>NC_043972.1:54852279-55223529 GCF_902148855.1 Sphaeramia orbicularis
ATTAAAAACACTAATTTCATGGTAACGGATGAAATGCCTAAAATCTCCAGGCCCCAAACTTGACATGCAATAAAAATGAGTTTTTGGAAAAGGTCATATAAAAATCTGACCACAGTATGTTGGATACACAGAATAAAAAGGAAAATATGGAAAAAAGAACTTCATATATTACACTTGTCAAATATTTGTTAAACTTTATCAACAGCAATTTTTCAAATCCAAAAACGGATCCAAAAACTACACAAAATTTCCTAAAAAAAAAAAAAAGTTATATTAGGGGACAATTTGAATGTTTGCCCCCACATGTATACCTCCACTGGACCAGTGAACACAGTTCAGAATCACAGCCTGCTGGTTTTGATTGATAGGGGATTCAATGACCTCTGGTCATGTGACCTCTGCTCTGGACTGGTTTAGTCCTTCAGGTTTTAATGGAAGTCTGAGAAACCATCATCACATGGTCATCATTCATCATCACCAACATATTTTCTTCCTAGACTTTGAGAATCAGCTGTGCTTGTCCTTCCCTTCAGGTCCCATCATCAGCTCCAGGAGGCCATCTAGTGGTCTGACAGTAGAACTACAGCACAACCAACACACACACATGTATCAGCCATTACACTTCAACTCACACTCACACCACAAACAGCACCCACAAACACCTTCATGAAGTCCCATCTACATTAAACACACACCATATGAGATGTGGGATGCAGGTCTTGATCCAAAACCCTTTATCTCTGAACCGCTGGTCCATTACTGCTTCCGACACATAAACTTTAAGGTCCAAATGTTCACTTATCTACCGGATAGATCAAACCCATTGACATGTAGCCATGGTAAACAGGTAGTAAACATCATAACCATGTCACCTGTCAGTGTCAGGATGGTCTGGCTGATCAGTGAATAGGACCAAAAAGTCGCATTTTAGAGAAAATAGTTGATGTTTTACTGTCCTTAAACTGCGTTTAATTATAAAACTGTTCATCATCAAATGACATTTTATTTCCGTGTGCTTTTTCTACAGATTGAGTAGATTTAAGATGCACTGGATCTGTACATTTTATCCATCATGTTTGACTTTTTGCTTATTATAATTATTCTTCTTTATTAACCCATAAAGACCCAAACATCTACTGACGACCAAAAAGCATCTACTGATCTAAACTGTTTAATACCTGTTGATCCATTAATCCTATCAATCCATGTAAAGAATTAGTGTAAAGTACAGTTATTCATCTTTTCATGGTCATCAGATATGACCAGTTTGGACGTTCAGAGGCTCTGTAGTTACCATGGAAACACGTCATCTTCTACAGCATTGATTCACCAGTAAAACCCATGGAGTTGGATCAATGACAGTGGATGAAGACAGTTGTTAATATGTTCACTTATTGATATTTTCCTTAACGAGTCCATTTTTCTTCAGTTTTCTCTGTTTCTGATACAGTAACCCTTAACTTTAATCTGAGCTCTTATGAACATCTGCATGATCAGTCAGTTAATCAATAGGAAAATGGTGTATTCTCAGTGAATAAATGTAAAACACAGACAATAATATTAAAATAAATGGTGATAAATCTCTTCAGAAAGGTTAAATATAGAGTCAAAATAATTTGGGAACTGTCACAAAAGTAGCACTGGGTCTTGATGGGTTAAACAAATCTTCATTTATTCACATTTGAACCCAGTGTCATCATGGAGCTGCTTTAAAAGTGTCAAAGGTTTGGGTTTCCAAACCAAACGGACCTATAATCAGTCTATAATAATAAGTCTTCTGTGTCCTGTCAGTTTGGTCACATCCAGCCGTTCAGCCTCTGGTCAGGACAGTTCTCAGTTTTTATGTCCTCTAACAGTCCAAATCTGAACCGAAGTGTTTGTTGTAAACAGTTCAGTGTTTATCACCTGTTTTTCCAGCACAGTTCACTCAACTACGAATTGGATCTGGAACAAACTACAGGGTGGGGAAGCAAAATTTACAATATTTTGAGGCAGGGATTGAAAGACAGTGTAAGACCAGTTAGTTCATTGAAAGTCATGAGAATTTATTTGCCACAAGAAAATTGACATAATAGAAAATGTTTTTATTCTGTGTCCTCCTTCTTTCTCAATAACTGCCTTCACACGCTTCCTGAAACTTGCGCAAGTGTTCCTCAAATATTCGGGTGACAACTTCTCCCATTCTTCTTTAATCATATCTTCCAGACTTTCTCGTAATAGTTTTACTCATAGTCATTCTCTTCTTTCCATTCTAAACAGTCTTTATGGACACTCCAACTATTTTTGAAATCTCCTTTGGTGTGATGAGTGCATTCAGCAAATCACACACTCTTTGACGTTTGCTTTCCTGATTACTCATATGGGCAAAAGTTTCTGAAAAGGTATGGATAATAGTGTTAAGTATGATTATGACATCAATATATGTTTGGTTTCAAAACAATTGACGTAGTGCCTGCTGAGAAAAAACTGCTAAATGTTCATTGTAAATTTTGCTTCCCCACCCTGTATGACTTAGTTTGATGTTAATTCTTGACTCTGAGTAAATGCTTGAGCATATCACCGCCTTTTAGAGGACAGTTTGATGCACTTTTGTGTCTGTACATTGTATTTTCTTCATTTTGTTCAGATCTAATCAGTGTCCACATGATATTTGGCGGTGGACGGTGGTCGGACCTGAACCTGGTCTCGGACCAGAACCACCAAAAATAATCATCAAATACGTTAAAATAACTTTTTAGGGAATAAAACCTGGTCGCATGGACGCCCCACCCACTGTCACTGCAGTGCGTTCAGGGCCTGTGGGAATTCCTGGAACACTTCTGGAGACCCTCCAACTAAAAATGTACATGAAAAAAAACTGCTATAAAACCGTCTGGCGTCTGTTTTTTTCTGCATTAATAATATATATATATATATATATATATATATATATATATATATATATATATATATATATACACACACACACACACACACACACACACACACACACACACACACACACACACACATACATACATACATACTAGGGCTGCACGATTAATCGATTTTAAATTGAAATCGGATTTTTTAATTAGGACGATTTTTAAAAAAGGGAAATCGTAAAATCGATTTCATCTCTCGTGCCTGTGGGCCGCGCGCTTGCGGGCTCCCGTAGGCTCCTCCTCCTGTCAGTTACAGCGGTCTGTCACAGAAGTCCGTGTAATGACCGGACTTTAAATGTGTTAATGAGCCCGCAGTACTTACAGCAATGTAAGCCGTGGCTTCACGCACGGATCCCGCAACTGAAATAGAACTGTATACGGATCACTCATCTTCCGTTGTCCCGGATCCGTACCGTACTGTCTTCTTCTGATCCGGGTCCGGGTCTCGGGGTCATCAGCCTCAGCAGAGGAGCCCACACAGCCCTGTGCCCACACACATCCACCAGCTCCACAGATAGAATCCCTCCAGTGTGTCCTGGGTCGGTCTGTTCCACGCACAGATCCCCCAGTTTAAAGAGAACTGCATGTGGATCACTCATATTAACATGGTCCACGCACGCACGACTGATGCCTGTCACTGACTTACACTGGTATCACTTCTGTGGGCCAGATACCCAGGAAAATAAATAAATACATACATACATATATACACACACACACACACACACACATATATATATATATATATATATATATATTTTTTTTTTTTAATAATTAATTTAGTCCTCTTACTTGCTAAATTTTTCATTCACAAATGTAAGTTCTGTAACACAAAACCAAATATTTATTTTTTGAAAGATGTTGAACTTTATTTAAAGCTGTTAGATAAATCTGGAAACAAAAAGGCAGGTTTAAAAAAGGTATAAAAAACATAAGTATCTGCTCTGATTTGGACATTGTATTATAGTGTATTCCCCCTGGCAAACTTATGTTACTTTCTTGTTGTATACATTGTTTGTATACTCCATTCAATAAAGATTTAATTGAGAAAAAAATAAACTTCTGTGGGTTCATCACATGATACCATCACAGATTTGAGGTCAGAGCAGTGCCTTGCATTGTGGGCTGCTCACGAAAACGACATGCTAACTTCTGTTGTCTTTTGTAGTTTTACCCAAAAATCGAAATCAAAATCGAAAATCGAGTTTTTAGAGGAAAAAATCGGGATTTTTTTTTTTTGCGACAATCGTGCAGCCCTAATCTAAACTCTTCAGTTCAACTCAGAACTAGTAAACGGTCAATAATTTTCAGAATTTTAACCCTGGAGGATTAAAGATTTACACACCCTGGAGCCAATCACAGTAGGTTTATTGTGTTGTCTGTGCGTGATTGGACGATTTTCTGTGTCTTACAGTGACATATGTAGGAGCAGAATGATCCCAAATATATTAGTTTATTGAACATGTACATTTATCATCAACTAAAAGCTGTCACAGACATTAAGAAAAAAAATCCCATTTAAAGTTCTGGAAATTATTCAGTAATGTATAATAATTAACAGATTTATTCATAGATGAATCAATAATAAATGGATTGATGATTGATTTGAAGCAGAATCAATGTTTTCTGCTGCACATTTACACTGTGTCAAAGCATCAGTGTGATGACCAAAGAAACGCGCTAATCACCATCCAGTAACATGTCACGTGATGGTTCAGAGCTCCTCCCACTGCAGGCATTGACACCTGATGTCTTTACAGGTGAGACTCAGATTGATTCTGGAAGCAGCTCAGCGGTGACGAACACAAACCCTTTTCTGTCCGTCGTCCACAGGTGAGTTTTATCTGTGACTCTTTGAATCCAATCAGGACACTTTGATCTGAGTCTGTGACAATAAACTGATCTGGAAACACTTTACACATGTTTCTGATGTTTAAAGTCAGTGTGGGTTTGTGACGTTTTTATTGGACTCTGATAACTGTTGACCTTTGACCTTTCACATTTACAGTTTAGTCAATTATTGATGAACTAGAATCTGATCAGGTGATAGAGCTGCTGTTTAGGTCAAATAAACCGAATTCAACATGTTCATGACCTTCCTCAGTTGTCATCTACAGATAAAAGTCTGACACAACAGGACATTAACACTTCCTGTCAAACCTTTGAAAATAAAAGTAGATTGAGCTGCTGTTTATCATGTAAAGGATGAATCAGTGTGGATTCACCAGCTGTGTGTCCATGAAGGGTGGTGACTAGAGATCGACCGATATGGGTTTTTCAGGGCTGATACCGATTATTAGTAGTTAGAGGAGGCCGATAACCGATATTTGGAGCCGATATTCATTTGCAGTAAAAGTGTAAAAATTGGCGTAAAAAATTTTGAATAATGCAAACACTGAACTTCATTTAAATTCCTAAAGCATGTTTATTTAATCAAACAAATAGAAAATAATAGCTCCAGAAGTGCATGGATTTCCTAGACTCAGAAGCATCTCTTATAAAGTTGAATAAAAGGTAAAATAAATGGCTCCCTGAAATTTTTCCACTGTAAATAAAGTAAAATTTAAATATAACTATAATGACTTATCTTTGTTTTAAGTTCAAACACAACAAAAATAAAGGGAGTGAACAAGCTCAGCAGCGACTCTTGTAAACTCTTGGGCCACATGCTGACATATGCTCAACTCATCATGCTTAATTTATTACAGCATTTGGGAAGCCTTAAGTTTATTTCATTATTAAATTTTATATTTTACCGTGCGATAGCAGGGACCCTGTCATTCAAAACTATGTTGCTACATTATTAATGATTAATATGACTACAAAAAAGCTACATAAGAAAGTATAATAGTTGCTATGAGTGCAATTAAACTCCTGACAGAACACAAACAGCCTTTAGGGCTTTAATGAGCACACACAGTATTTAGAATGTTCCACCATGTTCAGATAAATCACTTCTGAATTTGACTCTCTTTCATCTTCACTTAATTTTCAGATCATAGGACTAGAAAGCTCACAGCAAGATTAGTAGTCGTGAGTTGCAGAGTTCTTCATGTTACACACACATTACATACATTTTCTCCATTGCTAATACATAGTCTGCAGAGCGTTTAGAGCCAGACTGATGAACTAATGTTCTGGTAAAAGCTCATCAGCCTCCACCTTAGCGCGCTTCCCTTAAAACAAGGGAACTGAGTTTTTTATACGCTCTCTCTTAATCATACACACGCTTTTCTATCACGGACTGTTTCTATCCCAATATAATCAGCAGACTAATTCAGACATGTCGGGAGGTAATCTGAGTTAGCAGAGCTACAGCTAATGTTTACTTTGCTCTTACGTTATTCTGCTGCTTACTGTAACGTTAGTAGTAGTTGTCAGATGTAGAGCACAGGGATATTTATTACAATTTCGGAAGAGTTTTCTGTGTTTACCTTCGACACGTGTTTTCTCTCCGGAGCTTCTCATACGAGAAAACTTTCCCTCTGTGCGGTCTGTGTGTGTGAGGACAGCTTCTGTGTCAACCAATCAGAGGGCGCAGGATGGATAGTGCTTGAGACAGTAGGCAGGAGAGAGAGAGGCGCGGCTGCATCTGACCCGAAATAACCCAGTTTTAAATTGATTTCTTAATATCAGCCCGTCGGATTAAAAAAAGGCCGAAGCCGATATACGTCAAATTTCCAAATATCAGCGCCGATAATCGGCCCGACCGATAATCAGTTGACCTCTAGTGATGACTCCATGGGTCTCCCACTACAGTTTAAAAGAGGACATATTTGTGATCCTCAGTAAGTGAACATCAGTATCAGAACAGCACTGAGTGACCCTCGGTGGTCGAACATACAAGGTGCAGATAAATGACTCATAGAGCTCAGTCTGAGTTTAGGTCTGAGGGTCCACTGATCTGTTTCAGCTTTAACACATTCTTATCTTAGACCTGGGCCTGCGTGACGTTGGCCCCCCACCCAACGAAAATCTCTGGATAAAGAGTCTCATTCATTTGTGCTTTGTTTGTGCTGGTTTGTCAGATGTCATCGGCTGAAAATAAATGTAATATCTATAAAACCATAACAGCACAAACGAAAATTTAAATGGCAAAAACCAGCACAAACGAAGCACAAACAAATGCAACCATTTCCACTCAATTTAGAGGAAGTGGGGGGCTGTGTGATGTCATCGGCTGAAGATAAATCTTATAATATCTATAAAACCATAACAGCACAAACGAAAAGTTTAACAGCACAAACAAAGCACAAACACACGCCACCATTTTAGTTAAATTTGGAGCAAGTGGGGGGCTGGCTGACCTCAGAATGACCTACAAAAGAATTGTTAATAACTCAATAACCATAATAGCACAAACGAAAATTTTAACGTCACAAACAAAGCACAAACGAATGAGACTATTTATCCAGAGATTTTCTTTAGGTGGGGAGCCAACTTCATGCAGGTCTCAATCTGTTGGCCAATTTTTTTTAACACATATCTTTATTAAGGTTTTGACAAATTACACATATTTTCTGACATGAATTTACAACATTGTGTGGGTCTCCCCTGAACACAAATTCCCTCAAGACCACTTCTGAATTTTTAAACAGCTGTGAAAGTAAATAACATGACAAAATAATAATTGTCAGACAATATAAGTAATAGTGACTTGAATACTTCTCAACATCCATTTTTATATATCTGATATATACGAGGGCCGTTCAATAAGTTCATGGCCTCACCCAGAACAGAACAACACAGACTGATAATTTATATTTTATTTTTCAACATAATCTCCATTTACAGCAATGCACTTTGTCCATCGATGTTCAAGCATCACTATCCCATCACGAAAGAATGTAACATCCTGTATTATAACAACCAGTATTTCTGGGTGAGGCCATGAACTTATTGAACAGCCCTCGTATATATGAAATCCTTTGCAATTCCAACTGCGCCCATTGCCTGAATCCAGAATCAGATTTACCTGGTTTAAATAATGCATTGCCCCAAATGGGGGTAAATTGTGATATCCCAGGTTGTTCTCTAAACCTGTCTTGTGTTTCATACCAAACTTTTAAAGTTACCAAAGTTTTTTGTTTTTTTTTTCAGAAATGGGTTAACTGTGTCCTTCTTAAGTTTCTTTAAAGAATCTGAATAGAGATACTTGTCTAGAGTAAGTCCTCTGGCATTTTCTCTCTCTATCTGAACCCAAGGTAAATTGGAATGTTCAGAGAACCAGAAGAAAGCCGATCTAAGCTGGGCTGCCCTAAAGTACCATAAGAGGTTAGGTTAGTCAACATTTTAGAAAATAATTTCCCATCCTGATTAAGCAGAAAGATAGGACAAAAAGAACCCACGTCTTCTGGGTCTGTACCCTTTTTGTGTATCACTGTAATGAGCGCTTCTGTTAGGGTGGGAGGAAGGACACCATCAGAGTGGGCTAGAGTGAACACTTTATGTAGATATGGGCAGAGAATTTAGTGAATTTTTCATACAGCTCACCTGGAAGGCCATCAGGACCTGGGACTTTATTGCTTTTAAGTGAAGTGATGTTTTTTGTTTTTTTGTTTGTTTTTTTTTACTTTTCAATAAAGATTTCTGAGTTCAGCTGAGATGATTCATTTTCATCTAACTGGGAGAGATTGCATTTATCCAAGAAATCCTGCATAGTCGTATAGTCTGTATTGTTTTTGGAAGTGTACAAATTTTTGTCAAATTGGAGAAATCCATCATTAATGTCCATGGGTTTCAACAGAATCTCACCTTTATCAGATTTAATTTTATGTATTGTGCAATCACTCTCCTGTTTTCTGACTTGTGGGGCTAAAAGTCTGTGGCTTGTCATTAAATTAAAAAAAAATTCTCCTTGGTAAATAAGAACGCCTTACTAAACCTTGCTGAGAGTATCTCGTTATATTCATATTTTCAGACTGATATTTTTTTATGTAGTTCATTGGAAGGAGTTTGGGCATTCTCTTTGTCCAGAAGGTTGATTTGGTCGTCTAGTTCAAGTAATCTGGTGCTTTGAATGCCTCCCAGAGAATAGAAGGGGTGGTTTCTGAATTATCATTAGTATCAAAATAGAGGGAGATTTGAGCTTCTAAATAATCACAAAACTCTTTTTCTGTTAGTAACAGAGGATTCAGCCTCCAGTTCGTCCGTGGCTTCACCATGTTTTGAATATTCACAGTACACGTTAAAGGGCTGTGATCGGAGATCGGAATATTATGGTATGTCACATCTACGGCATATGACATTCATTTGGCTTCTATGAGAACGTAATCTATCGTGCTGTATGAGTTATGCATTGCTGAGTAAAAGGAGCACTCTCTGCCAGTCGGATTAGCGATTCTCCAAATGTCAGACAAATTAGTATTATTGATAAATGTGTTCAGAAAGACACTAAAATTACTTCTCTCTATTATGCAGGTGGAAGATCTATCTAAATACGGGTCTATGTTTTGACGTTTTGATGTGCAGGTTGAATGTATCCACCTCAGATTTGGTCAGATTTGATTCAATATGTCCAAGTTCGTGAACTTAGGTGACATCATATGATTGTGGTGGTGCAATGAGTTCTGAGGTTTTGTCATGAAACAAGTAATTGTAACTCATTTGTACATTGTTGAATCTGCATCAGTTTTTCACATGTAGAATAAGAGGACTGAGTTTTTAAATGTTTGAAAATATCTGATTAATTATTTAAGTAGTTAATTTGTCTGTCTGCTTAATCTGGTTTGAAAGGGATGTGTTTGTTGTAGGCCATAAGGTGAACCATGAAAAGTGGCTAGAGAATGATTTTCGTTCCCATGTCTGGGCACTACTTTTTAAATACATTTTTGTTGAGACTGTACCCTCATGGACTTTGGGTTAAAAGTTCTCCGCAATATATCCTGCAGTTTTTTTGTCACAAGCCATAAATCTATATGAATATAAAATTAAAACCTGAAAATTCTGTGATGCTAGATTCACATGTTTTATTTATCAACATTGATTTTAGCAACACAAAATCTCTCACAAATTGACATTTATACATATATGTAACATTTTAGACAAGTCTTGATGAATTATTACCATGCAATGTGAATTTAGACCATGAAATCTTGGAAATTTGTGGAAAAAAGCTTCTACTAATTTCACATATTACACATGGTGGATTTTGCCACACACAAACACACACACATCAATGTAACAGCATTGCTTGACATACAGTGTTTACAGTTGCAGGGTTTCTTTTCTTCTTTTAACAATGATACGTTTGTCATGTAACAATACATGTTTTTTAATAGATCTCAGTCTGTTTTTTTACATGGTACACTGTAAACTTTTATTTTTGTTCAATGGATGCTCTTTTTAGAGGATGTTTTATGGTTCTATAACATGTCTAATCATCACCATCACTGTCAGAAACATCATCCCATGTAGCTCTATCTTCTGTTTCCTTCTGAACATTCACACAGTGCTGGCACCTACACAAATCAGTGCAAGACAGTCTTGCTGACATACAGGAACACCTGTCTGTATCACATTTGCCTTGTTTCCAAGTGCAGTGGACGAACTGCAAAACACTTTGAGGAACAGGATTTTTAGTCATCCAGGTCACTGTTAACTCCCCATCCTCAATGTGCCATCCACTACCAATGGGTGAGAGTGCACACATAATACCTTTCAGACAATGTCTCATTATTGCTGTTTGGTAGTTTGCCCTTTTGCGGTGTTGGTGTAGAGCATCACATGTTGGAGGCATGAATAGGGCAAACTACCAAGGAGCAATAATAACACATTGTCAGTAAGACTCTGGGTGGCCATGGCTCAGATGGTAGAGCAGGTCGTCCAATAACCGAAGGGTCGGCGGTTCAAATCCCGCTCTGTCCTAGTCAGTCCATTGTGTTCTTGGGCAAGATACTTTACCCAGTGCCACTCACTCTGGTGGACGAATGTTTGGTGGTGGTGGTTCACAACAATAATAATTCTTTGCCTGATGATCTGCTCACAGAAGAGAAGATCTTGTGGCTGACATTGAAGGCGGCTTATTTCTGAAACACACACACACCTGCAAGCAGCATTGTGTGAGACAGAGAGAGACAGAATGAGTTATGATCACTAGTAGTAGTAAGAGTAGGAATAGTAGTAGCAGCAGTAATAGCAGTAATAGTGGTAGTAGAGAATAGAATAAACTTAAACACTAACTTATATACAGTATTTGTGTGTGAGTGTGACAGACAGATTTTTTTTTTTTTTTTACACACCTGCTGATAATGTCTGTCCCAGTGAAAGATCATCCTTTGTGCGTTTGCCAGACACGGTGATGTATTTATCCACTTTTTTACATATTATACACAAGGCAGGCAGAACAGGACCAGATGAAACAGTAGGTAGACCCATCCTGGACCGTCATTTCTTCCTCAGAGTTTCACTTGTTGATCCTGCGGTGCTGCCGGCATCACCTGTTTGCACAGACTCGCCTCCCTGTGATTCATTGCCATCTGAATTCTCTCTTGTATGTTTCTCCGCAGAATCCAATCGCTTTTTATCACTGATTCATCTGTAGCATGCTGCATGAAACCCAGCATCTTCTGGAACATTGTCAAAGTCAGTAGTGATAGTTTATAAGTTTCAGTTATAGTCCTGCTCTCACCACTCGAATAAAGCCATCGTTCGACACAGTTTCTTAACGTTTCCCATCGTTTGGCCGAAAAATCCTGTATTTTTTCTTTTTTTATGCATATGAGGTGCATATTCCATAGTTTTGCTTGCTTTTTAAAACTTTTTGTTGTATTTTCCTCCTCCGAACTACAGGAAGCTCGCTTCCTGGTCGCAGCTATCTTGGATGTTTTGTGCTTTCTTATTGGACCAGCAGGTTACACGTGACTCAAACCGCAGCACACATGATAACAATAGCATTGCGCGACTAAAGTTAAGTAGTACCGACTTCAAACACTGATTTGAAAAAAACTGCAGGATTGCAAATGGAGAACTTTTGACATTTACCTCAGGAACAATCTATCTTTGTAACTGAGTAAAAAGATGGTAGTGCCCCATACGTCGGAACGGGATGAAAGGATAGGGCGTTCACCTTACGGCCTATTGTGTTCCATTCCATTCCATTTCAGTGACCACCTCTTGTGTTTCTTTGTGTTCTGATGTAGAGAGAAGACAAAGGTGGATTTAAAGTGAAACCTAAAAATTGTATCTGGACAAAAATCACCTGATTCCAGCAAACATGGATGGAAGACCCACCTGTGACCAGTGTGGAAAGGCTTTCGCCAGAGCAAGTCACCTAAAAACCCACCAACGCATCCACACTGGAGAAAGACCATATGAGTGTGACCAGTGTGGAAAGACTTTCACCAGAGCAGATAGCCTAAGATTGCACAAACGCATTCACACTGGAGAAAGACCATATGAATGTGACCAGTGTGGAAAGACTTTCACCATTGCAGGTTCCCTAAAAACCCACCAACTCATCCACACTGGAGAAAGACCACATGAGTGTGACCAGTGTGGAAATGCTTTCATGAGAGCAAGTGAACTAAAAATCCACCAACGCAGTCACACTGGAGAAAGACCGTATGAGTGTGACCAGTGTGGAAATGCTTTCACCACAACAAAGCACCTAAAACTGCACCAACGCATCCACACTGGAGAAAGACCGTATGAGTGTGACCAATGTGGAAAATCTTTCACCAGGGCAAGTCACCTAAGAATCCACCAACGCGTCCACACTGGAGAAAGACCATATAAGTGTGACCAGTGTGGACATGCTTTTACCACATCAGGTTCCCTAAAACTCCACCAACGCATCCACACTGGAGAAAGACCGTATGAGTGTGACCAGTGTGGAAATGCTTTCACCACAGTAAGTTACCTAAAAATCCATCAACGCATCCACAGTGGACAAAAACTGTATTACTGTGACCATTGTGGAAATGCTTTCAGCACAGCAGATTACCTAAAAATCCACCAACGCATCCACAGTGGACAAAATCTGTATTACTGTGACCAGTGTGGAAAGGCTTTCACCAGAGCAAGTCACCTAAAAACCCACGAACGCATCCACACTGGAGAAAGACCATATGAGTCTGACCAATGCGGAAAGAGTTTCACCCAAAG
Source organism: Sphaeramia orbicularis (assembly GCF_902148855.1). Taxonomy (NCBI): domain Eukaryota; kingdom Metazoa; phylum Chordata; class Actinopteri; order Kurtiformes; family Apogonidae; genus Sphaeramia; species Sphaeramia orbicularis. Next base: position 54,865,308 of record NC_043972.1, read on the forward strand.
CCAGTCACCTAAAAATCCCCCAATGGGCCCACACTGGAGAGAGACCTACCAGTGCAGATTCTGTGACAGATTTTTTCTCACAGGTTCAAAATGTACTAAACATGAACGTGTCAAACATTTCCTCAAAGGACAAAAACTGAACAGTCGTACAAAAAGTAAGACACTGGACTCTAGTGGAAAGAGTCAGTGTCATAACACACCTAAACAGTTTGAATGTTTCCAATGTGATGAAAGATTCTGGTCATCCTCTGCCCTGTGCTATCATCAGCGCAGATGTGAATCATCGTCTGGACCAAAATGTCCCTCAGCATCAGATGATAAGAAGAAACACAGTGTGTGTGAGCCAGCAGCACCCACTTCTGAAAAGAACATCAGACTTAAAAACCTCCAGATCAGACTTCACAGAATCCAGATGTGAAGACAAACATCAGACTGAAGGCTGTGTTTTGTTGTTCTCAGAGTACTGAAGTGTGTTCTAATGCACCACCTTCACAAAACAGTGACGTTACTGAACCTCAACCTGCCACGAGGTGAAAAGTTCAACTCGTGGAGGTCAACAAGGACCTGGTTTCTATGGTATACTACTTCTCATTGACTCTGTAGACTTTAATCAGTAACTTGTTGTGATTCTGTTGCTGGTTGGGGTTCACACAGTTGGATTTGCATCAGTTAGAAACAACATGATGAACATAATATAATTGAAACAGAATGACTGATGAGCTGGTTGTGGTTTAGTCCCAAACTGAGGCCGACAACATGAAGGAGATCACATTCCATTGGAGGAGGAAGTCTGTTTAGCACAAAGTTCACCACCAAAGGAGATGGTGCAACCAGTCAGTGCTCCATCTAGTGGTCCAATCTGGTACTGGTCTGGTCCAGTGTTCTCCTTAATATCAAACTGGTTTCAACTTTTTTACACTGGTCTCACCCTGATCTGCAGAATGCGTTACATTTGATTGAAAATGCTGAACTACTGATGACTGTAGTAAAGAGGAACCCACTGGATGTATCAGAAGCATTACAAATATTTTGTTGTACTATGTTGTATTTTGTCAATTTGTTTTATAATAATTATAAAGTGGATTTGTAACATAAGAGAATATTAGCATGGGGTATTTTCTTTGTGGCTGTGGTGAGAAATGTGACTCCGACAAAGCTGATGGAATCAGTCCAACATGGACAAACTGACTCAAACAGGAAACTAACATGTGACTGTGGTCTGTCAGACTCAGTGGAGTCTAATGCTGCTGAAAAACCACACAGAAAGGCCTGACATGGTCAAAGCCTGAAACCACAGAAGAAGAAGGAGTCAGTAGTGAATGTGTGGCGGGCTCGTTCCACTCCTCTAGTGGCTCAGATGGATGAGGAACTGCTCTGGAGGTCAGAGGTCACAGGTTCCCATCCACTGTTTCATTTGAAGGGCTTTTTCTTCTGCCACTGTTTTCATGTTCAGACCTGATGCAGCCTGTGTGTAGAACTGATTCACACTAAAACAGGAGTGAACAGGTGGAACCGCCTCATCAGTCTCCTTGGAGCTCAGTGGGTTCAGGATCAGGTCTGGAACTCAGAGGTCGTGGGATCTGATCTGGTCTTGGCTGTAATGAGCTGGTTGTTGGACAGAAGTGGTTCAGTGACTTTATCCTTCCCCATCATCATGTGAGTAAAGGAAGGTGTTTCCTCTCATCATGTTGGGACCTCCTTTAGACAGGACTCATGTAAAGCTGGTCCAGAAGCTTCTAGATCAGCCGTCCAAATCCAGCTGCTGTTTCAGAGACTTCCAGACCTGGACACGGTCCAGTTCCAGGTCTTCAAATCATACAAAGAACTCAACTGTTTCCTGTCACTTGACTCAGTGGAATGAACCTACTCCCATCTCTGAATGCTCATTATTTACTCATCCATGGAATTCTCCCATATTTAATTATTGGGTTTGGTTTTCCATGGAACCACCTACAGTCCACAGTATTTACCATAATCACCCTTTAACACCATCCACACATTATTTGTTCAATTACTTCTTAATGTGACCCTTTCCAGTTTTCAGTCCAGGTGATGTTATATTTCTGGTGGAAAAACGTGTCAATAAAGACCACAAAAGACAAGGCTGGTCTCATGTGAGTTTATTCACCCTTTGGAAGGAGGAGCCTCTGGAACGAAAGCACAAGACTAAGGTGGAGGAGTAAAAGGGTGAGGAGGAGCAAAGGCAGTGAGTCTTCTATACACAAGATAACGGCATGGCACACAATGACAGGATTCTGACAGAAAAGAGAGAAGGTTAAATCAGCAAGTGGTGACAAGTGATCAAAACATCATGAAGACACAATGAGATCGGTAAGGAAACGTCCAGAGTTCCTTTGTATGAAGACGGGGAAAAACTATAAGATGGAGGGGGTGCTCTGGTCGTGTGAGTCAGTGTGGCTGAAAATGTGTCATTTTAGACTGGGGTCAGTGATCGATCATGTGTATAATTTTCATCTTATCAACCACAGAAAGAGCAAAGAAGCATTTGATGTTTCAGTAGATACGGATGGTGGACATGAAAGTTAAAGTGAAGCTCCAAATCAAGTCATTTTCTGTAGATTCAGAGAAATGACGACATTAAACAAAACAGAACCACTTTTCAGGGTTCACCTTATGGCCTATCAGGAGGAAATGACATCATGTGGAGCAGGTCATGTGATTTGGATTTTTTTTTTCCCAAGAATTTATTTTTTATTTACGGAAGTGTATTGCATTCACACAAAAAAATAATTTTGGCTCTGTTTTTCTGAATTAATGAGATAATTATCTCATAATTACGAGAAAAAATAAGTTTTTTTAAAAAATCGGCGCTGTTTGTCTGAATTAATGAGATACTGTTTTCTGAAAAAAATAATGAATTCGGCTCTGTTTTTCTGAGTTTACGGGATACTGTTTTCTGAATAAAAAAAATAAAAAAAATTCACGCTCCCTCTTTGGGGAGCGTGAATTTTTTTCCGTTCTCATAACCGGTTCCGATTACGGATCATGGAACTAGTTTCGTTTACAGAACTCAGAACCAAGCTGTGCTCCGACCTCCCAGCCCAGCTTCGTGCACGGATCAAGCCCTTCAAGCACACCGGCGCTCAGAGCCTGTAGCCCGGCTTCCTGACAGGGCACGACCGCGGTGATGGGAGTTGGCATTAATGAAGTCAAATAAAATGACATTTGCCAGCATTAAAGAAAATATAAACAGCAGAAGAGTGTAAATGTGTATTAATTTATTTGTCAGACCTGATAGAAAGCATTACTCAGAACTAGATCCGTGGAGGGGCGTCTTGGTGTCCCGGTCCACCCCCCCGGATAGCTTTCCACCTGGACCAGATTATGGGAGATTCCAGGTGAACAGATGTGGTGAAACTGGCTTTGTATTATTTCCAGGATTGAACATTTTAACATGTGTTTAAAAACCCGCCCACACTGACATGAATAAAGTACAGATGTAAATTCAGACAGGTGAGTGACTGTATTAGTATCTGTTCCATTAATGTTCACACAAATCCATTCTCTCTGACATAATAAAACTATCCTCCACCTTCAGGTAATTCCACTTCACCTTTTACAGTTTTTTACACTTTCTGTCCAATTAGCTGCTGGATCCAACCAGAGCCACTGGATTCTGAACATTCTACACTGTTACAACTGGAAATCCAACTGTTTTAATAAAATCATGTTTCAGTAGGAAAACAGTTCAACGGCACCACCTGCTGACCAATCACTGCTGCTGCTGCTACATTTACTGTCCTCTCTAATGTCAGGAACAACAGGACTGTGTGTTTTCTAACCTTGAACTGACAGACTTTGTGTCGTGGATCAGTCACATCTGAACTCCAGCTGGTCCTGGATCAGATCTGGAGGAGCTCTGATCTGATTGGTTCATTCCCTCCATCAGCCGTAGACGTCTGTCACAATAAAACACTGAAACACTCGTCAAATACTCATTCAACCTTTAATGACGCCCAGTCAGTGTCCATGAGGCGTTCAGGAGCCCTTTAAAGTAATGTAACATTAGACGTGGGAAACTTTCTAACATTTACAGCAGAACTGACCAAGTTTAAAGAAGAAGAAGAAACAGTGGTTTTCTGCTGCTCAGACGTGAATGATTCAGTTTATGTGAACAAAGTGAATTAAATTGGATTTTTTAAATGGATTTTACATTATTATTTATCAACATATTTACTGACAGAGAGTACAGAGTCAAGAATTAGCCACATATTTCTAAAGGACCCTGAGCACATCATATCAAGTCCAGATGACGGTTTTGAAATAAATTTGAACAAGTTTTGGACATTTTTGATGTTCATAGTAAAGCCTTACTGTTTGACCACTGGGGGTTGTTAATAACTAATAAAGTAAATGGTTCAAACTCAATGAAATACTTGTCCATGGTCATTATCGTATCAAACAGCAGTTTCAGAATAAATGGTTCAAAATGTCCGTCCACAGGCGTTCTAAGGTGTTCTAATATTTATTCCATAGGCCGTTGCTGCCCTCCGGTGGCAGTAATAAGTCTCTATTGTTTGTTGATGTTTGAGTATTTAGGGTTAAATGTCATGTCAGTCTGACAGATAGAATTATGGGATGTTTGCAGAGCTTTAAACATGTGTCTTTGTGATGGGTTGTCTGCACCTTTAACCTCTTCAACACTGTGTCGCCTCAACTTTAAACTGTTTCTGTAAAATGAAGCAGTTCTACCAAACTGAATATTACGGCGTAGACAGGAATTGAACCCACAACCTATGTCTGCCAGACCTGATCCTGGACCCACTGATGAAGCGGTTCCACCTGTTCACAGCTGTTTCAGTGTGATTCAGTTCTACACACAGGCTGCATCAGGTCTGAACATGAAAACAGTGGCAGGAGAAAAAGCCCTTCAGATCAACCAGTGTGGATGTGACCCTGTGACCTCTGACCTCTGGAGCAGGTCCTCATCCATCTGAGCCACTAGAGGAGTGGAATGAGTCCTCCACACATCACTGCTGCCTCCTTCTTCTTCTGTGGTGTCAGACTTTGACCATGTCAGGCCTTTCTGTGTGGTTTTCCAGCAGCGTTTGACTGAGTCTCTGACAAACACAAACACACGTTGGAGTCTGTTTGTCTCTGTGGACGTTGGACTGATTCCTGGTCTGAGTCCATCAGTGCTGATGATGGTCCAGCAGTCAAAGATGTGGATTTTAAACAAGGATACCAGGGTTTGATTCCCAGAGAAAGCATCTGCAGGTCAGTGTCTGTCCAAACAAAAACTAAATAAACTTGCATTTGTCGATATTCCCATCTATGTCCACTTGCAAATTTCTGATTTTCCTCTGAGGATCAACAGGACTTGGACCAGGTCAGTACCAGTCCTGTGGGGTTCAACTATCTACTAAACTACCGAGTTCAAAAGGTGAATAGTGTTTTTATTAACCCTTTAAACCATGTAACTCAGCTTCATTTACAGCCTGTGATCTTTTAGCTCAGATTTGGTCTCATTATCAAACCATGTTCACATCCAGGGAAACGTACAACTCTACTGGTCCAGTTCTCAGAGGAACATCTGAAGGTGTTTCCTGGTGTTCACCTTTGACATGAGCAAATGTCTGTCATTGTGTTGGTAAAATGGAACTAGATGAGGAAGGGGCTTAAAACATTAGACCATGTGATCTTCACATCTACTTATGAGATGATAATAATTGTAAAACCATTGATAGATTTTCCATTTGGTATTTCAGGGTTTTCCAATCATTGACCCCAGTGGTCGTCATCGCCCCCCAGTGGTCGAGTGTTAAGGCCATGTGCATGAAATGCTTAAAACACATTCAAATACATCTGGACAGTAATTTTAAAAATCCTAGAGCACTTTTTACACACATTTTGAATATTATCAAAAATAACATTTTTTGATTCACATACTATAGCCTACACCAAAAATGACTCATTCAGAAGACCCCCCCCCCAAAAAAAAAAAAAAAAATAAAAATTGTTGATCTATTTTGTCAATTTGGATTCATTATTCTAATTAATTAATTATTCTAAAGATGAGTGGTTTAATCAGGTGTCATCTGAAGAAAATGAATTAATCGATTTATTATTTAAACAACCTGTTTTTTGATCAAATTAAATCAATTATTTAATCTCATAAAGTTTAGAAAAAGAAAGAAAAACATGGTCATACATAATTTTGTGTAAACAGATTTTTTTTTTTTTTTAAATTCATTTAGTCAATTTAGAGCCTAAAATGACTAATTTGGAGGAAATATTTTTTATCATTTATATAAAATATTTTTTCCATTATATGATCAAATGTGATTCATCATCTCTATATTAGCTGAAGCTGGATCCTTATTGAGTCTATAAGGGTTAAAAATTATGTTAAAAAAATAAATAAATACATTTTTTTAAAAAGCCTGTAAAGTAAAAGAACTTATTTTCATGAATGCTTTGTCCAAAATCCAAATGTTATTTAAAACGTTCAGTCTTTGACAAAAATAAGTTTGTTGTTGCAGTTTCTCTATTAATTATGTCAAATTAGAATCCACAAGAAAGAAAGGAGATTTGAGAAGGAAGTTTGACATTGATATTTTATCAGTAAATTAAAGTGAAAATGAAGCCTTTTCTGTGTTAATAGTGCAGAATTAGAGCTTAAAACAGAAGAATTAGGAGTAAAAATGTCAGTTATTACATGAATTCTATTATACAGTATATAATAAAGATTAGCTCTTGTTGCCTTTTAAAGCATCTAAAATGTGGGTTTTTTGGTGAAAAACCTCAGCTGACATACGATTTTTGCAACATCTACACAACCACACAACTACACAACACATCTACACAACTATACAACAAAAATACACAACTATACAACACAACTACACACCACACAGAGACACTGAGGATCCAGTCTTGAGTTCAAATCCTCCGAACAGTGGTTCAGTGAATGTGGTTTTGAAGGTGTAGACGTGGATCAGTTTGTCAGAGGAGACTCTGTAGAAGGACACAGATCCAGCAGGACAGTCCACATACACTGATACTGTACCAGAGGAGGAGGAGGAGGAGGAGGAGGAGGAGGAGGAGGACTGAGGGAGGGGTGTGAATTTGTTATTATGATAGACACTGTTTTCACCTCCATAACACTCCAGACTCCAGGACTGATCATTTCCTCCAAACACACAGTCTGTACTGTCTCCTTTCCTTCTGATTCCTCTAAGTCACTGCTATATGAACTGCTCCACTCCACTGGACCTCCCAGTAACAGCGACCAGTCAGACCAGTTGAACACATCAGCTGATGATAGAACCCAAATCTGTCCTGATGATCAGGATATGACTGAACCTCCTCCACATGTTCCACCTTCTTGTTGTTTTCAGACAGTTTGAGTTCTCTGTTCGCTGTGTTTGGATCCAGGGTGAGTTCACAGAAATCTGATGGACAGAAGAAAACACAAAACAGCTGCAGTTATTGATCAGTGATCAGCTTGATTTGACTTTAGGGGAAAGACTAGAGAATGACTTGTTGTTTGTAATTGTGTCCCTGGTTCACACACTGTTACTGTGACACAAATGACCATATGTTGGATTGGTGATGTGTGTGTTTTATAGCTGTAAGCTAGCTGCTAGCTGTGCAGTCACAAGGAAAGACGTCGCATCAGTGTGAATATAAAACCACAGTTACACAACCTCACCTGGTACCACATTACAAACACTAATACTCAACAAATGAAATAAAAACTGAAGATATTATTAGTCAAATTAATCATCAATCAGTAAAATGAACGACAATGAACAAAAAACAAAATGAAATACAAAACTAATAAAAGAAAATATTAAATCAATCAGCAAAATGAGCAAAAAATGAAACCAACTCAACAAAATAATCAGAAAAAAGAAGAAAATAATTAAAGAAAATTAATAAAATGTTGATTTTGTTGAATATTTAAAGGATGTCCTTCGTAACTTTGCTGTTCTCACTCTATTTAATTTAGTTTTTTGTTGATTTTGGTTCAGCTTGTATTATATTAAACACAAGTACTGATAGTTGTACAAGTCCTAGTAGTTCATTCAAAGACCAAACAAAGAAGTCATGAAGTTATCATGAAAATCTTCCACATGAACATGTGACTAAATAAATGCTGATCATGTGATCACAAAATTGTAACACATGTTGATAGTCCTCACTTGCTGAAACAGTCCCTTTTCCTTCAGTTTTCTCTGTTTTTGCATAATACCTTTAAGTTTACTCTGAGCTTTAATGAACATCTACATGATCAGTAAATTAAATATAGGGTAAAGGAAGTGATTTACACTGAAAAATGCAAAACACAGAGGTTTTTATTATAATAAATGGTGATAAATCACATAAGAAACATTAAAAAGAGAGAAAAAAATCATTTAGAAGCTGCCATAAAAGTACCACTGGGTCTTAATGGGTTAAAATGTGCTGAAGTAATTAAATTCTGCTAAACTGATATAAAATTGCATAAAAAGAAAACACATCCAAGTCTTCTTCTCATCCAATACCTAAATCTGGCCCTTTTGGTGTATAAGAGTCATAAAACTTATGTAAAATCCTCCGACTCTTTCATCAGTGCCAACACTTTGACATTTCTGGTTTTGTTTCAGAAACTGCTGGATCGATTCTCGTAATATCTGTGTTCGCCTCAAACATCTTGAGTGAATCTTATTTGAAATAACCACAAACCTCCACAAATATTCCCATCAACCTGGTCAATATTAAATGACATAACTACAAAATACTACAATATAAACTTTATTATTATCATGTAATGTTAAATGGTTTGGATTGGGTTAACACTTCCTCTACATGGTTATTTCTTAACTGCGGACCTAAATATCATCATAAATATGTCCTATAATGAAAAGAAACTAAATATTCAATGTTTCACTTTAAAAGTAGGTGTAAAGCCAGATGTAAAATGAAGGTATTTGTAGTTATTAACATTCACTGTCATGCTTTTATACATAATTTAACATCTGTTTTCAAGAATTTATCTTGGACTTACACTGCAAAAATCCAAATCTTACCAAGTGTATTATTCTCATTTACTAGTCAAAATATCTCATCACACTTAAAATAAGACAGAATCACCTACAGAGGAACTTGTAAGGGAGATAAAAGAACTTATTTTTTGGCAATAGATCTAGAAAATCTTATTTCAAGAAATCTTACCGAGATAATTTTCACTTGTTCCATTGGCAGATTTTTTTGGTGAATTGAGAAAAAAAAAAAAATCTTGAATTAAGCAAAAAAAATCTGCCAATGGAACAAGTGAAATTATCTTACTAAGATTTCTTGAAATAAGATTTTCCAGATCTATTTTCTAAAACCAAGTTCTTATATCTCACTGAAAAGTTACTCTTTAGGTGATTTTGTCTTATTTTAAGTGTGATGAGATATTTTGACAAGAAATGAGAAAAATACACCTGGTAAGATTTAGATTTTTGCAGGGTATTAACACACAAAAACTTCTACACATTACATCTTTATTTCCACTTCTATAGAAACTGAACATCAAAAGAAACTTATTACATATTCTATGTGATGCCATTTCACACCATTTTATTAAATATGAAAACAAATTCTTTCTTGTTCTTAAAAAAATATTGAATTAACAAACAAAATACAACAAACAACAAAACAGTGGATGAGTATCCAGAGGATAATGTAAAATATGACAAAGGGTAGTTCAACAAAGTTCACATTTAGCAACAAGCAACATTATTAATCCACAGCAAGTCAAAGATCTCAATCCCATTGAACATCTGTGGGATATTCTTGGTAGATCCATGTATGCTAGGCGTCCAGCACCTGGCAACCGCCAGATGCTCATCCAGGCCCTTCAGGAAGAGTGGGACAACATCCCCCAAGATAGGATCAGGAGGTGAATCTAGAGTATGTGCAGAAGGTGCACAGCCTGTGTTAGGGCTCAGGGAGGACACACCCAGTATTGAGGACATGGATCTGGACCATTTGGTCAATCTTTGACTTGCTGTGGATTAATAATGTTGCTTGTTGCTAATTGGTGGTTATTCGTTTTCATGTGCCCTTTTGGAAGTTTGAGCCCTTGCCCCTTTATACCTCTCTGCACGGCCCTGCTCTGTGGTAACTGGTTGTTGACGTCAGGAGTGAAAGAAAGGTAGGACCAGGTGAGAGGCCCTCCTAATGTAGGCTCTGGCACGTGATTGGCAGGCCAGCAGGTGTGCGCATCACCACATCTATCCTGAGCAGAACAAAAGTGATTACAAAATGTCTTTCAAAAAGTATGTGCTGCTGAAAATCATAGTTTGATCGACTACTTTTCTAATTTCCTCGAAATCTGCAGCAAAATTTGCACAATAATTCATAAACAAATATGCATTTTCTAGCAAAGGCCTCGGTTAATGTAACAAAAGTCAAATAATCATTCGTAAGACCCATATTGTCAATAAAGAACGATAAACATTAACCAAAATCGAAATATTTTCAAATTTTAAGGGGTAGGGGTAAATATAATGGCAAATTTCTTCTCATGTAAATTATATTTTACCACATGTGAAAATTAGTCTTAAATACCTGTCTCCTGGCTCTAGATTAAGACCAAATTTGTCATGATATTTTTATTCTACTTGAAGTTATTGACAGAAATTCTCTTAAAGGTCATCATTGACATTGCATATCAAATATGCCAATATTTTACAGAAAGCTACCACTCTCACACTGCTATCATACATTTTTATTATTTACAGATGTACACCTTTCAAAAAATAACTAGTAGCATTTGCCCCCCTGTTTGGTACCGGTGGCCCAAATTTTGGGGTCGGGCTGATAGACTATTACCACCGTCTGTCAGGAACTGCGGGAAAGGGACAGTAGGGGGAACCATTACTTTTCTATTAAACCAAACGACAGTCCTGAACAAGTTTACACTGGAAATGACAGGAAAGCAGAGGGAGTTTGAACTAGACTAAGATTAGGACATTGTGGTCTGGGATCCAGAAAAAGTGGGTAAACCTCCTGATGGGCTGTGTGTGCACTGCAAACAGGAGCAAACTGGAAAGCATGTTTTACTGGAGTGTCTGGTGAATCTAATGCAGCGCTTAGAACTTTGGGAAACAGTTGTGGCAAACCCTGGAGGTGGTATGAATTTGAAAGCCCTTCTCAGCCCGTCTCAGGGTCAGGACTAGGCTGTTAAAGCTCTACTGGACTTCCTAGCAGCTACAGGGCTGCATGTGAAGATGGAAGATTTCCATTAAGTGGTGTGACCTCCCGACTGTGAAAGGCAGCAATGCGCCGCGTAGCGTCTAGTCTACCGGAAGTAGAAGAAGAAGAAGTAAATGCTTCTACGCATGCGCGGCTCGCATTGTCCGGAGATTCAAACCGTAGTGGAGCTTCTCTCTCTTCTCCTTCTAGATCCTCTTGTCCAGGTCTCCGTAGAGCCTATCTGAAGGTACACTTCACCTGGTAACCCTTTAACGGCTCTTTAATGACGGTGGTCACTGTGGGCCGGAACTTGAGGTCCAGTTTGAACCGTACAAACCCGCCACTTGGTGTCTGTTTAACCGGTTTTCGATCAACCGGTTGAAAGCGGGTCTGGACTGAAACTACCGTCTGTCCGTCCGGTCAGGGCTGGTTTCACATGGTCAAACTGAGGCTGAAGGTGGAGCTCACGAAACGACACCGTGTAAACTTCCTCACAGAACCGGGTAAAAACCGCAAATAGGTGGTTGTGGGGGGTGGTCAATTTTGGATGAACTAGAATCTGATCAGGTGATAAAGAGCTGCTGTTTATGTCAAATAAACCAACTGTTTATGACTGTTTCGACCTAATTCGTATCCGGAAACTGGATCGGTACCACGCATGCGTGAAGCACAGATTAATGTGTCTACATCCTATTCGCGACAATTTCAGAAGCGTAAATCAGCATTGTTTAAGCAAAAAGATAAATTAATAATTGAGAACATTTTATTGTCTGTTACTTTTCTAATATACTTGCTTCAACTTCAGAGGTGGACACTTGGAGGAAGACCAGACGAGGACTGTAGCCTGAGTTAGGTTCATGTTATGAACTGTTTTGTATCGATGTAATGATTGTAATGTTTCCCAGTTAGTTCTTAATTAAGTAAAAAAAGTAATGTCACATAAATGCAGGTTTTACAATTTATATATGCGTGTTCAATAATATCATTTAATAATAACTGGTTAAGAATTAAACACATATTAAATGTAGTTCACTGTTATTATGTATGCATGTAATAAAATATACATTGTGGTTTTAATTGAACTGATTCCAGATGTTCCTTTAACTGTAATAAAATCCTACTTGAATTGAAAAAACATTCTGTGCGAAGAGACTGCGCTGAGAAATGGAGATGCCACACACAAAATTGACGCCTCTTGATTATTTAAACACAAACTGATAAAAAAAACTTGCTCAATGTTTTTTGTTATTTTGCAATATTGCCAAGATACGGTGATCCACTTCTTAAAAGTAAGACTTAATGAATCACATTAATGTCTTAGGGCAGAAATTATTATTAAGTGACAACTTTATTCAACTTGTTTTAAACTTTCTCTGCTGTTCAAAATAAAATGTAAATAAAATTGCCAGTGAAGCTCTTAATTGAGCTGCTGTTTATCATGTAAAGGATGAATCAGTGTGGATTCATGTCTGGACTGATGGTTTGTGTTCTGATTGTGTGTTCTGCAGAATGGATCAGTGTGAGGACAGAGAGGAGGGAGCCCGTCCCCGGAAGACCCCCTACAGACACCCCACAGGACCTGGATCTAGACATGGACCTGGACCCAGCAGTGCATCTATGGAGAGTGATGCCTCTAAGTATGTCCTGATAAACTATAAAAGATGCTGTGCTCCAAAGCCTGAGTAAGTGAACCTCAGATCTGGTCCAACAGGGTTTTCAGCTCAGTCAGTCCTACCTTGGTGTTCCATGTCTGACCTAAAGTTAGTCTGATTGCACCTTTGGCATCACATTGTCTTTTTCTTCAGCCTAATAAAAGTTGGACACAACAGGACACTATTACCACGTACCGACTCAACTCGGGTACCAGGTCCTATTCGTGGAGACTGTTTCCATTACAGGATACGACCAACTTTAGAGTACCTGGTCGTCATGGCGACACTGCATGCAACTTCCGTGATGTCTGCTCAGAGAGTTGCTGATAAACTCACTCGTTGCATGTTGTCCCGTCAAGCTCACACTGAATCTTTTCATCGTCCACCAAGGACCGAAATGTCTGAACCTCCTCGACCAACAATAGTGTCATTTTGCAGGCTGTCATCATGGATTAGTCTACCGCTATATTTACTGTAAACTTCCAAATATGTTTTTTAAATTATTTTTAAAATGACATGTCGTGCATTGATGACGCAGAGAACAATCGGTGGTCTGCAGTGTTTACACGTCACATTTTAATATCTCTTCATCCATTTTGGAACCTTGGCCAAACAAGTACTAAAAAGGTAGTACCAGATTCCAGGTTCTTTTATGTAATGGAAATGTAAAAAGGCTGAGTCAAGCCGGTACCACATTGTGGAAACGTGGCAATAGTTTGATCTGTTACGGCTATTATTATGTAAGTGGAGCTTCGTGAAGATCGATTTATTCTGCTGCTATTACAACAAACAAATCTTTTACATTTCAGAAACTTGATTATCTATGACGTATCAGAAATCAGGCTGTGAAGATCTGTCCTCAGTTCTCAGATCCCAGTCTTGTAGTCTGACACATCTGGACCTCAGTACCTACGACCTGGAGGATTCAGAACTGAAGTTCCTGTTGGATGGACTAAGGAGTCCAGACTGTAAACTGGAGACTCTCAGGTCAGATAAAGTTCGAATCTGAATTCAGTTCTTTCTGATCTTTTGGTCCTGACTGAGTTTTATTAAATCATGATGTACTTGTTTAAATGCAGGTGTATTAGATCTAGAGCTGCACAATCAGGTCAATCACAAGTGTAATCACTAAATCAACCTGTGTAATTATAAAATGGAAAAAGATGATAATTTAAAGGTCAGGATTTAGGTGGATTTATGTTGATCTAAGTGGAAAATTAGGGAATAAAAGTTCAACCCCACATCTGTTCTGTAGTGATGATTTGGATTTAGTGACACAAATATCACAACATTAAAGTGTTTCTACTTTTAAGTTTTGGTATTTTTACACTACTTTCAGTTTTTATGTTTGATTTGATATTGTTAAATGACTCATTTGTGCATTTGATATGATAAACAAGCAAAGAGACTCAAATTACAATTAATAAAAAATGTGTTTGTCACTAAATTGTGCAGCTTTATTTGGATCTGAGCTGTAGAACAAACTGAGATCTATGTGGACTGTGGTGGTCCGTCAGTCCAGACCTGACCTGATTGTAATCCAAATATCATCTGTGTCCTCCAGGTTGAGTATCTGTAACCTGTCAGAGAGAAGCTGTGAAGGTCTGTCCTCAGTTCTCAGATCCCACTACTCTAGTCTGACACATTTGGACCTCGAAAACATGGACCTGAAGGATTCAGGACTGAAGATCCTGTCAGATGGACTAAGGAGTCCAGACTGTAAACTGGAGACTCTCAGGTTTGGATTGTTCAACCAGTGTGAACGATGATGATTAAAACCATGATGTACATGTAGAGGATCAGTCTGACCTGGTTTTCAGACCAGCTGTTCAGTGTCTGACATGAAATACATGCATGTCCCTTTGTTTATATGACACAAACATAGGAACTAAACTGGATGAGGATGTATTTGAACCAAATTAGTCTAAATCTACAGATATTATCCAAAGGACAGTGAAGTGTGTACAGTCTGAGGGTTGGACTGGAGTGGAACTGGTTTGTCTGTTCAAACACTGGAACCCCAGAACCACTGAACCTTTGATTTGGAGGTGGTGAAGAATGTTCATTTATGCATTTTATGTTTTTGGACCAATATCTGTACATTTGTGTCTTTATTTGGTCAAAGTCAATCTTCATCCAGTTAAATTTGTCTGAGTAACAATAAAAGATCAGGTCTTTCCAGACTTTGGACAGGGACTGGACTAGTCTTAGTCTGTGTTCAGATCTTGTCCTGAACCGAGTCAGTAAAATAGAAACTGGTTTCAGTGAAATCCCATTTGGAATGAAATCCATCCACAAAATAACTGTGTCCAACAGCTGACGCTGCTTCTTTTCCCTCCTCAGATGATGTGTGATGTTTTGTGTTGCAGACTGTCAGGATGTCTGATCACAGAGGAAGGATGTTCTTCTCTGGTCTCAGCCCTAAAGTCCAATCCGTCCCATCTCAGACTGCTAGACCTGAGCTACAACCATCCAGGAGCCTCAGGACAGGAGCTGTCTGCTCTAGTGGAGGATCCACACTGGACACTGGACACTGTCAGGTATGGACTGAGCTGATGCACACACAGATAATGTGTGATAGAACAGGTGGAGCTGACAGGAACACTGTCACAGCTGATTCCACATCCTTTACTGAAGTTCCAGACCACGGTCACAGATACAGATGTTCAATAAGGGACTGACAGGAACCATTGACTGGATGTGAACAGAAAAGCTGGAGTGGATCAGAGTGATGGAATGTCCATGTTTAATGCTTCTCTGACCCCGCCCCCCCCTCTCCTTTCAGGTTGGAGCCCAGTGGAGTCCGATGGTTGAGACCAGGTCTGAGGAAGTGTAAGTGGATTTCCATTGGATTACAGATGAAACCCAACCTGAACATACAGTGAGAGCTGGTACCACATTAGAAAACACATCAACTGTCAGTGAAGACAGTGGGTGAGCTGACAGCTGATTGGTCAGGACACGGATCACATGACACAAATACCCTGAGGGACGAGTCCTCAGAACCTCAGACCATTGGCCAATCACACCTCCTCTGTCTTTATGGATCATTCTAGCGTCGTTCTTGTGCCGCTGTCTGATGAAGGTGGAAGACAAAAAAAAAAAAAAAGTCAAAAACACAGCTGAGTCGATCAGGAGGAAAGTTTGTCACAGTAACAAGTTCAACCCAAAACATCAAATCACTTCCAGAAATATTTATTATCCATTAGATAAAGGCTGTAATATTATGGATTTTATGGACAATTAGGAAAAAGGGAAAGATTAAATGAAAAAATCTGTGCAAAGGTCATCACTAATACAGTTTATTTTTGATCAGAAGGTTTTTGACAGTGAACTTGGAGACACAGACTGAACAGAACCATTGGAATGAAATGTCAGTAAATTCCAGTTCCTGTCTATCTGTCCTGGACTACTGCCTACATGACATTAGACAGAAAAACCACAACTACAACTCACATCTCAGAGCTTCTCTGAAATAAAACTCACAAAGACACGTTTCAGACCAGACCTTTATTTGTCTCCATCATGAATTTACCCAAAACCATCAGAACTCAAACCTGTGGAGGTTTAAAGTGGTGTGACGCTGCTACTCATCAGTGATCTGCGTTGGAACACACAATATCTATGTGATCACATGATCAGCATTTATTTAGTCATATTTCTGTGGAAGATTTTCATGATAACTTCATAACTTCCGTGTTTGGTCTTTGAATGAACTACTAGGACTTGTACAACTATCAGTACTTGTGTTTAATATAGTATAAACTGAACCAAAATTAACAAAAAACAAAATTAAACAAAGTGACAACAGCAAAGTTACAAAGGACATCCTTTAAATATTCAACAAAATCAACATTTTATTAATTTTCTTTGAGTATTTTCTTCTTTTTTCTCATTATTTTGTTCAGTTTTTTTCATTTTTGCTAATTTTGCTGATTCTTATTTTATATTTTGTTTTATTAGTTTTGTTATTCATTTTCATTCATTTTACTGATTGATGATTAATTTGACTGATTAGTGTCTTCAGTTTTTATTCTTTTGTTGAGTATTAGTGTTTGTAATGTGGTACCAGGTGAGGTTGTGTAACTGTGGTTTTATATTCACACTGATGCGGCGTCTTTCCTTGTGACTGCACAGCTAGCAGCTAGCTTACAGCTATAAAACACACACATCACCAATCCAACATATGGTCATTTGTGTCACAGTAACAGTGTGTGAACCAGGGACACAATTACAAACAAGTCATTCTCTAGTCTTTTCCTAAAGTCAAATCAAGCTGATCACTGATCAATAACTGCAGCTGTTTTGTGTTTTCTTCTGTCCATCAGATTTCTGTGAACTCACCCTGGATCCAAACACAGCGAACAGAGAACTCAAACTGTCTGAAAACAACAAGAAGGTGGAACATGTGGAGGAGGTTCAGTCATATCCTGATCATCAGGACAGATTTGAGTTCCATCATCAGCTGATGTGTTCAACTGGTCTGACTGGTTGCTGTTACTGGGAGGTCCAGTGGAATGGATGGGTTGAAATATCAGTGACTTACAGAGGAATCAGAAGGAAAGGAGACAGTACAGACTGTGAGTTTGGAGGAAATGATCAGTCCTGGAGTCTGGAGTGTAATGAAGGTGGATACGGTGTTTGGCATAATAAGAAATACACACACCTCCCTCAGTCCTCCTCCTCCTCCTCCTCCTCTGGTACAGTATCAGTGTATGTGGACTGTCCTGCAGGATCTGTGTCCTTCTACAGAGTCTCCTCTGACAAACTGATCCACGTCTACACCTTCAAAACCACATTCACTGAACCACTGTTTGGTGGCTTTAGACTGAGGACTGGATCCTCAGTGTGTTTGTGTGATGTGTAGATGTGTTGTATAGTTGTGTAGGTGCGTTGTGTTTTGTACAACATGGAATTGTTCAAGACAAATCAGTTGAATTTTAACACAATTCTGTCTGAGTTGATCTTCTACAAATACACACAACATTTAGAAACACCAATAGCATAAATCAGCCTGAATTCAACAATTATTTTGTTTATTTTTGGCGCTTGTTTTGTTAATTTTACTTTTTTTTTTTATTTCGATCATTATGAAGAATTATTTCTCCAGTGTTTTCATTTTTCTTCATTTATGTTCATTATTTTGTTGATTTTTCTGATCATTTTGAGTTTTCTTTATTCGTTTTAAGTTCACATTGGCAATTATTTTGTTATATTCTTTTTCATTGAGTTACATATTTTCTTTATGTTGATTATTTTATATTTTATCAGTCTGTTGTGCCTATCAGCATCGTGTCCAGGAACCTGGTCATTGAAGTGGGAATGGCATTGTTGGTCATCTCTGAGGTGGCCATGTCTGTCTGTAGTCTTGCTTCTTGACATCATCTCTCAGCTGCAGTGCTGCCTTGTCAATAATGTCCTCAGTCCTTTCTGATTCCATGACCTGCACCTTAGTCTGGAGATCTTGGTATGCTTTAACAAGCTCTGGCATAGAAAGGTTGTCGGGATATACAAGTAGTTTTCCCTTGTCATCTGGAGCGATTCACAGGGCTTCTCCAAATTCAGCTTCCAGTTTGCGGCAGATGTGCTTCTTGGTTGAGGCTTGCACTGTGGCAACTCCAAGAATGCCCATGCCCTGAACCAGTCTAGCTGTGAGGTTAGTCATTGGCACCACGGCAGGGTTGACAAACAGTTCTTCTCTGATGAAAGAGAACAGTTCACTGTATGACTGTTTCTCTGCAGCCTCATACTGAGTATCAGTATCACTGGTACCACCACCACTCTCTGCTGCTGTGGTGTCTACATCCCTCATGTACTCACGGTACAGTATATATATATATATATATATATATATATATATATATATATATATATATATATATATTCCTTAAATTTCAATGGGAAATTTTTCTTCCTAAGTGAGATGTGAAGAAAGTAGATGGTTAGTTGTGGTTGAAATGCATTATTTACAGTCAGAGCATGACAAATATTTTAGAAATTTAGAGGTAGAACATTTAAAAATCATAGTCATGGATAAAAAAAACTAAATGTTGAGAGAAATTAAGTAAAAACCATCTCTGATTTTGGAAGCAAAGATACTACTGTACTATACGCTCAGTACAAGAGCATGTGTTTGAAATGTCACAATATCACAACGTTGTGAAGAACAAACCCCAGATGACGCACATAATCCAGTCCTCCAGTTGTTAGCTAACGGTCACGCCAACCTGTTCAGAGTTCTTCCTTCCCTTCCAAATCATGTCTATATGATCCACATCCAGTTGGAATCCTCTGTCCACTTTACTGGGAGATGTTGGACTTGGTCCAATCTGAGGAACATCGTTGATATGAAGTTTTGGGAGCTCCTGAAGACAGCGCGTGTAGACCGTCTCCATAGTTACACCAGAAACAACACAGCAGTGTTGACTTTAGAATACCTGGTCATCATAGCAACGGTGCGCGTAACTTCCGTGTTGTTCTGTCAAACTCACGCTGAATCTTTTCATAGTCCACCAAGGACAGAAATGTCTGAACCTCCTGGACCGACCACGGTGTCGTTTAGCGGGCTGTCATCATGGATTAGCCTACTGCTATATTTACTGTACACTTCCACATCTGGTTAAATACACATTTTAAGAGGTTGGTTATTCTCTTTATAACTAAGTCTTATTAAGGAAAAGTTCAGAGTTGTTTCTGTTTCTTTTTATATGTCTTTTCTAAAGTCAGAGATTTCTTTTCTATCTTTAAATACAAGAGGTCTAAAGGACAATGTTAAACGCAAAGCTACTTTTTTATTTTGTAAAGGTTTGAAAGCACATTGCATATTCCTGCAAGAAACTCATTCTTGTGAAAAGGACACTTTATTTTGGAAAAAACAGTGGGGAGACATGATACTTTTTTCTCATGGAAGCAATAGATCTGGTGGTGTGGCTATATGTTTTAATAGATTTCCTGGAGAAATTGTTACATCAAAGAATGATAAAGATGGTCATTGGATTGTTGTAGTAGTAAATCTAGAGGAGATGTTTGCAGTTCTGATTAATGTCACTGGTCTACAATTTTTTAGAAATGATTTGCTTCAGACATTAAATACGCTAAATGTTACATATTTTAATAAGATTAATTGGAAAATAAATAAGCATCATTATCTGAGAAAAGGGGATGTGGTAAAATCCTTAGATGAAGGAGATCTAAATGTGATCGACTATGAAGCAATGAATAGCATGATCAAACTCAAATGGTTGCAACAGTTTCTAAAAAATGTGGATGTTTTTTGGTTTCATATTCCTTCTAAAATTTTTTGACAAATGTGGTGGAATAGATTTTCTGTTAAGATGTGATTTTTGTATTAGCAAGCTACCAGTGAAGTTGTCCAAGTTCCATCAACAGGTCCTCCTGTATTGGAAACTAATTTATAATCATAATTTTACTCCACATTCTGTTCCTATATGGAGTAATAGATGGATCTTGTTCAGAAGAAAATCTTTGTTTTATAAGGACTGGGTGGAGGCAGGTACCTGGTGTATTCTGCATTTAATGGATAAAAGAGGGAATTTTCTGGAGTATGATGTTTTTGTTGACAAATTTAATCTAAAGTGTAGTAAAAAACATTACTTAGTGTTGATCAAAGTGATTCCACAAGGCATGGCCAACATGGTCAAAGGAATGTTATTTTATGACAACAGAATACCCAGGATCTCGTCACTCTTTATAGATGATGGGAGAAAAATGTACAAATAAATTCTTGCGTGGTGCCCTTACATGTAATCTTTTTCCCTTACCATTGAAACGGAAGAATCTATTAAAAGATTTTCCTAAAGAAATTATAATCAAGATTAGAACCAAATACCTGACTCTACCCATACCCCCAAAAGTGAAAGAAACTCATTTTAAAACACTAAATGATATTCACCCTTGCAATGATTTTATGAGACAAAGATTTAATATAGAGAAAAATGATTGTGTTTTTTGTAAATTTGAAATCAAATCATCAGAACATTTACTTTTTGACTGTCCATACACCAGGACATTTTGAACAACATTTCAAGACTGGACATCTGAAAAGGACACTCAGTCGCCCAAATTGGAATACAAAGACATTAAATTTGGAATTATAATGGAAAACAGAAAAAGAGAAACTATGTATAACACTTTGATTATTATGGCCAAACAATTTATACATAAATGTAGATTTGTAAAGACACCCCCACACACACTGTTCTTAATTTACAAAAATGAAATGTCAAATTTTAAAAAGACATTAAGACATGTAAAAACCAAACAAGCTTTGACTGTATATGAAAATTTAAATTTGTTGATTCCTGATTAGACCTCTGACTTTATTTTAATAATTATTTTATTTATTTTGTTCAGTTGTATTTTACTTTTTTTTATTTTATGATGTTCTTTATTAATACTGTTCTCTTAAGTTTGAAAATGTTGCTCAGTCTGGAGAAAATAAGAATTTTTGTATGAAAACGGTGGAAATGTTTAACCAGATTTTGATTAATAAAGTTGGGGGGAAAAAAAGGTTCCTCCAGCCATGTTTTCAGAGGCCAGACATTGCAAACTTGCATGCGTCCCTGGAATGCTGCTGCTTCTCTAGGATATGAGCGGTACTGTGAGTTTTCAAAGCATGGTAATGAAACATGGTTATTATGATAATTACAATTTAAACGGTAATACTAACTGTCGGAATTTTACCGCGGTTTATTGTTATACCAAAAATCGTTACATCCCTAGTGTTCATTGTGTTTAATTTGATTGTATGAGTTTTTCATGATGTAAAAGGTGGTGATTTGAGGTCACACAGTATTCTTCATGTCCAGAGCACATCAAACACCAACAATATTTCAGAAATTTTAACAATAAATGGTTTATTCAGCATTAAAAAAAAATCACATCTGGTTTTTAAAATGGCGGAGCACGCATTGATGACGCAATGACGCAGAGACAATTCTCTGACCAATCATCAAGCCGGTACCATTGATACGCTATGCTTTACATGGACGAATCAGAGCGCTGACCAACCAATCAGAATGGAGCTGTTGTCATTCCAGGAAGTGCCAGTCCCGTTTATTCCTCCTTTGTTTTTGCTGTTAGAGCCAGAGACAAGCCGTGAAGCGGGTTCATCCAACTTCATTCTACTCGATTTTAGTCGGTGGGTTTGGACACAGATTCTCATCTTTTGATACTTAGGAGCAGTTTGAGCTCAAATCTACCCAAGTCTATTTCCTCCTGGATATCTCGGTGCTCTCCGCTATAGTTAGTCGGTACCGGAGCTCCTACGTCGCGTGCAGTGAAGCGGAGACGGTCACGTGAGTTTGGATGGATTTCCTTTTCAGTCCTCGCGCTGCTTGAACATGCTCCGGTTGTTTTCTATGCGCTGCATAGGCGTTTGTTCAAGGCCGTTGCTATGGAGATAACATGGCGGTAGTAGGAACACGAGAGCCCCAGCAGCGCTGATATTTCTAATTCCGCCCAAAATACACAGTTTAATCTTATTTCCTGTTCAATAGAACAGAGTTTGTTCTGATATAGATACTTCTACATTGTGATGAATAACAGTGACTAACGCCCCCGTTTGTGCCTGAGCACCCCCCTCTCAGCTTTCTCATCCAGAACGCCCCCTGGGGGGCGGTCCCACCCCCGTTGACAAACCCTAGTGGAGGATGTTAAAGTCATGTCTGCTGTTTGTTTGTTCCACTTGTAGATTTCCTGCCTCAGTGGATGAAATCCTGGAAATGCAGAGCCATCATACAGACCTTCTGGAGCTGCTGGGTCACAGATTGGATCTTTAGGACTGAAAAGCTTTTCTGAGGTCAGTGAATACTCCAACTGTGGGATGGTTTGGATTTATTGAATTGCTGATTTCCTCTGTTGAGTCTATTAATGCCAGTGAAGTT
This sequence comes from Sphaeramia orbicularis, assembly GCF_902148855.1. Lineage (NCBI taxonomy): Eukaryota > Metazoa > Chordata > Actinopteri > Kurtiformes > Apogonidae > Sphaeramia > Sphaeramia orbicularis. Next base: position 54,888,055 of record NC_043972.1, read on the forward strand.
CCTCTGCTCTGCTTTATGTTTATCTATAAATTTGTCCAACCGTTTACTGAATAGTTTTTCTAGAATTTGTGAGAATTGAGGTCGTACTGAAACAGGTCTGGAGTTTGTGAAATGGTGGTTAATCCTAGATTTATACAGAGGGAACTTTTGCAACTTTCATTTGGTTTTAATTTAGACATAGTCCAGGTTGACTGTTGGTTTATAAAAATATGTATTCCTGATGTATACACCGTATAAGTGTTTTTTTGTGTTTTTAGTTTTGAAGAGGGTTCTAGCAGAGATGAGAGAAGAGTTTAGTGCGTTCATGTCTCACAGATAGCTGCTGTCTAGGTCGTCTGGCTGAATTTGTCGTGTATGGAGCAGGAGATGAGGAGGGATTTTTCCTCCTGTTGCTCAGTACATGTGCAGACTATTAGTAGATGGAGTTGTTATGGAGTAATGTAAAACAAACTTCACTATGTTCTTGCTCCTTAGTGAGTCATGTGTTGTTTGTATGTGAGGTTATATCAAATATTTTTTTGTCCTTTTAACATTGAGTATCTGTTGCTGTTTGAGTCAGTTGCTTTGCTTCTTTGAACTGGTGTCTTGTATTATGTTATTTTGCAGAATTCGTATCAGTAATGCTGCTGTTGTGTTTTTACTTTTATTGTTGAGATGATGTGATATGAGATGATGCAGACTATTGGTAGATAGAGTTGTAATGTAATGTTTAGTTCTGGCTCTTTGGGGAACCCCCCCACCCCCATTGTACTTCTGATATTTGTTGTAATTAGGTCCTTCTCCATCGCAGGAACTTTGAGCATTACTCTGAACTAGAGCCCGACCGATTAATCGGCCAGCTGATTAATCGGGCTGATTATAGCATTTCACCAATTAATCAACATCGGCCAATATGTAGCCGATATATTAACTTTTTTTGCTGCGCGGAGATTCTGTCACTCGCTGCTCCTGTCTGTGTGTGTGTGTGTGTGTGTGTGTGTGTGTGTGTGTGTGTGTGTGTGTGAGACATGGAGAGTCAGACCAACAGTAAAGCGAGTTAGTTTGACTTGCACTCCTGCTCGGACAATGACGCTATCACACCACACACACAATCACGGAGCTACTGCTAATCCCCCCCCCCCCGACGCCACTGGCGAAAATCATGGACCGCTACCGCGTGCTCTGACGAGGATGGACCGCAACCCCCCCCCCGCGCGCGCGCTCCGAAAATCACGTGTATTTTCAACTTCTCATTCTTTAAACTAAATCACATCTAACTTTAAGTGTGATGGATGGTTCTGTTTCATTTCTATTGTTTTATAGATATAGTCCAGGTTCAACCCTAAAGTCAGACACATTTACTCAAATACCTGCATTTAATTCAACTGCATATTACTTAAAAAAGTACTTATACTCATATTTTGATGCCTTGTCAATGAACAGACAGTATTAGGATAAAATTTTTTGTTTTTACTAAAAATTGAAACAAAACAAAAGGTGCAAAAAAACAAGGTGCCTTGAGATGAAAAGGAAAATAAACGTGTGAAAGGTTTGGGCTTCTGGACCAGCTGGTCCAGGACAGCAAGTCTGGAACTCCATGGTCCCGCTCCCTCTTTCTCTTTCTAACATGAAAATTAATAAAAATGCATAAATGAATAACAGAACACATGATGACAGATTCCTACCAGTGTGATGTGACATGTCAAATGTCTGACCAGGGCCTTTGTAAACAGCAGAAGGTGATGGACCAGTGCACAAACGAGCCACAGGTTCAGATTAAGAGGCGAGTTCGTCTGGTCCATTTCAGGTGGAAATCACAAAACATACAGAATAAATCAGTGTTCCGCTCACGGCGACAACACAAATACATCCAGTTCTCTGATTTAGGTTTAGTGTCAGACTGTTGACCAGTTAGCATTAGCATTTGGTTAACTGGACTTTTGACTCAACAGCTGATGTGCCGCTGACTACTGTTACAGCATGGAACCAACTAAACAGTGAATATTTCTGTGATATACAGACCATTGGTTTGTTCGGCAGTTGGATCTACCGCGACTGTTGTGGTTCTTTAGTTTCTTTTAATCCTGCATTAGTTTCTTCTTCTTTTCTCGTATTTCTTTAGGCTTGTGTTTTATATTTGGCTCCGACAGCTTTTACTCACTCATTTTGTGTCGGCGATTCAAAGTCCGTCTGAATTTCCTCGTCGTCCATCCATTTGTTGCAGCTTCTCTTTTGGTCCATTTTCCGAATTATCAAAATACAAAGCTTGTGGAAATGAAATGAATTAATTAAATTGCGTGGGTGAATGGAATGCGGAAATGCTGTGAGTCTAGTCCACCACTCAGTGTTCTGCAGCACACAGCCCCGCCCCTTAAAGTTCCTGGTAATCTGAAAAGTACTACCTCTCTACCAGGAACTTCTTTGGGGAAAGTTTGGGGCCGGGGAAAAGTTATTTACCCGGGTAATTTTCGGTGCAAACGCACTGGGGTTTTGAAAGTTCAGGGTAATGCTCAAAGTTCCTGCGGTGGAAAAGGTCCGAATCACTCCTGTCTGGTATAAAACCAGTCTGGTCCAGTTGCACTAATTTACCTAAAAGGGGGCTCAGTCTGTGAGCCAATGTTTTTAACACATATCTTTATTAAGGTTTTGACAAATTACATATATTTTCTGACATGAATTGACAGTATTGTGTGGGTCTACCCTAAACACAAATCCCCCCAAGACCACCTCTGAATTTTTAAACAGCTGTGAAAGTAAATAACATAACAAAATAATAAGTGACAGACAGTATAAGTAATAGTGACTTGAATACTTCTCTACATCCATTTTTGTATATCTGATATATAATCAATCATTTAACAAAAAAAAGAAAAAGGGTATGGTCTCACTTTGTACATTATGATGATAAAATATCAAGCCTTCATTCTAAAAATTTTAGAAATGAATTCCATATCTTGTGGAAGATATGAGTTTTCCATTTAATTGAGTATGTGAGCCTTTCAGTAGCTCTGCAGGATGAGAGTTCAGCAATCCATGAATTCAACAATGGACAATCAACACTTTTCCAAAGTCTAGCTATAAGACGCTTTGCATGTATTAGACAGAGGTTCACCAGCCTACTTTCATGAGTTCTAAGGGCTAAAGTTTCTGGAATAAGACCTAGAAAACAGATCTCTGGGCACATTGGGATTTCTTTGTCTATAATATTAGAAACTGTGTTAATTAATCTTCTCCAAAATTCTTGCATGTGTTCACATTTCCAGATGCAGTGATACAAAGTACCTCTCTCGGTTCCACATTTTATACAGGTGTCTGGGATATTGGGGTTGAATTTGTGAAGTTTTTCAGGAGTTATATAGGTTCTCATCAGCCAGTTATACTGAATTGATTTAAACTGGGTGACACAGTGGTACAGTGAATGTGCCTCACAGCAAGAAGGTCCTGGGTTTGATTCAAACACCAGTTGACGGGGGGTGGGACCTTTCTGTGTGGAGTTTGCATGTTCTCCCTGTGTCTGTGTGGGTTCTCTCCAGGTACTCCGGCTTCCTCCCACCATCCAAAGACATGCACTGATAGGTTAATTGGTTAATCTAAATTGCCCATAGGGGTGAATGTAATGTGAGAGTGATTGTTTGTCTCTATATGTTCAGCCCAGCGATGAACTGGCGAAATGTCCGGGGTGTACCCCACCTTCACCCATAAGTAGCTGGGATAGGCTCCAAGTGACCCCCATATGACCCTAGTGAGGATAAAGTGGATTCAGATAATGAATGAATGACTGAATAATTTAAATCTGCTATTAATGGATATTGTTTGCACCTGGGAACAAGCTTTGGATGTCTTCTATTCATGCTAGTTTTCTATAATTTGAGGACTCTTCAGTCATTTTTATCAATTTTTTATGTATCATTGAAATCTTCCCCTTACTATAGGGGTCTGATGTTGCCATTTCCTCTAAAATACTTAGAGGACATTGATATGACTGCATCTTAGAGCAAATAAAACTATGAATCTGAAAATATTTGAATAAATGGGTTTGAGGGATTCCAAATTTTGTTTTAAGAGTTTCAAAGGACATTAGAATATTATCTTTATAAAGGTCTGAAATCCTTTGCAATCCCAACTGCGCCCATTGCCTGAATCCAGGATCAGATTTACCTGGTTTAAATAATACATTGCCCCAAATGGGGGTAAATTGTGAAATCCCAGGTTGTTCTCCAAATATGTCTTGTGTTTCATACCAAACTCTAATTGTGTTTTTTAGAAATGGGTTAACTGTGTCCTTCTTAAGTTTCTTTAAAGAATCTGAATTAAGATACCTATCTAGAGTAAGTCCTCTTGCATTTTCTCTCTCTATCTGAACCCAAGGTAAATTGGAATGTTCAGAGAACCAGAAGAAAGTCGATCTAAGCTGGGCTGCCTTTAAGTACCATAAGAGGTTAAATTAGCCAAAATTTTAGAAAATAATTTCCCATCCTGATTAAGCAGAGAGATAGGACGAAAAGAACCCATGTCTTCAGGGTCTTTACCCTTTTTGTGTATCACTGTAACGAGCGCTTCTGTTAGGGTGGGAGGAAGGACACCATCAGAGTGGGCTAGAGTGAACACTTTATGTAGATATGGGCAGAGAATTTTGTGAATTTTTCATACAGCTCACCTGGAAGGCCATCAGGACCTGGGGCTTTATTGCTTTCAAGTGAAGTGATGGCTTTTTTGAAACTTTTTTAATAGAAATTTCTAAGTTCAGCTGAGCTGATTCATTTTCATCTAACTGGGAGAGATTGCATTTATCCAAGAAATCCTGCATAGCTGTATAGTCTGTATTGTTTTTGGAAGTGTACAAATTTTTGTCAAATTGGAGAAATCCATCATAATTGTCCATGGGTTTCATCAGAATCTCACCTTTATCAGATTTAATTTTATGTATTGTGCGATCACTTTACTGTTTTCTGACTTGTGGGACTAAAAGTCTGTGGCTTGTCATTAAATTTAAAAAAATTCTCTTTGGGAAATAAGAACGCCTTACTAACCCTTGCTGAAAGTATTTTGTTTTATTCATATTTTAAGACATATTTTTTTATGTAGTTCATTGGAAGGAGTTTGGGCATTCTCTTTGTCCAGAAGGTTGATTTGGTTGTCTAGTTCAAGTAATCTGGTGCTTTGAATGTCTCCCAGAGAATAGAAGGGGTGGTTTCTGAATTATCATTAGTATCAAAATAGAGGGAGATTTGAGCTTCTAAATAATCACAGAACCCTTTTTCAGTTAGTAACAGAGGATTCAGCCTAGGGTTCGTCCATGGCTTCACCATGTTTTGAATATTCACAGTGCACGTTAAAGGGCTGTGATCTGAGATCAGAATATTATGGTATGTCACATCTACAGCATATGGCATTAATTTGGCTTCTATGAGACAGTAATCTATCCTGCTGTATGAGTTATGCGTTGCTGAGTAAAAGGAGCACTCTCTGCCAGTCGGATTAGTGATTCTCCAAATGTCATTGGACCCTTTTAAGAGGATGTTGTATGACTTAGAGAGGGGGACATCTGGCTGCAGACGTTTTGCCTGACGCACTTTGTCTTCATCTCATGGGCACTTTTTGCAAAGTTGACTTTAGAAGGTTTGACTTGACTATGTGTTTTTTATGTATTCGTTTTATGTATGAAAGTCTGTGTCTAACTATTTAATGTACTGCTGCCCATCTTGGCCAGGACACTCTTGAAAAAGAGATTTTTAATCTTAGTGAGGTTTTCCTGGTTAAATAAAGGTAAAATAAAAATAAATAAATTAGTATTATTGATGAATGTATTGAGAAAGACACTCAAATTACTTCTCTCTATTCTGTGGGTGGAAGATCTATCTAAATGCGGGTCGATGTTTTGGCATTTTGATGTGCAGGTTGAATGCATCCACCTAAGATATGGTCAAATTGGTTTCAATACATCCAAGTTGGTGACCTTACATGACATCATATGATCATGGTAGTGCAACGAATTCTGAGGTTTTGTCATGAAACAAGTACTTGTCATAACTCATTTGTACATTGTTGAACCTGCATCAGTTTTCACATGTAGAATAAGAGGATTGAGTTTTTAAATGTTTGAAAATGTCCTATTAATTATCTAACTAGTTAATTTTGTCTGTCTGCTTAATCTGGTTTGAAAGGGATGTGTTTGTTGTGTTCCATTCCATTGCATTTCAGTGACCACCTCTTCTGTTTCCTTGTGTTTTGATGTAGAGAGAAGCCAAAGGTGGATTTAAAGTGAAACCTAAAAGTTGTGTCTGGACAAAGATCACCTGATTCCAGCAAACATGGATGGAAGACCCACCTGTGACCAGTGTGGAAAGACTTTCACCACAGCAAGCTACCTAAAAACCCACCAACGCATCCACACTGGAGAAAGCCCATATGAATGTGACCAGTGTGGAAATGCTTTCATCACAGCAGGTTCCCTAAAACTCCACCAACGCACCCACACTGGAGAAAGACCATATGCGTGTGACCAGTGTGGAAATGCTTTCACCAGAGCAGGTTCCCTAAAACTCCACCAACGCACCCACACTGGAGAAAGACCATATGCGTGTGACCAGTGTGGAAATGCTTTCACCCAAGCAGGTAACCTAAAAACCCACCAACGCACCCACACTGGAGAAAGGCCATATGAGTGTGACCAGTGTGGAAGTACTTTCACCACAGCAGGTCACCTAAAAATCCACCAACGCATCCACACTGGAGACAAACCATATGAGTGTAACCAGTGTGGAAATGCTTTCACCACAGCAAGTGACCTTAAAAGACACCAACGCATCCACACTGGAGAAAGACGATATGAGTGTGACCAGTGTGGAAATGCTTTCACCACAGCAAGTGACCTTAAAATCCACCAACGCATCCACACTGGAGAAAGACCATATGAGTGTGACCAGTGTGGAAATGCTTTCACCACAGCAAGTTACTTGAAAATCCACCAACGCATCCACACTGGAGAAAAACCATATGCCTGTGATAAATGTGGAAAGAATTTCATCCGAATTGCTGGGCTTATATGTCACCAACGCATCCACACTGGAGAAAGACCATATGCCTGTGGCCAATGCGGAAAGAATTTCACCCAGATGACTGGGCTTATATGTCACCAACGCATCCACACTGGAAAAAGACCATTTAACTGTGACCACTGTGGAAATGCTTTCACCACAACAAGTCACCTAAAAATCCACCAACGCAGCCACACAGGAGAAAGACCGTATGAGTGTGACCAGTGTGGAAAGAATTTCACTCAAATGTGTGTGCTTAAACTCCACCAACGTATCCACACTGGAGAAAAACCATATGAGTGTGACCAGTGTGGAAAGGCTTTCACCACAGCAAGTGACCTAAAAATCCACCAACGCATCCACACTGGAGAAAGACCATTTGTGTGTGACTAGTGTGGAAATGCTTTCACCACAGCAAGTGAACTAAAACTCCACCAATGCATCCACACTGGAGAAAGACCATATATATCTGTGACCAGTGTGGGAAGTTTTTCACCAAAGGTAATCACCTAAAAATCCACCAACGGGCCCACACTGGAGAGAGACCCTACCAGTGCAGATTCTGTTACAGATCTTTTATCACAGGTTCAAAATGTACTAAACGTGAACATGTCAAACATTTTCTCAAAGTACAAAAACTAAACAGTTGTACAAAAAGTAAGAGATTGGATTCTAGGTGTGTTATGACACTGACTCTTTCCAGTAAATAGTTTGAATGTTTCCAATGTGATGAAAGATTCTCGTCATCCTCTGCCCTCTGCTATCATCAGCGCAGATGTGAATCATCAACATCTGGACCAAAATGTCCCTCAGCGTCAGATGACAAGAAGAAACACAGCGCGTGTGAACCAGCAGCACCCACTTCTGACAAGAACATCAGACTTAAAAACTTCCAGATCAGACTTCACAGAATCCAGATGTGAAGACAATCATCAGACTGAAGGCTGTGTTTTGTTGTCCTCAGAGTACAGAAGTGTGTTCTAATGCACCACCTTCACAAAACAGTGATGTTACTGAACCTCAACCTGCTACGAGGTGAAAAGTTCAACTAGTGGAGGTCAACAAGGACCTGGTATCTATGGTGATACTACTTCTCATTGACTCTGTGGACTTTAATCAGTAACTTGTTGTTGTGATTCTGTTGCTGGTTGGGGTTCACACAGTTGGATTTACATCAGTTAGAAACAACATGATGAACATAATATAACTGATACAGAATGACTGATGAGCTGGTAGTGGTTTAGTCCCAAACTGAGGCCGACAACATGAAGGAGATCACATTCCATTGAAGGATGAAGTCTGTTTAGCACAAAGTGTACAACCACCAAGGTCCAGTCTGGTATTGGTCTGGTCCAGTGTTTACCTGAACATCAAACTGGATTCAACATTTTTCCTCTCGTCTAACCCTGACCTGCAGAATGTGTTTGATTTGATTGAAAATGTGTTGAACTGCTGATGACTGTGGTAAAGAAGAACCACTGGATGAATCAGAAAGTTCAGGACATCAATGGAACTGGAACAAACATTTGGTCATGTTCTGTTGTTCAATGTTCTACTTAATCATCTTGTTTTATTCTAATTCTAAAGTGGACCTGAAACATGAGACAAAAGTATTTACCATAATCACTCTTTAACGGCATCCACTCATTTGTTCAGTTACTTCTTAATGTTTTACTTTTTCCAGTTATTGAATGAATGAATGAATTGTTTATTTTGGTTTGTACATTAATCATTGCACATAGTACAATAATAATAATAAACATAAACGAAAAAGGAATAGGTTAGAAGCAAAAGCTTATTTTAGTGCCTCTCCTTTTCCCCTGATTCACTGCTGACATTAAATTAAATATGTTCAGCATTGAGCATTCTCATTATAACCAAAGAATCAACAACAACAAAAACACATCTACCATCTCAACTTCATATTCCTGAATGATTTTATACTAAAGGCATTTTTTAAACTTTGTCAGAGAAGTGAACAACTGAAATTCATCATCAAATCCATCCCATAATTTCACACCCACAACCCAAATCCATCTAGACTTCACATTTCTCCTCACTTTAGTCCATTCTCAAATATAAAAACCTCTTCAATTCTAATTACTCTGTCTTAATTTAAAGACATCTTGAATGCTATTTGGAACAATATTTTTTACTTTATAAATCATATACAGTGTTCATATATATATATGTGTGTATATATATATATATATATATATATATATATACACACACACACAGTATCCTGCAATTTGAAGGTTTTAAGTTGAATCAATTATTAGTTGCTTCCAAATATTCTACTTTATTAATTATTCTAATAGTTCTGTTTTTTTTTATTTTACTCATGTATCTGTGGTAGTTTTTCCTGCATTTCTCCATATTTCTGCACAATATGTTCAGTAGGACAGAACCAAAGAACAATAGATCATGTACAGGCTGTTTTTGTTCAGTCAGTCCCTTGTTTTATACAGTATGTCTATAGATTTGGACACTTTACTTTGAATAGACTCAATATGAGGTTTCCAACACAGTTTACTATCTATGATGACACCTAAAAATGTAGCTTCATAAACTCTTTCTATTATCAGTAGGTATGTTTTCAGTACAGGTTCTGTTATTGTCATATTTATATCAGTGAAAAATGACTTTGTCCTGATTTTATGTGTTATCATGTGCATCACTGAGTGTTCTTTAAGTCTTATTAAAGCATAGACTCAGAAATTCAAATAATGCTTAAATTCAAATAATCCTGAAATTCAAATCATGCTGAAATTCAAATAATGTTGAAATTCAAATAATGCTGGCATTCAGCTGACTCCTGCTCTCCAGGAGGCAGAGACGCAGGCACGACCTCTTGATTTTTTTCTCCATTTTTCATAGTTATAGTAACCAGGGTTAGTTAAACCCCAGGTTATTACCTCCGCCAAGGAGGTTATGTTTTTGCCAGGGTTTGTTTGTTTGTTTGTTTGTCTGTTTGTTTGTTTGTTTGTCTGTCTGTTTGTTTGTCTGTCCGTTAGTGTGCAACATAACTCAAAAAGTTATGGACAGATTTGGATGAAATTTTCAGGGTTTGTTGGAAATGGGATAAGGAAGAAATGATTACATTTTGGTGGTGATCGGGGGTGGGGGGGCCCACGGGGGGGGGCCACTGATCAGCCTTGGCGGAGGTCTGCGCTCTCCGAGTGCTTCTAGTTTCTAATCTGCTCTGAAAATGTTGCTGTGTATTATGTGTTTGTTTTCTAAATGTTTTTTTTTTTTTTTTTTAATTTAAATTTGTAACAGTTTTTTTATGACAAGGAAGAAGTAAAAACATCTCCTAAACTTCAGTGAAATCACTAACTGTATATGTGTTACTGTCCCTTTAATTCAGGTGGCAGTTGTGATGCGCTGTTTCGGTGTGCAAAAACTGATAGGAGTGGGCATCTTACCTCCGTACTGATCTCTGTGCACCCCGTGCGACCGGAGTATGTTATGTGTAGATGCTGAAGAGGAGAAAATAGAATTGAACTGACAAAACTAAGTCAGAAGTCAGGAAACTGACAGATAAGTTGGACACGGATGTAGAAGAGACGGGCGAGTAGCTGCAACTTCGAGTTAGGACGGTGTAGAACTGTTTAGAGCTGTAAACAATTGATTTCCCAGTGAGTAATGAGCATTATGCTAATTAGCATGCTAAATCGCTTGAAAAGTGTTTGTTACACGTGGTTTAAAAACCTTAGAGCTATACCTTATGTTGTGGCATTTTTACACTTTCCTTTTGTCATCTTAAAATGCTCCTAATAAGTGTGTGTCAAACAAATGTAAAAGAAATTCACCAGGTATTGAAACTAAAATTCTGACCAATCATTTGATTCAGTCCAAATGAAATAATTGGCCGAACCTGGCTGAGCCTCCTGTCAATCATCCATTAACGCTGCCCCCACATCCCATATGTGTACCTCTGAATCTGATGCTTCACTGGCGCTGCTCCTCCTGTCACTGACCACAGTCTACTGTCTAAGGATGTGAATGGATAGGACTCAAATGCATGTGTGGAAGGGAAAAGATGGATTTATTAACAGAAATAACAACCAAGGGGAACAAAGAGGAGTCAGATGAATGAAGGATGGAAATAAAAGTCCAGGAGTCTGGTGTACTGGACCGAACAGACAGGTCTGCACAAAGCTCAGCTTTTATGACTCATACAGGTACATGTATTTGGTGTCACAATGTAGGATTATGGAGGATGATAAATGTATGGACTATAAAACCTCAAATGTCCATGGAAAATTTGCGGAGGCTGTGCGTTCACAGTGCGTGCGCCCATCACCTGGGCACCTCATCTCCCAGCTGATGAGGTGCAGTGAAGACACTGACCCAGTGCCGCACAGACCAGACCTTTAAATACAGGGTCTACTGATGAAACAGGGGCCGCAGCAGGTGGATGATGTTGTGTCTGATTACTGAGGGAGGGGTCCACAGATACGCCAAAGCGGACCGGACCTCCACCTCCACTTCCACCGCACGCATCAGGTGAGAGGAGGGGAGCATCAGAGCTCAGGCAGGGGGAAGTGGGCGGGGCTTTGGAGGGAGGCAGGTTGTTCATGTTGAAATTTTTACTAAGTGCTGTGACAAATGCCACATCAGTAGGTATAGCTTTAAAGTTAGCCTTGTACTCTCACTAAAACCAGTCAGGATAAACTTGAACCAGGTTGGGATAATTCATTAGTGTCTGAAGCCTGTGTTTATGTGCTTTATGAATCTTGTGTTATTGTTAAATGATTAATTACTGTGTGTGTAATGTTTGATAGCTGCTTGGTGCAAGTTAATGTGGTGTTAAACTGGTGTTAGGCCAGCAGACATTTCATGTAGCTAAGCTTATGTGAGTTTGTTAAATTCCTAAAGTGGTGTTTTTCACTGTCATAAACAGTAAAATTAATGTAATTAGGTTACAGGATGAGCTGTATGCTAAGGGAACATAGTTTATTTTGAAGTGTTTATGTGAATTCACGGTCTGTGTATTGAGTAGGATGTTTATTAAGAATTCATGTTAAAAAGGAGTAAAATGGACACTGTAAAGTAGTAATTTTATTTAAATATATCAAAATGGACTGTTTTTATGGACTAAATGAATAATTATTTGCATGGCTGTGTAGGCTGTTTTTTTTGTTTGGAGTCCTTTGATTGGGTCCTCAGTCCTCAGTTCTTCTACCATCTTCTGCTGTCATCCATCTGCATCTTCATCCTGGTTGCTACTCATCTTTGGAAAAGGAGCCATTCCACACCTCCATCTCCATATTCTCCCCCATTGCCATATTCACCTCAGACATTCACTGTGGAAGAGGGCGGTAGGACATTCTGAGTGGATTCATTAAATTTAATTTTTTCTTGCTTTTTCTTTCTTTATTTTTTTTCTAGTCATTTGAACTTTTCCTTTTTCATACCTGAGATCTCAGAGTTTTCTTTTTGGTAAAAAAAAAATCCAATTGTGGTTCAACAAAGGTACTTAAAAAACCTGTGTTTTGTGAATCCAACTGTGAATTAATGGTATAGGTACTGTAGTCTTTTAATGCAGTATTCACTTTAATTTACTCACCTTTCTGTGATATTGTTACATGAAGGATCTTTCCTTGTTTCAACATACATTCCTTTAAAATTGACATTCTGTTGTGTGTGTCATTTGGGGTAGATATTACAGTTCTAATTCAATTATTACCTGCTTGTGAATCTCCATGGGGGCATTTGTGAATTTTGAGGAAAATCAAAGTCTGTGATTTGAACTGGTCCGTTTTTTACAAGTGGACACCTAGTGCTGTCATCAGTCAGGTTTGGCCACAGTGCAGGATCATCAGACAACTGGAGGACCTTCCTTTGTTGACAATTTAGGTGCAGGTGAGGAGGTGGTTTAGGAAGTGCAGGCTGGGACATCCTCTTGGGTTTCCTCAAAGGACTCCCCATAATCTGCGCTGAATAAGACCATAATGATCAGCCTAATTATTACCATTTTAAATCATCCAAATTAGACATTATATTAGATTGGATAAATACTTTATTAATCCATGAAGACCCAAACACACACCATCGACCAAAACCATCTACTGATCTAAAATGTTAAACCCTTATTGATCCACTAATCCTATCAATACATGTCAATAATTGGTGTAAAATGCAGTTTGTTGTCTTTTCACGGTCATCAGATATGACCCATTTGGACGTTCAGAGACTCCGTAGTTACCGTGGAAATACCGTCATCTTCTAAAATACTGGTACACCAGTAAAACCCATGGAGTTGAATAAATGACAGTGGATGAACACATTTGATTTTATGTTTAATGAGTGATTTTTGCTGAAAACATAACTTTTCCCCCAATTTGTTTTTTGATTTGATATAATAACTGTTGTGGAAAAAAATACTCTGCTCATTAGTCCTCAGAATAAAAAATGGTCATTAGATGATCAGTGTCTTTCTGTGTATTTTAATTGGAGCTCCAAGGTACCGATCATACAGAGGTGAAAGCTGTCTGCAGGAGTGTACAAAGATTACAGTCTGTCATTGTCTCTTATATGAAACTAATAAAAAAAAGTCTGTACCAGGCTGGAATGTCTGGGAGTACAGGAAGAGATAACGTCTGTGAGAAAGCACCTCTTCTCGAACACAGGTGTCCATGTGTTCTCGATAGAGCCCGACGGATTAATCAACTGGCCGATTCTTTATTTCACCTAAGATGAAAAGTAAGCAGTCCTCGAGGGCTACTATCCTGCATGTTTTAGATGTATCCCTCTTCCAACCCACCTGATTCAAATGATAGGCCTATCATCAGGCTCTGCAGAAGCCTGATAATGACCGTCAAGTGTGCTGGGAGAGGGATACATCTAAAACATGCAGGATAGTAGCCCTCGAGGACCAGGGTTGGGCACCCCTGAGTTAAACAGACAGCAGAAATGTTGGAGGGAATGTGGAGAATTTGATGTAGATCACACACATCTTTTGGAAATGTGATAAAATAAGTGTGTTTTGGGAGATGGCGTGTGGAGTGTTACAACAAATAATGGGGGATGAGATTCCAGTGTGCTGTGATGGACTGTTTTTGTGGAGCTTGTCTGATGAAAGTGTAGTGGGAAACCACAAATACTTGCTTCATATACTTTTAGTGGCTTGTAAAAAAGTTATTACAAGGAACTGGGGAAGGACAGAACCACCAACAAGGGACCAATAGATCACAATTATTGAAGGAATGTATACAATGGAAAAAATAACTGACAAACTGCAACTACAAGAAGCACAAATGGACAAAAAATGGAATAAATGGACTGATTACAGAACCCAGAATGGAAGGACTGAATAATGTGAATGCACTGTTACAACCCAAGGAAGGATTGTTTTTTGTTTTTAGTGACTATGTGTTTATAAAATTTGAATAAAAACTTAAGTGGGGGGGGAAAAAAAAAAAACCCACTCTACTTCCTCCACAAACAGAGGAGAGCACAAGCCCCTCCCCCATCGTGTGTGGTACAGAGGCTGCTCCGCCTCCAGCCCAAAGACACTACAACACATAGTGAACACAGACAGTAACATCATGGGTGTCCCTCCTCCCTCCCTCACAGACATATTTCAAACCCGCCCCACCCACAGACTCCTCCCACTCCCTCTTCAGCATCCTGCCTTCAGGGAAAAGGTGCCAGAGTCTCCGGGCCTGATCCACCAGACTGCAGAACACCTTCATCCATCAGGACACTGAACCATGTCCACTTCCTCCCCCCTCTGCCCCCAGACTGTAACCCACCCCCACATTTACACAAACACTCTCCCTCAACTGTTGTTTCCACATCAGACTCAGTAGACTTAGATCCTGTGGTTTTGTCCATCAGCTGCTGACTGTCTTCTGCACTTTAAACATGTCTTTACTGTCATATCTGCTGCTGTTTGGTTCCATGATGCACCTTCTCACCTCAGAACCAGGACTGGACTGCACTACTGCTGCTACTGGAAACACACTGACATGGACACTGTACATCCTGTTATAGTTTATTGTTTATACTGTTTATTTATTGTAATTCTATTTTTTTAACCTCTTTTTAAATGCATGACATTAAACAAGGTGAGAGAGAAACAGTATCTCAACTCTCTGTTTGGTATGCATCTACGTCTGCTGACGTTCCAGAACGCCTACTCAGACTGAGATTAACATCAGGGAATAACTGACAGACAGTCAAACTAAGCTCCTCCCACTGGTGCTGGGGGAACCTGTGGGACCAGGTGAGGTTCTGTTTCATTCCAGGACACAGTTCACCTGAGACACACCAACAGTTAGACTCTTCCATCAGCCTTCCACAGGTCAGTTTTCTCTTCTTTCTGTCTCATCTTTGTGGTATTTAATTCGTTCTCTATCAGGGCCGTGCAGAGAGCTATAAAGGGGCAAGGGCTCAAACTTCCAAAAGGGCACATGAAAACGAATAACCACCAATGACAAAGTTCACATTTAGCAACAAGCAACATTATTAATCCACAGCAAGTCAAAGATTGACCAAATGGTCCAGATCAATGTCCTCAATACTGGGTGTGTCCTCCCTGAGCCCTAACACAGGCTGTGCACCTTCTGCACATACTCTGGATTCACCTCCTGATCCTATCTTGGGGGATGTTGTCCCACTCTTCCTGAAGGGCCTGGATGAGCATCTGGCGGTTGCCAGGTGCTGGACGCTGAGCATACACGGATCTACCAAGAATATCTCACAGATGTTCAGTGGGATTGAGATCTTTGACTTGCTGTGGATTAATAATGTTGCTTGTTGCTAAATGTGAACTTTGTAGAACTACCCTTTGTCATATTTTACATTATCCTCTGGATACTCATCCACTGTTTTGTTGTTTGTTGTATTTTGTTTGTTAATTCAATATTTTTTTAAGAACAAGAAAGAATTTGTTTTCATATTTAATAAAATGGTGTGAAATGGCATCACATAGAATATGTGATAAGTTCCTTTTGATGTTCAGTTTCTATAGAAGTGGAAATAAAGATGTAATGTGTAGAAGCTTTTGTGTGTTAATATCCTGCAAAAATCTAAATCTTACCAGGTGTATTTTTCTCATTTCTGGTCCAAATATTTCATCACACGAGATGAGATATCAAGAGTAACTTTTCAGTGAGATATAAGAACTTGGTTTTAGAAAATAGATCTGGAAAATCTTATTTCAAGAAATCTTAGTAAGATAATTTTCACTTGTTCCCCTGGCAGATTTTTTGCTTAATTCAAGTTTTTTTTTTTTTTTGTTCAATTCACCAAAAAAGTCTGCCAATGGAACAAGTGAAAATTATCTCGGTAAGATTTCTTGAAGTAAGATTTTTTAGATCTATTGTCTAAAAATAAGTTCTTTTATCTCCCTTACAAGTTCCTCTGTAGGTGATTCTGTCTTATTTTAAGTGTGATGAGATATTTTGACTAGTAAATGAGAATAATACACTTGGTAAGATTTGGATTTTTGCAGTGTAAGTCCAAGACAAATTCTTAAAAACAGATGTTAAATTATGTATAAAAGCATGACAGTGAATGTTAATAACTACAAATACCTTCATTTTACATCTGGTTTTACACCTACCTTTACAGTGAAACATTGAATATTTAGTTTCTTTTCATTATAGGACATATTTATGATGATATTTAGGTCCGCAGTTAAGAAATCATGTAGAGGAAGTGTTAACCCAAGCCAAACCATCTAACATTACATGATAATAATAAAGTTTATATTGTAGTATTTATAGTTATATCATTTAATATTGAGCAGGCTGATGGGAATATTTGTGGAGGTTTGTGGTTATTTCAAATAAGATTCACTCAAGATGTTTGAGGCGAACACAGATATTACGAGAATCGATCCAGCAGTTTCTGAAACAAAACCAGAAATGTCAAAGTGTTGGCACTGATGAAAGAGTCGGAGGATTTTACATAAGTTTTATGACTCTTGTACACCAAAAGGGCCAGATTTAGGTACTGGATGAGAAGAAGACTTGGATGTGTTTTCTTTTTATGCAATTTTATATCAGTTTAGCAGAATTTAATTACTTCAGCACATTTTAACCCATTAAGACCCAGTGGTACTTTTATAGCAGCTTCTAAATGATTTTTTTCTCTCTTTTTAATGTTTCTTATGTGATTTATCACCATTTATTATAATAAAAACCTCTGTGTTTTGAATTTTTCAGTGTAAATCACTTCCTTTACCCTATATTTAATTTACTGATCATGTAGATGTTCATTAAAGCTCAGAGTAAACTTAAAGGTATTATGCAAAAACAGAGAAAACTGAAGAAAAAGTGACTGTTTCAGCAAGTGAGGACTATCAACATGTGTTACAATTTTGTGATCACATGATCAGCATTTATTTAGTCACATGTTCATGTGGAAGATTTTCATAACTTCATGACTTCTTTGTTTGGTCTTAGAATGAACTACTAGGACTTGTACAACTATCAGTACTTGTGTTTAATATAATACAAGCTGAACCAAAATCAACAAAAAACTAAATTAAATAGAGTGAGAACAGCAAAGTTACGAAGGACATCCTTTAGATATTCAACAAAATCAACATTTATTAATTTTCTTTAATTATTTTCTTCATTTTTCTGATTATTTTGTTGAGTTGGTTTCATTTTTTGCTCATTTTGCTGATTGATTTAATATTTTCTTTTATTAGTTTTGTTAATTTTATATTTCATTTTGTTTTTTGTTCATTGTCGTTCATTTTATTGATTGATGATTAATTTGACTCAATAATGTCTTCAGTTTTTATTTCATTTGTTGAGTATTAGTGTTTGTAATGTGGTACCAGGTGAGGTTGTGTAACTGTGGTTTTATATTCACACATTGCGGCGTCTTTCCTTGTGACTGCACAGCTAGCAGCTAGCTTACAGCTATAAAACACACACATCACCAATCCAACATATGGTCATTTGTGTCACAGTAACAGTGTGTGAACCAGGGACACAATTACAAACAACAAGTCATTCTCTAGTCTTTCCCCTAAAGTCAAATCAAGCTGATCACTGATCAATAACTGCAGCTGTTTTGTGTTTTTTTTCTGTCCATCAGATTTCTGTGAACTCACCCTGGATCCAAACACAGCGAACGAAAAACTCAAACTGTCTGAAAACAACAAGAAGGTGGAACTAGTGGAGGAGCTTCTGTCATATCCTGATCATCAGGACAGATTTGAGTTCTATCATCAGCTGATGTGTTCAACTGGTCTGACTGGTCGCTGTTACTGGGAGGTCCAGTGGAGTGGAGCAGTTCATATAGCAGTGACTTACAGAGGAATCAGAAGGAAAGGAGACAGTACAGACTGTGTTTGGAGGAAATGATCAGTCCTGGAGTCTGGAGTGTTATGGAGGTGAAAACAGTGTCTATCATAATAACAAATTCACACCCCTCCCTCAGTCCTCCTCCGGTACAGTATCAGTGTATGTGGACTGTCCTGCTGGATCTGTGTCCTTCTACAGAGTCTCCTCTGACAAACTGATCCACATCTACACCTTCAAAACCACATTCACTGAACCACTGTTTGGAGGATTTGAACTCAAGACTGGATCCTCAGTGTCTCTGTGTGGTGTGTAGTTGTGTTGTATAGTTGTGTGGTTGTGTAGATGTTGCAAAAATCGTATATCAGCTGAGGTTTTTCACCAAAAAACCCACATTTTAGATGCTTTAAAAGGCAACAAGAGCTAATCTTTATTATATACTGTATAATAGAATTCATGCAATAACTGACATTTTTACTCCTAATTCTTCAATTAAAATAGAAGAATTAGGAGTATGGGGCGGCCATGGCTCAGTTGGTAGAGCGGATCGTCCAATAACCGAAGGGTTGGCGGTTCGAATCCCGCTCTGTCCTAGTCAGTCCGTTGTGTCCTTGGGCAAGACACTTCACCCTCCTTGCCTCCAGTGCCACCCACACTGGTGTATGAATGTTTGGTGGTGGTCGGAGGGGCCATAGGCGCAAAATGGCAGCCACGCTTCTGTCAGTCTGCCCCAGGGCAGCTGTGGCTACAGATGTAGTTTACCACCACCAGAGGGAGAATGTGAGCGCGAATGAATAATGGGTCAATAATGTGAAGCGCTTTGGGTGTCTAGAAAGGCGCTATATAAATCCAATCCATTATTATTTAAGCTCTAATTCTGCACTATTAACACAGAAAAGGCTTCATTTTCACTTTAATTTACTGATAAAATATCAATGTCAAACTTCCTTCTCAAATCTCCTTTCTTTCTTGTGGATTCTAATTTGACATAATTAATAGAGAAACAGCAACAACAAACTTATTTTTGTCAAAGACTGAACGTTTTAAATAACATTTGGATTTTGGACAAAGCATTCATGAAAATAAGTTATTTTACTTTACAGGCTTTTTAAAAAAAATGTATTTATTTATTTTTTTTAACATAATTTTTAACCCTTATTGACTCAATAAGGATCCAGCTTCAGCTAATATAGAGATGATGAATCACATTTTATCATATAGTGGAAAAAAATATTTTATATAAATGATAAAAAAAAATATTTCCTCCAAATTAGTCATTTTAGGCTCTAAATTGATTAAATGAATTTAAAAAAATATATCTGTTTACTCAAAATTATGTATGACCACGTTTTTCTTTCTTTTTCTAAACTTTATGAGATTAAATAATTGATTTAATTTGATCAAAAAACAGGTTGTTTAAATAATAAATTGATTAATTCATTTTCTTCAGATGACACCTGATTAAACCACTCATCTTTAGAATAATTAATTAATTACAATAATGAATCCAAATTGACAAAATAGATCAACAATTTTTATTTATTTTTTTTTTTGGGGGGGGGGGGGGGGGTGTCTTCTGAATGAGTCATTTTTGGTGTAGGCTATAGTATGTGAATCAAAAAATGTTATTTTTGATAATATTCAAAATGTGTGTAAAAAATGTTCTAGGATTTTTAAAATTACTGTCCAGATGTATTTGAATGTGTTTTAAGCATTTCATGCACATGGCCTTAACACTCAACCACTGGGGGGCGATGACGACCACTGGGGTCAATGATTGGAAAACCCTGAAATACCAAATGGAAAATCTATCAATGGTTTTACAATTATTTTCATGTCATAAGTAGATGTGAAGATCACATGGTCTAATGTTTTAAGCCCCTTCCTCATCTAGTTCCATTTTACCAACACAATGACAGACGTTTGCTCAGGTCAAAGGTGAACACCAGGAAACACCTTCAGATGTTCCTCTGAGAACTGGACCAGTAGAGTTGTACGTTTCCCTGGATGTGAACATGGTTTGATAATGAGACCAAATCTGAGCTAAAACATCACAGGCTGTAAATGAAGCTGAGTTACATGGTTTAAAGGGTTAATAAAAACACTTCACCTTTTGAACTAGCTAGTTTAGTAGATAGTTGAACCCCACAGGACTGGTACTGACCTGGTCCAAGTCCTGTTGATCCTCAGAGGAAAATCAGAAATTTGCAAGTGGACATAGATGGGAATATCGACAAATGCAAGTTTATTTAGTTTTTGTTTGGACAGACACTGACCTGCAGATGCTTTCTCTGGGAATCAAACCCTGGTATCCTTGTTTAAAATCCACATCTTTGACTGCTGGACCATCATCAGCACTGATGGACTCAGACCAGGAATCAGTCCAACGTCCACAGAGACAAACAGACTCCAACGTGTGTTTGTGTTTGTCAGAGACTCAGTCAAACGCTGCTGGAAAACCACACAGAAAGGCCTGACATGGTCAAAGTCTGACACCACAGAAGAAGAAGGAGGCAGCAGTGATGTGTGGAGGACTCATTCCACTCCTCTAGTGGCTCAGATGGATGAGGACCTGCTCCAGAGGTCAGAGGTCACAGGGTCACATCCACACTGGTTGATCTGAAGGGCTTTTTCTCCTGCCACTGTTTTCATGTTCAGACCTGATGCAGCCTGTGTGTAGAACTGAATCACACTGAAACAGCTGTGAACAGGTGGAACCGCTTCATCAGTGGGTCCAGGATCAGGTCTGGCACACATAGGCTGTGGGTTCAATTCCTGTCTACACTGTAATATTCAGTTTGGTAGAACTGCTTCATTTTACAGAAACAGTTTAAAGTTGAGGCGACACATTGTTGAAGAGGTTAAAGGTGCAGACAACCCATCACAAAGACACATGTTTAAAGCTCTGCAAACATCCCATAATTCCATCTGTCAGACTGTCATGACATTTAACCCTAAATACTCAAACATCAACAATCAATAGAGACTTATTACTGCCACCGGAGTACAGCAATGGCCTATGGAATAAATATTAGAACACCTTAGAACGCCTGTGGACGGACATTTTGAACCATTTATTCTGAAACTGCTGTTTGATACAATAATGACCATGGACAAGTATTTCAATGAGTTTGAACCATTTACTTTATTAGTTATTAACAACCCCCAGTGGTCAAACAGTAAGGCTTTACTATGAACATCAAAAATGTCCAAAACTTGTTCAAATTTATTTCAAAACCGTCATCTGGACTTGATATGATGTGTTCAGGGTCCTTTAAAATATGTGGCTAATTCTTGACTCTGTACTCTCTGTCAGTAAATATGTTGATAAATAATAATGTAAAATCCATTTAAAAAATCCAATTTAATTCACTTTGTTCACATAAACTGAATCATTCACGTCTGAGCAGCAGAAAACCACTGTTTCTTCTTCTTCTTTAAACTTGGTCAGTTCTGCTGTAAATGTTAGAAAGTTTCCCACGTCTAATGTTACATTACTTTAAAGGGCTCCTGAACGCCTCATGGACACTGACTGGGCGTCATTAAAGGTTGAATGAGTATTTGACGAGTGTTTCAGTGTTTTATTGTGACAGACGTCTACGGCTGATGGAGGGAATGAACCAATCAGATCAGAGCTCCTCCAGATCTGATCCAGGACCAGCTGGAGTTCAGATGTGACTGATCCACGACACAAAGTCTGTCAGTTCAAGGTTAGAAAACACACAGTCCTGTTGTTCCTGACATTAGAGAGGGCAGTAAATGCAGCAGCAGCAGTGATTGGTCAGCAGGTGGTGCCGTTGAACTGTTTTCCTACTGAAACATGATTTTATTAAAACAGTTGGATTTCCAGTTGTAACAGTGTAGAATGTTCAGAATCTAATGGCTCTGGTTGGATCCAGCAGCTGATTAGACAGAAAGTGTAAAAAACTGTAAAAGGTGAAGTGGAATTACCTGAAGGTGGAGGATAGTTTTATTATGTCAGAGAGAATGGATTTGTGTGAACATTAATGGAACAGATACTAACACAGTCACTCACCTGTCTGAATTTACATCTGTACTTTATTCATGTCAGTGTGGGCGGGTTTTTAAACACATGTTAAAATGTTCAATCCTGGAAATAATACAAAGCCAGTTTCACCACATCTGTTCACCTGGAATCTCCCATAATCTGGTCCAGGTGGAAAGCTATCCGGGGGGGGGGGGGGTGGACCGGGACACCAAGACGCCCCTCCACGGATCTAGTTCTGAGTAATGCTTTCTATCAGGTCTGACAAATAAATTAATACACATTTACACTCTTCTGCTGTTTATATTTTCTTTAATGCTGGCAAATGTCATTTTATTTGACTTCATTAATGCCAACTCCCATCACCGCGGTCGTGCCCTGTCAGGAAGCCGGGCTACAGGCTCCGAGCGCCGGTGTGCTTGAAGGGCTTGATCCGTGCACGAAGCTGGGCTGGGAGGTCGGAGCACAGCTTGGTTCTGAGTTCTGTAAACGAAACTAGTTCCATGATCCGTAATCGGAACCGGTTATGAGAACGGAAAAAAATTCACGCTCCTCCAAGAGGGAGCGTGAATTTTTTTTTTTTTTATTCAGAAAACAGTATCTCATTAAACTCAGAAAAACAGAGCCAAATTTATTATTTTTTTCAGAAAACAGTATCTCATTAATTCAGAAAAACAGCGCCGATTTTTTTAAAAAACTTATTTTTTCACATAATTATGAGATAATTATCTCATTAATTCAGAAAAACAGAGCCAAAATTATTTTTTTGTGTGAATGCAATACGCTTCCGTAAATAAAAAATAAATTCTTGGGAAAAAAAAAAAATCCAAATCACATGACCTGCTCCACATGATGTCATTTCCTCCTGATAGGCCATAAGGTGAACCATGAAAAGTGGTTCTGTTTTGTTTAATGTCGTCATTTCTCTGAATCTACAGAAAATGACTTGATTTGGAGCTTCACTTTAACTTTCATGTCCGCCATCCTTATCTACTAAAACATCAAATGCTTCTTTGCTCTTTCTGTGGTTGATAAGATGAAAATTATACACATGATCGATCACTGACCCCAGTCTAAAATGACACATTTTCAGCCACACTGACTCACACGACCAGAGCCCCCCCTCCATCTTATATCTTATAGTTTTTCCCCGTCTTCATACAAAGGAACTCTGGACGTCTCCTTACTGATCTCATTGTGTCTTCATGATGTTTTGATCACTTGTCACCACTTGCTGATTTAACCTTCTCTCTTTTCTGTCAGAATCCTGTCATTGTGTGCCATGCCGTTATCTTGTGTATAGAAGACTCACTGCCTTTGCTCCTCCTCACCCTTTTACTCCTCCACCTTAGTCTTGTGCTTTCGTTCCAGAGGCTCCTCCTTCCAAAGGGTGAATAAACTCACATGAGACCAGCCTTGTCTTTTGTGCTCTTTATTGACACGTTTTTCCACCAGAAATATAACATCACCTGGACTGAAAACTGGAAAGGGTCACATTAAGAAGTAATTGAACAAATAATGTGTGGATGGTGTTAAAGGGTGATTATGGTAAATACTGTGGACTGTAGGTGGTTCCATGGAAAACCAAACCCAATAATTAAATATGGGAGAATTCCATGGATGAGTAAATAATGAACATTCAGAGATGGGAGTAGGTTCATTCCACTGAGTCAAGTGACAGGAAACAGTTGAGTTCTTTGTATGATTTGAAGACCTGGAACTAGACCGTGTCCAGGTCTGGAAGTCTCTGAAACAGCAGCTGGATTTGGACGGCTGATCTAGAATCTTCTGGACCAGCTTTACATGAGTCCTGTCTAAAGGAGGTCCCAACATGATGAGAGGAAACACCTTCCTTTACTCACATGATGATGGGGAAGGATAAAGTCACTGAACCACTTCTGTCCAACAACCAGCTCATTACAGCCAAGACCAGATCAGATCCCACGACCTCTGAGTTCCAGACCTGATCCTGAACCCACTGAGCTCCAAGGAGACTGATGAGGCGGTTCCACCTGTTCACTCCTGTTTTAGTGTGAATCAGTTCTACACACAGGCTGCATCAGGTCTGAACATGAAAACAGTGGAAGAAGAAAAAGCCCTTCAAATGATACAGTGGATGGGAACCTGTGACCTCTGACCTCCGGAACAGGTCCTCATCCATCTGAGCCACTAGAGGAGTGGAACGAGCCCGCCACACATTCACTACTGACTCCTTCTTCTTCTGTGGTTTCAGGCTTTGACCATGTCAGGCCTTTCTGTGTGGTTTTTCAGCAGCATTAGACTCCACTGAGTCTGACAGACCACAGTCACATGTTTCCTGTTTGAGTCAGTTTGTCCACGTTGGACTGATTCCATCAGCTTTGTCGGAGTCACATTTCTCACCACAGCCACAAAGAAAATACCCCATGCTAATATTCTCTTATGTTACAAATCCACTTTATAATTATCATAAAACAAATTGACAAAATACAACATAGTACAACAAAATATTTGTAATGCTTCTGATACATCCAGTGGGTTCCTCTTTACCACAGTCATCAGTAGTTCAGCATTTTCAATCAAATGTAATGCATTCTGCAGATCAGGGTTAGACCAGTGTAAAAAAGTTGAAACCAGTTTGATATTAAGGAGAACACTGGACCAGACCAGTACCAGATTGGACCACTAGATGGAGCACTGACTGGTTGCACCATCTCCTTTGGTGGTTGTGAACTTTGTGCTAAACAGACTTCCTCCTCCAATGGAATGTGATCTCCTTCATGTTGTCGGCCTCAGTTTGGGACTAAACCACTACCAGCTCATCAGTCATTCTGTCTCAGTTATATTATGTTCATCATGTTGTTTCTAACTGATGTAAATCCAACTGTGTAGAATAGAATAGAATAGAATAGAATAGAATAGAACAGAATAGAATAGAATAGAATAGAATAGAATGCCTTTATTGTCATTATACATATGTACAACGAAATTGTAAGTGACAACTCTCTGGTGATGCGTAGTGCAAAAGTTTAAAGAAGAAAGGAAGTGTAAATATATATACAGTATAAAAACAGACATGTCACCAACCGAGAAAAAACAAAACAAAAAGGAAACAGTAGAGCTAAGTATATATTGCACTTTGACCCTGGCTGAACACTATGACTTATGTTAAGTATAGGTCCTGTGTGAACCCCAACCAGCAACAGAATCACAACAACAAGTTACTGATTAAAGTCCACAGAGTCAATGAGAAGTAGTATTGCCATAGAAACCAGGCCCTTGTTGACCTCCACTAGTTGAACTTTTCACCTCGTGGCAGGTTGAGGTTCAGTAACGTCACTGTTTTGTGAAGGTGGTGCATTAGAACACACTTCTGTACTCTGAGGACAACAAAACACAGCCTTCAGTCTGATGTTTGTCTTCACATCTGGATTCTGTGAAGTCTGATCTGGAGGTTTTTAAGTCTGATGTTCTTGTCAGAAGTGGGTGCTGCTGGTTCACACGCGCTGTGTTTCTTCTTGTCATCTGACGCTGAGGGACATTTTGGTCCAGACGATGATTCACATCTGTGCTGATGATAGCAGAGGGCAGAGGATGACCAGAATCTTTCATCACATTGGAAACATTCAAACTGTTTAGGTGTGTTATGACACTGACTCTTTCCACTAGAGTCCAATGTCTTACTTTTTGTACGACTGTTCAGTTTTTGTCCTTTGAGGAAATGTTTGACACATTCATGTTTAGTACATTTTGAACCTGGGAGAAAAAAATCTGTCACAGAATCTGCACTGGTAGGTCTCTCTCCAGTGTGGGCCCGTTGGGGGATTTTTAGGTGATTAGCTTTGGTGAAAAACTTCCCACACTGGTCACAATTTTATGTTCTTTCTCCAGTGTGAATGCGTTGGTGAGCTTTAACCTTATTCCTTTGGGTGAAACTCTTTCCACATTGGTCACACTCATATGGTCTTTCTCCAGTGTGGATGCGTTGGTGGATTTTTAGGTGACTTGCTCTGGTGAAAGCCTTTCCACACTGGTCACAGTAATACAGATTTTGTCCACTGTGGATGCGTTGGTGGATTTTTAGGTAATTTGCTGTGCTGAAAGCCTTTCCACAATGGTCACAGTAATACAGTTTTTGTCCACTGTGCATGCGTTGGTGGATTTTTAGGTAACTTACTGTGGTGAAAGCATTTCCACACTGGTCACACTCATATGGTCTTTCTCCAGTGTGGATGCGTTGGTGGAGTTTTAGGGAACCTGATGTGGTAAAAGCATTTCCACACTGGTCACACTCATATGGTCTTTCTCCAGTGTGGATGCGTTGGTGGATTCTTAGGTGACTTGCTCTGGTGAAAGCATTTCCACACTGGTCACACTCATACGGTCTTTCTCCAGTGTGGATGCGTCGGTGGATTTTTAGGTGATTTGTTGTGGTGAAAGCATTTCCACACTGGTCACACTCATACGGTCTTTCTCCAGTGTGAATGCGTTGGTGGATTTTTAGATCAGTTGCTCTCATGAAAGCATTTCCACACTGGTCACACTCATGTGGTCTTTCTCCAGTGTGGATGCGTTGGTGGGTTTTTAGGGAACCTGCTATGATGAAAGTCTTTCCACACTGGTCACACTCATGTGGTCTTTCTCCAGTGTGAATGCGTTTGTGCAATCTTAGGCTATCTGCTCTGGTGAAAGTCTTTCCACACTGGTCACACTCATATGGTCTTTCTCCAGTGTGGATGCGTTGGTGGATTTTTAGGTGACTTGCTCTGGTGAAAGCCTTTCCACACTGGTCACAGGTGGGTCTTCCATCCATGTTTGCTGGAATCAGGTGATTTTTTTCCAGATACAACTTTTAGGTTTCACTTTAAATCCACCTTTGTCTTCTCTCTACATCAGAACACAAAGAAACACAAGAGGTGGTCACTGAAATGCAATGGAATGGAACACAATAGGCCGTAAGGTGAACGCCGTATTGTTTCATCCCGTTCCGACATATGGGGCACTACCATCTTTTTACTCAGTTACAAAGATAGATTGTTCCTGAGCTAAATGTCAAAAGTTCTCCATTTGCAATCCTGCAGTTTTTTTTAAATCAGTGTTTGAAGTCGGTACTACTTAACTTTATTCGTGCAATGCTATTGTTATCATGCGTGCTGCGGTTTGAGTCACGTGTAACCTGCTGGTCCAATAAGAAAGCACAAAACATCCAAGATAGCTGTGACCAGGAAGCAAGCTTCCAGTAGTTCGGAGGAGGAAAATACAACAAAAAGTTTCAAAAAGCAAGCAAAACTATGGAATATGCACCTCATATGCATAAAAATAGAAAAAAATACAAGATTTTTCGGCCAAACAATGGGAAACGTTAAGAAACTGTGTCAAACGATGGCTTTATTTGAGTGGTGAGAGCAGGACTATAACTGAAACTTATAAACTATCACTACTGACTTTGACAATGTTCCAGAAGATGCTGGGTTTCATCCAGCATGCTACAGAGGAATCAGTGATAAAAAGCGATTGGATTCCACGGAGAAACATACAAGAGAGAATTCAGATGTCAGTGAATCACAGGGAGGCGAGTCTGTGCAAACAGGTGATGCCGGCAGCACCGCAGGATCAACAAGTGAAACTCCGAGGAAGAAATGACGGTCCAGGATGGGTCTACCTACTGTTTCATCTGGTCCTGTTCTGCCTGCCTTGTGTATAATATGTAAAAAAGTGGATAAATACATCACCGTGTCTGGCAAACGCACAAAGGATGATCTTTCACTGGGACAGATGTTATCAGCAGGTGTTAAAAAAAAAAAAAAATCTGTCTGTCTGTCACACTCACACACAAACACTGTATATAAGTTAGTGTGTAAGTTTATTCTATTCTCTACTACTACTATTACTACTCCTACTCTTACTACTACTAGTGATCATAACTCATTCTGTCTCTCTCTGTCTCACACAATGCTGCTTGCAGGTGTGTGTGTGTTTCAGAAATAAGCCGCCTTCAATGTCAGCCACAAGATCTTCTCTTCTGTGAGCAGATCATCAGGCAAAGAATTATTATTGTTGTGAACCACCACCACCAAACATTCATACACCAGAGTGAGTGGCACTGGGTGATGTGTCTTGCCCAAGAACACAATGGACTGACTAGGACAGAGCGGGATTTGAACCGCCGACCCTTCGGTTATTGGACAACCTGCTCTACCATCTGAGCCATGGCCACCCAGAGTCTTACTGACAATGTGTCATTATTGCTCCTTGGTAGTTTGCCCTATTCATGCCTCTAACATGTGATGCTCTACACCAACACCGCAAAAGGGGCAAACTACCAAACAGCAATAATGAGACATTGTCTGAAAGGTATTGTGTGTGCACCCTCACCCATTTGTAGTGGATGGCACATTGAGGATGGGGAGTTAACAGTGACCTGGATGACTAAAAATCCTGTTCCTCAAAGTGTTTTGCAGTTCGTCCACTGCACTTGGAAACAAGGCAAATGTGATACAGACAGGTGTTCCTGTATGTCAGCAAGACTGTCTTGCACTGATTTGTGTAGGTGCCAGCACTGTGTGAATGTTCAGAAGGAAACAGAAGATAGAGCTACATGGGATGATGTTTCTGACAGTGATGGTGATGATTAGACATGTTATAGAACCAGGAAATATCCTCTAAAAAGAGCATCCATTGAACAAAAATAAAAGTTTACAGTGTACCGTGTAAAAAAACAGACCGAGATCTATTAAAAAACATGTATTGTTACATGACAAACGTATCATTGTTAAAAGAAGAAAAGAAACCCTGCAACTGTAAACACTGTATGTCAAGCAATGCTGTTACACTGATGTGTGTGTGTTTGTGTGTGGCAAAATCCACCATGTGTAATATGTGAAATTAGTAGAAGAAGCTTTTCTCCACAAATTTCCAAGATTTCATGGTCTAAATTCACATTGCATGGTAATAATTCATCAAGACTTGTCTAAAATGTTACATATATGTATAAATGTCAATTTGTGAGAGATTTTGTGTTGCTAAAATGAATGTTGATAAATAAAACATGTGAATCTAGCATCACAGAATTTTCAGGTTTTAATTTTATATTCATATAGATTTATGGCTTGTGACAAAAAAACTGCAGGATATATTGCGGAGAACTTTTAACCCAAAGTCCATGAGGGTACAGTCTAAAAAAAAAATGCATTTAAAAAGTAGTGCCCAGACATGGGAACGAAAATCATTCTCTAGCCACTTTTCATGGTTCACCTTATGGCCTACAACAAACACATCCCTTTCAAACCAGATTAAGCAGACAGACAAATTAACTACTTAAATAATTAATCAGACATTTTCAAACATTTAAAAACTCAGTCCTCTTATTCTACATGTGAAAAATTGATGCAGATTCAACAATGTACAAATGAGTTACAATTACTTGTTTCATGACAAAACCTCAGAACTCATTGCACCACCACAATCATATGATGTCACGTAAGTTCCCCAACTTGGACATATTGAATCAAATTTGACCAAATCTGAGGTGGATACATTCAACCTGCACATCAAAACGTCAAAACATAGACCCGTATTTAGATAGATCTTCCACCTGCATAATAGAGAGAAGTAATTTGAGTATCTTTCTGAATATTTTCATCAATAATACTAATTTGTCTGACATTTGGAGAATCGCTAATCCGACTGGCAGAGAGTGCTCCTTTTACTCAGCAATGCATAACTCATACAGCAGGATAGATTACGTTCTCATAGAAGCCAAATGAATGTCATATGCCGTAGATGTGACATACCATAATATTCCGATCTCAGATCACAGCCCTTTAACGTGTACTGTGAATATTCAAAACATGGTGAAGCCACGGACGAACTGGAGGCTGAATCCTCTGTTACTAACAGAAAAAGAGTTCTGTGATTATTTAGAAGCTCAAATCTCCCTCTATTTTGATACTAATGATAATTCAGAAACCACCCCTTCTATTCTCTGGGAGGCATTCAAAGCACCAGATTACTTGAACTAGACAACCAAATCAACCTTCTGGACAAAGAGAATGCCCAAACTCCTTCCAATGAACTACATAAAAAAATATCAGTCTGAAAATATGAATATAACGAGATACTCTCAGCAAGGTTTAGTAAGGCGTTCTTATTTACCAAGGAGAATTTTTTTTAATTTAATGACAAGCCACAGACTTTTAGCCCCACAAGTCAGAAAACAGGAGAGTGATTGCACAATACATAAAATTAAATCTGATAAAGGTGAGATTCTGTTGAAACCCATGGACATTAATGATGGATTTCTCCAATTTGACAAAAATTTGTACACTTCCAAAAACAATACAGACTATACGACTATGCAGGATTTCTTGGATAAATGCAATCTCTCCCAGTTAGATGAAAATGAATCATCTCAGCTGAACTCAGAAATCTTTATTGAAAAGTAAAAAAAAAAACCAAAAAAACAAAAAACATCACTTCACTTAAAAGCAATAAAGTCCCAGGTCCTGATGGCCTTCCAGGTGAGCTGTATGAAAAATTCACTAAATTCTCTGCCCATATCTACATAAAGTGTTCACTCTAGCCCACTCTGATGGTGTCCTTCCTCCCACCCTAACAGAAGCGCTCATTACAGTGATACACAAAAAGGGTACAGACCCAGAAGACGTGGGTTCTTTTTGTCCTATCTTTCTGCTTAATCAGGATGGGAAATTATTTTCTAAAATGTTGACTAACCTAACCTCTTATGGTACTTTAGGGCAGCCCAGCTTAGATCGGCTTTGTTCTGGTTCTCTGAACATTCCAATTTACCTTGGGTTCAGACACAGAGAGAAAATGCCAGAGGACTTACTCTAGACAAGTATCTCTATTCAGATTCTTTAAAGAAACTTAAGAAGGACACAGTTAACCCATTTCTGAAAAAAAAACAAAAAACTTTGGTAACTTTAAAAGTTTGGTATGAAACACAAGACAGGTTTAGAGAACAACCTGGGATATCACAATTTACCCCCATTTGGGGCAATGCATTATTTAAACCAGGTAAATCTGATTCTGGATTCAGGCAATGGGCGCAGTTGGAATTGCAAAGGATTTCATATATATATATCAGATATATGAAAATGGATGTTGAGAAGTATTCAAGTCACTATTACTTATATTGTCTGACAATTATTATTTTGTCATGTTATTTACTGTCACAGCTGTTTAAAAATTCAGAAGTGGTCTTGGGGGAATTTGTGTTCAGGGGAGACCCACACAATGTTGTCAATTCATGTCAGAAAATATATGTAATTTGTCAAAACCTTAATAAAGATATGTGTTAAAAAAAATTGGCTAACAGAATGAGACCTGCGTGAAGTTGGCCCCCCACCCAAAGAAAATCTCTAGATAAATAGTCTCATTCGTTTGTGCTTTGTTTGTGCCGTTAAAATTTTCATTTGTACTATTATGGTTATTGAGTTATTAACAATTCTTTTGTAGGTCATTCTGAGGTCAGCCAGCCCCCCACTTGCTCCAAATTTAACTAAAATGGTGGCGTGTGTTTGTGCTTTGTTTGTGCTGTTAAACTTTTTGTTTGTGCTGTTATGGTTTTATAGATATTATAAGATTTATCTTCAGCCGATGACATCACACAGTCCCCCACTTCCCCTAAATTGAGTGGAGATGGTTGCATTTTTTGTGCTTCGTTTGTGCTGGTTTTTGCCATTTAAATTTTCGTTTGTGCTGTTATGGTTTTATAGATATTACATTTATTTTCAGCCAATGATGTCTGACAAACCAGCACAAACAAAGCACAAATGAATGAGACTCTTTATCCAGAGATTTTCGTTGGGTGGGGGGGCCAACGTCACGCAGGTCCAGGTCTAAGATAAGAATGTGTTAAAGCTGAAACAGATCAGTGGACCCTCAGACCTAAACTCAGACTGAGCTCTATGAGTCATTTATCTGCACCTTCAATCAATCAATCAAACTTTATTTCTATAGCACTTTCATACATGGTACATGTAGCACAAAGTGCTTCACAACAAAACCCCCCACTGTCCTGCGGTTGCAAATAAAAATACAAGCAACAACGTAAAGTTTACAGTAAGGGTTTAATTAAAAGCTAGACTAAAAAGATAAGTTTTAAGTTTACTTTTAAAAATATGAACACTCGCAGTGGACCTCAGGTCCTCAGGTCGGCTGTTCCATAGTATGGGGCCATAAAAGCTGAATGAGGCCTCACCATGAGTCTTAGTGTGGACTCTCGGAACAGTTAAGAGGTGACTACCTGAGGACCTGAGGGTCCGAGAGGGCTCATACGTTAAAAGCAAATCAGATAAATAAATAGGGCTATGACCATCAAGTGTTTTAAAAACCAATAAAAGCACTTTAAAATTGATCCTGAAGCTCACGGGGAGCCAGTGCAGAGACCTGATTACTGGTGTTATATGCGCTCTCTTTCTGGTCCACATCAGCAGTCGGGCTGCAGAGTTCTGGAGCAGCTGCAGCGGTGCAATGGTCTTCTTGGGAAGACCAGAAAGGAGAGCGTTACAGTAATCAGTTCGACTTGTGATAAAAGCATGTATCAAAGTCTCTGCACTGGCTCGAGAGAGAGATGGTCATACTCTGGCAATATTTTTTAAATGATAAAAACCAGTTTTGGTAACAGACCTTATGTGTGGCTCAAAGCTAAGCTCACAGTCTAGTAAAACACCCAGACTTTTAACCCTCTCAGAGGAGCCGAGTGAATGGGTTAGGAGCTTAGCTTTGAGCCTCTCCTTCTGAGCCTCAAGACCAACAATTAAAACCTCAGTTTTGCCCTGGTTGAGCTGGAGGAAGTTTGCTGCCATCCAGGACTTAATATCTAAAATGCAATTAAAAAGGGTGTCAATGGGGCTGAGGTCCTCTGGAGACACGGCAACATAAAGTTGAGTGTCATCAGCATAACTATGAAAGTTAATGCCGTGTCTCCTGATGACCTGTCCTAGAGGCAGCATATAAAGGTTAAAAAGGGTTGGACCTAAAATTGACCCTTGGGGAACACCACAATCCATTTTGCACCTTTTTGATGAGTGTTCCCCAATACTAACATAAAAATCACTGTTTGTTAAAAATGATTCAAACCAGTTAAAAACAGACCCAGAGAGACCAACTGTGTTATGTAATCTGTCTAAAAGAATGTGGTGGTCCACAGTGTCAAACACTGCCGTAAGATCCAATAGGACCAAGACGGCAAGCTTTTTGTTGTCCATGTTGGATCTAATGTCATTTAAAATTTTAACCAGTGCCGTCTCTGTACTATGGTGCGCTCTAAAACCAGACTGATAAAATTCTAAAATGTTGTTAGAATTAATAAAATCGTTGATCTGGTTAAAAACAATTTTCTCTAGAATTTTACTTAAAAACGGCAGGTTGGGCACAGGTCTGTAGTTAATGGTAAGGGAGGGGTCCAGTTTATGATTCTTGAGAAGGGGTCTGACCATGGAGGTTTTAAGAGGTGTTGGAAAGACCCCTGTCTGCAATGACTAATTTACAATATTAACATACCTTGCATGTTCGTCCACCGAGGGTCACTCAGTGCTGTTCTGATACTGACGTTCACTTACTGAAGATCACAAATATGTCCTCTTTTAAAATGTAGTGGGAGACCCATGGAGCCACCACTAGAGGTCAACCGATTATCGGTCGGGCCGATTATCGGCACTGATATTTGGAAATTTGACGTATATCGGCTTCGGCCTTTTTTTTATCCGACGGGCTGATATTAAGAAATCAATTTAAAACTGGGTTATTTCAATTTATTACTGGGTCAGATGCAGCCGCGCCTCTCTCTCTCCTGCCTACTGTCTCCAGCACTATCCACCCTGCGCCCTCTGATTGGTTGACATGGAAGCTGTCCTCACACACACAGACCGCACAGAGGGAAAGTTTTCTCGTGTGAGAAGCTCCGGAGAGAAAACACATGTGCCGAAGGTAAACACAGAAAACTCTTCCGAAATTGTAATAAATATCCCTGTGCTCTACATCTGACAACTACTACTAACGTTACAGTAAGCAGCAGAATAATGTAAGAGCAAAGTAAACATTAGCTGTAGCTCTGCTAACTCAGATTACCTCCCGACATGTCTGAATTAGTCTGCTGATTATATTGGGATAGAAACAGTCCGTGATAGAAAAGCATGTGTGTGTGATTAAGAGAGAGCGTATAAAAAACTCAGTTCACTTGTTTTAGGGGAGCGCGCTAAGGTGGAGGCTGATGAGCTTTTACCAGAACATTAGTTCATCAGTCTGGCTCTAAACGCTCTGCAGACTATGTATTAGTAATGGAGAAAATGTATGTAATGTGTGTGTAACATGAAGAACTCTACAACTCACGACTACTAATCTTGCTGTGAGCTTTCTAGTCCTATGATCTGAAAATTAAGTGAAGATGACAGAGAGTCAAATTCAGAAGTGATTTATTTGAACATGATGGAACATTCTAAATACTGTGTGTGCTCATTAAAGCCCTAAAGGCTGTTTGTGTTCTGTCAGGAGTTTAATTGCACTCATAGCAACTATTATACTTTCTTATGTAGCTTTTTTGTAGTCATATTAATCATTAATAATGTAGCAACATAGTTTTGAATGACAGGGTCCCTGCTATTGCATGGTAAAATATAAAATTTAATAATGAAATAAACTTAAGGCTTCCCAAATGCTGTAATAAATTAAGCATGATGAGTTGAGCATATGTCAGCATGTGGCCCAAGAGTTTACAAGAGTCGCTGCTGAGCTTGTTCACTCCCTTTATTATTGTTGTGTTTGAACTTAAAACAAAGATAAGTCATTATAGTTATATTTAAATTTTACTTTATTTACAGTGGAAAAATTTCAGGGAGCTATTTATTTAACCTTTTATTCAACTTTATAAGAGATGCTTCTGAGTCTAGGAAATCCATGCACTTCTGGAGCGATTATTTTCTATTTGTTTGATTAAATAAACATGCTTTAGGAATTTAAATGAAGTTCAGTGTTTGCATTATTCAAAATTTTTTACGCCAATTTTTACACTTTTACTGCAAATGAATATCGGCTCCAAATATCGGTTATCGGCCTCCTCTAACTACTAATAATCGGTATCAGCCCTGAAAAACCCATATCGGTCGATCTCTAGTCACCACCCTTCATGGACACACAGCTGGTGAATCCACACTCATTCATCCTTTACATGATAAACAGCAGCTCAATCTACTTTTATTTTCAAAGGTTTGACAGGAAGTGTTAATGTCCTGTTGTGTCAGACTTTTATCTGTAGACGACGACTGAGGAAGGTCATGAACATGTTGAAGTTGGTTTATTTGACCTAAACAGCAGGTCTTTATCACCTGATCAGATTCTAGTTCATCAATAATTGACTAAACTGTAAATGTGAAAGGTCAAAGGTCAACAGTTATCAGAGTCCAATAAAAACGTCACAAACCCACACTGACTTTAAACATCAGAAACATGTGTAAAGTGTTTCCAGATCAGTTTATTGTCACAGACTCAGATCAAAGCGTCCTGATTGGATTCAAAGAGTCACAGATAAAACTCACCTGTGGACGACGGACAGAAAAGGGTTTGTGTTCGTCACCGCTGAGCTGCTTCCAGGATCAATCTGAGTCTCACCTGTAAAGACATCAGGTGTCAATGCCTGCAGTGGGAGGAGCTCTGAACCATCACGTGACATGTTACTGGATGGTGATTAGCGCATTTCTTTGGTCGTCACATTGATGCTTTGACACAGTGTAAATGTGCAGCAGAAAACACTGATTCTGCTTCAAATCAATCATCAATCCATTTATTATTGATTCATCTATGAATAAATCTGTTAATTATTATACATTACTGAATAATTTCCAGAAGTTTAAATGGGATTTTTTTTCTTCATGTCTGTGACAGCTTTTAGTTGATGATAAATGTACATGTTCAATAAACTAATATATTTGGGATCATTCTGCTCCTACATATGTCACTGTAAGACACAGAAAATCATCCAATCATACACAGACAACACAATAAACCTACTGTGATTGGCTCCAGGGTGTGTAAATCTTTAATCCTCCAGGGTTAAAATTCTGAAAATTATTGACCGTTTACTAGTTCTGAGTTGAACTGAAGAGTTTGGATAGATTAATGCAGAAAAAAACAGACGCCAGACGGTTTTATAGCAGTTTTTTTTTTCATGTACATTAGTTGGAGGGTCTCCAGAAGTGTTCCAGGAGTTCCCACAGGCCCTGAATGCACCGCAGTGACAGTGGGTGGGGCATCCACGCGACCAGGTTTTATTCCCTAAAAAGTTATTTTAACGTATTTGATGATTGTTTTTGGTGGTTCTGGTCTGAGACCAGGTTCAGGTCCGACCACCGTCCACCGTCAAATATCATGTGGACACTGATTAGATCTAAACAAAATGAAGAAAATACAATGTACAGACACAAAAGTGCATCAAACTGTCCTCTGAAAGGCGGTGATATGCTCAAGCATTTACTCAGAGTCAAGAATTAACATCAAACTAAGTCATAGTTTGTTCCAGATCCAATTCATAGTTGAGTGAACTGTGCTGGAAAAACAGGTGATAAACACTGAACTGTTTACAACAAACACTTCGGTTCAGATTTGGACTGTTAGAGGACATATAAACTGAAAACTGTCCTGATCAGAGGCTGAAAGGCTGGATGTGACCAAACTGACAGGACACAGAAGACTTATTATTATAGACTGATTATGGGTCCGTTTGGTTTGGAAACCCAAACCTTCATGACCTCCATGATGACACTGGGTTCAAATGTGAATAAATGAAGATTTGTTTAACCCATCAAGACCAGTGCTACTTTTGTGACAGTTCCCAAATTATTTTGACTCTATATTTAACCTTTCTGAAGAGATTTATCACCATTTATTTTAATATTATTGTCTGTGTTTTACATTTATTCACTGAGAATACACCATTTTCCTATTGATTAACTCACTGATCATGCAGATGTTCATAAGAGCTCAGATTAAAGTTAAGGGTTACTGTATCAGAAACAGAGAAAACTGAAGAAAAATGGACTCGTTCAGGAAAATATCAATAAGTGAATGTATAAACAACTTTCTCCATTCACTGTTATTGATCCAACTCCATGGGTTTTACTGGTGAATCAATGTTGTAGAAGATGACGTGTTTCCCTGGTAACTACAGAGCCTCTGAATGTCCAAACTGGTCATATCTGATGACCATGAAAAGATGAATAACTGTACTTTACACTAATTCTTTACATGGATTGATAGGATTAATGGATCAACAGGTATTAAACAGTTTAGATCAGTAGATGCTTTTTGGTCATCAGCAGATGTTTGGGTCTTTATGGGTTAATAAAGAAGAATAATTATAATAAGCAAAAAGTCAGACATGACGGATAAAATGTACAGATCCAGTGCATCTTAAATCTACTCAATCTGTAGAAAAAACACACGGAAAAAAAAGTCATTTGATAATGAACAGTTTTATAATCAAACTCAGTTTAAGGACAGTAAAACATCAACTATTTTCTCTAAAATGCGACTTTTTGGTCCTATTCACTGATCAACCAGACCATACTGACACTGACAGGTGACATGGTTATGATGTTTACTACCTGGTTACCATGGTTACGTGTCAGTGGGTTTGATCTATCAGGTAGATAAGTGAACATTTGGACCTTAAAGTTTATGTGTCGGAAGCAGTAATAGACCAGAGGTTCAGTGATAAACCAGACTCAGGGTTTTGGACCAAGACCTGCATCCCACATCTCATATGGTGTGTGTTTAATGTAGATGGGACTTCATGAAGGTGTTTGTGGGTGCTGTTTGTGGTGTGAGTGTGAGTTGAAGTGTAATGGCTGATACATGTGTGTGTGTTGGTTGTGCTGTAGTTCTACTGTCAGACCACTAGATGGCCTCCTGGAGCTGATGATGGGACCTGAAGGGAAGGACAAGCACAGCTGATTCCCAAAGTCTAGGAAGAAAATACGTTGGTGATGATGAACGAAGACCACGTGATGATGGTTTCTCAGACTTCCATTAAAACCTGAAGGACTAAACCAGTCCAGAGCAGAGGTCACATGACCACAGGTCATTGAATCCCCTATCAATCAAAACCAGCAGGCTGTGATTCTGAACTGTGTTCACTGGTCCAGTGGAGGTATACATGTGTGGGCAAACATTCTAATTGTCCCCTAATACCCTAATATAACTCTAATATAACTTTTTTTTTTTTTTTTGAAATTTTATGTAGTTTTTGGATCTGTTTTTGGATTTGAAAAATTGCTGTTGATAAAGTTTAACAAATATTTGACAAGTGTAATATATGAAGTTCTTTTTTCCATATTTTCCTTTTTATTCTGTGTATCCAACATACTGTGGTCAGATTTTTATACGACCTTTTCCAAAAACTCATTTTTATTGCATGTCAAGTTTGGGGCCTGGAGATTTTAGGCATTTCATCCGTTACCATGAAATTAGTGTTTTAATTTTTTTATGGTTTTACTTGGAACTGGATACTGAAAATTACAGACAGTAAATATATTTATACCTTTTTAAGGTACCTTATACAATTGTTTTATAAATTATAAATAACTATGTGAACTTTGCATGTTTGTCTTTCATCCGTTACTGACGACTATTGTACTTGTTCTAAATATTGGACCAAACCATCCTGAGCACATGGTTCCATAACTTTTAAGCTAACCAAGTGTACACAAATATGAATTAACACTAACTAATGTATTGATGAAGAACAGAGTGTGCCAGAATTAGTCACATTTATTCCATTTTTAGAATTTATTGGCTAAATGCAACAAAAACATTGGGTGCATGTCCAACAAAAGTTTTGGTTCAAGTGAATTATGTAGAATTTTTTAGAATTAATGACAATCTTGTGGTTCAAACACGTTCTATACATGAAATCACCTGGTATTACCGTCAGGAAAGTGCTTACAAAGCATCAAAACCTGGACTACTCACTTCAGAGACAGCTGTTTTCCTCAGGCTACACAGCTGCTGAACAGCAGCTCAGCCAGAAGGAGGCATCTGGAAACCTGCAGCCTGACTTTCAGCTTTTATAATTGTACTTATTTAGTTTGTTTTTTGCATTACAATAAGAGGGGTAATGCTATTTATTATTGAGCATTTTTTATTGTTGCTGTGACTTTTATTGTTATTTGTTTGTTATTTATTTTTCAATATTGGGCAGAGACAGAGCCAGGGAACACAGTGTTTCATTGCCATAGTACTTGTACCCTGAATGCTTATGACAAACTAGAAGCACTCGGAGAGCGCAGACCTCCGCCAAGGCTGATCAGTGGGCCCCCCCGTGGGCCCCCCCACCCCCGATCACCACCAAAATTTAATCATTTCTTCCTTATCCCATTTCCAACAAACCCTGAAAATTTCATCAAAATCTGTCCATAACTTTTTGAGTTATGTTGCACACTAACGGACAGACAAACAAACAAACAAACAAACAAACCCTGGCAAAAACATAACCTCCTTGGCGGAGGTAATAAACTTGAAACTAGAATTTTTTTTATCTAGGTTTCTTAAAAATTTCCTGACAAGAATACCTAAAGTAGATGCTTATCATCTACTAGCCCTTGTGCTCAGATACTTCTTAGAGCAGTGGTTCTCCAACTTTTTACAGTGGAGTACCCTGTGAAACAGAGTTTTTGCAGCGTAGCACCCCCTGAAATAGACTTTTTACAGTGGAGTACCCCCTGAAATAGACTTTTTAGAGCGGAGTACTCCCCGAAATAACCTTTTTTTTTTTTTTTTTTTAAATCCAAGTACCCTCATCTCTGGCTACAGAATTTTTGATTGAAAAAAAAATTAGGCCAAATGTGTTCCTGGGCCTATATTTAACTGTAAAACACACACACACACACACACACACACACACACACACATATATATATATATATATATATATATATATATATATATATATATATATATATATATATATACACATACACACATATATGTACGTATGTATATATGTATATATATATATATATATATATATATATATATATATATATATATATATATATATATACACACACACACACACACACATATATGTACGTATGTATATATATATATATATATATATATATATATATATATATACATATATATATATATATATATATATATACATATATATATATATATATATATATATACATATATATATATATATATATATATATATATATATATATATATATATATATATATATATATATATTAGGGCTGCACGATTAATCGATTTTAAATCGAAATGGGATTTTTTTTAATTAGGACGATTTTTAAAAAAGGGAAATTGTAAAATCGATTTCATCTCTCTCGAGCCTCTGGGCCGCGTGCTTGCGGGCTACCTTAGGCTCCTCCTCCTATCAGTGACAGCGGTCTGTCACAGAAGTCCGTGTAATGACCAGACTTTAAATCTGTTAATGAACCCGCAGTACTTATAGTAATGTAAGCTGTGGCTTCACGCACAGATCCCGCAACTGAAATATAACTGTATACGGATCATTCATCTTGCGTTGTCCCAGATCCGTACCGAACCGGGTCCAGGTGCGGGGTTGTGGGGTCATCAGCTTCAGCAGAGGAGCCCACACAGCCCTGTGCCCACACACATCCACCAGCTCCACAGATAGAATCCCTCCAGTGTGTCCTGGGTCGGTCTGTTCCACGTACGGATCCAGTTTAAATAGAACCCATGGGGATCACTCATATTAACCTGGTCCATGCACGCATGACTGATGCCTGTCACTGACTTACACTGGTATCACTTCTGTGGGCCAGATACCCCATAAAGAAAGAAAAAAAAAACATTTTTTTAAATAATTAATTTAGTCCTCTTACTTGCTAAATTTTTCATTCACAAATGTAAGTTCTGTAACACAAAACCAAATATTTATTTTCTGAAAGATGTTGAACTTTATTTAAAGCTGTTAGATAAATCTGGAAACAAAAAGGCTATAAAAACATTCAGTATTTGCTCTGATTTGGACATTGTAGTGTATTCCCCCTGGCAAACTTATGTTATTTTCTTGTTGTATACATTGCTTGTACTTCATTCAATAAAGATTTAATTAAGAAAAAATAAACTTCTGTGGGTTCATCACGTGATACCATCACAGATTTAAGGACAGAGCAGTGCCTTGCATTGAGGAAAAAAAAAAAAAAAAAAAAAATCGGGATTTTTTTTTTTTTTTTTTTGCCAAAATCGTGCAGCCCTAATACATACATACATATAAAAACCAAAAACAAAAAAAAGAAAGTACATTTTGTGCAAAACAAACTGAAAAGTGCCCTCTGTTATTGATAAAAAAAAAAAAAAAAACATTGGTCATTAATTAATAAAATAACCTTTCATCAACCAAAAATAATTCCTTAGCTACTCAAATACATTCATTTTGAATATTATAAAATATAAATGTTCTTCAAATGTTACCAAAGCTTCAACAAGATGATTGACAATAAAACTTTTATATGAATGTATTTGTTGTGTTTTATATTTCTGCATTAATTCTCTTTATTTATTTTGTATTCAGTACATGATGACTAATTTAATGGATTTTTCCAAAAATATTTCAAGTACCCCCTGGGGGTATGAGTACCCCACTTTGGGAACCCCTGGATTAGAGGAAGTTCATGAATATGGAAAGTCCAAGTTCAATGAAAGTCAAAGTCCCGGTAGAAAACCTCCTTTGGGTTCCCTCCTGAGGATCTGATCAGTGAGGTTTCAGTTCCAGCAGAATGCACAAACTGTCATCTTTAGTTAACAATGTCTGATA
Source organism: Sphaeramia orbicularis (assembly GCF_902148855.1). Lineage (NCBI taxonomy): Eukaryota > Metazoa > Chordata > Actinopteri > Kurtiformes > Apogonidae > Sphaeramia > Sphaeramia orbicularis. The sequence continues at coordinate 54,930,155 of NC_043972.1, forward strand.
AAAGAAGAACATCCAGGTACTCCATTTAATGATGGACAGGTACTGGTTCCTTATATTCCGTATGTTGTATATAAAACAGTTGTAGCTGGAAACGTTGGAAATGTTTTAACCATTTGTGTAAGTAAAAAAAACACGAATGTTCTTTTTTTTTGGATCCGTTATCAGGCTTATTTTAGCTTCTTTTTTTTTTAAACCACAAATATATAATTTTTTTGTAAATCTTTAAAGTACTTATAAATACCTACCAAATATATTCTATAAGTTACTTTGGGTGATTTTATTCATTTTGTGTTTGATATACTCTCTTGGTGGTTTCCAACAGTTTGAACCACTTCCGGTTTTTCAGCGCCTGTTTCTGTGCCGCAGCATTAAATCAAACCGTCATCACGAAGCAGCTGGGCTTCACATCCGCCATTTTGATTGACTGTTGATTTTCTCTGTACTTTTAATGATGGTAAAGTTACCAGTTCAACACATGGTCCAGTCTAATGGAAATAGTCCAGAGGAGTTTATGGACCAGTGAGGAGAAACACCCTGACCCTCAGTAACATCATCATCATCATCAACAACAACAGTGAGTTCAACCACTAAGTTTCACATCAGCTTCTACTCTGAGGTTTGGTCTCATCACAGTCACTTCAGATGGACTCCAACACATGGATTAAAGCTCATCCAGTTTCTACTGTTTCTACTGAAGTAAAGAACCCACAGTGAAGGAGGTGAGAGTCAAATAGGTCCAACATTACCTTCATGGAGAGACGCAGAGACTCACAGCTGCTGTCGTTTGGAGAGGAAGCAGAAATGAAGCCAACATGAAGTGGATGAGAGGAGGAGGAGTCAGAACAGAGAACATGTTTACAACAGTTTCTACTGTCGTTACTTCACGGACTGATAGGAACCGTTATTTGGGTCCAACTTTACCTCCAGGTGTAACCAAGGTGATAAACCTGCAGACTTCACTTTACATCATGTCTGCCTCCGGTGAGTGCCTATGGTGACAATCTCGCGGTGTTTATGTCAGGGTAGAGACTGCGATCTGGTAGGATCGGCAATTCTACCAGTAGAGACTCCGATCGTAGTCTCTACCAGTAGAAACTCTGATCAGAGTCTCTACTGGTAGAAACTCCGATCCGAACCCTAACCCTAACCCTAACCCTAACCCTAACCCTTCTACTGGCAGGATCGGAGTTTCTACCGGTAGAGACTCTGATCGGAGTTTCTACTGGTAGAATCGCCGATCCTACCAGATCGCAGTCTCTACCCTTACATTTACATGATTTCTCGGTCACATGGGTCAGTGCGGCCAATCGGTGTTTGTGTTGGGGACGTCATGTGGTCACAAGATGGGGTATATCCAATCGTGCTTCAGTCACGTGACTGGGTGTAACCAATTGCGGCTCGTATATACACACGGTAGTTCAGGTGTAGCAGAGATTACTCCTATTTGCAGGGCCGTGCAGAGAGCTATAAAGGGGCAGAGGCTCAAACTTCCAAAAGGGCACATGAAAACGAATAACCACCAGTTACAAAGTTCACATTTATGACAATATGACAAAGGGTAGTTCAACAAAGTTCACATTTAGCAACAAGCAACATTATTAATCCACAGCAAGTCAAAGATTAACCAAATGGTCCAGATCAATGTCCTCAATACTGGGTGTGTCCTCCCTGAGCCCTAACACAGGCTGTGCACCTTCTGCACATACTCTGGATTCACCTCCTGATCCTATCTGGGGGATGTTGTCCCACTCTTCCTGAAGGGCCTGGATGAACATCTGGCGGTTGCCAGGTGCTGGACGCCTAGCATACACGGATCTACCAAGAATATCCCACAGATGTTCAATGGGATTGAGATCTTTGACTTGCTGTGGATTAATAATGTTGCTTGTTGCTAAATGTGAACTTTGTTGAACTACCCTTTGTCATATTTTACATTATCCTCTGGATACTCATCCACTGTTTTGTTGTTTGTTGTATTTTGTTTGTTAATTAAATGTTTTTTTTAAGAACAAGAAAGAATTTGTTTTCATATTTGATAAAATGGTGTGAAATGTACGGTGGCCCAGAGGTGCAACAGGCCAAAAAATTATCCACTAGATGAAAAAAATTATCTACTACAAGAAAAAAAAGACAACAGCCCAAAAAAATTATCCACTATAAGAAAAAAAAGAGAACAGCCTAAAAATGATCCACTAGATGAAAAAAATTATCTACTACAAGAAAAAAAGAGAACAGCCCAAAAAAATTATCCACTATAAGAAAAAAATTATCTACTACAAGAAAAAAAAGAGAACAGCCTAAAAAAATTATCCACTAGATGAAAAAAATTATCTACTACAAGAAAAAAAAGAGAACAGCCCCAAAAAAATTATCCACTAGATGAAAAAAAAAGATCTACTACAAAAAAAAAGAGAACAGCCCAAAAAAAAGTATCCACTGGAAGAAAAAAAAAAGAGAACAGCCTAAAAAAAAATTATCCACTAGATGAAAAAAAAAAAATCCCCTATAAGAAAAAAAGACCAGCCAAAAAAATTATCCACTAAAAGAAAAAAAAAGAGAACAGGCAAAAAAATATTATCTACTAGCCCAAAAAATTATTCACTATAAGAAAAAAAAAAAGAACAGGTGAAAAAAATTATCTACTATGAGAAAAAAAAGAGAGCAGCCCAAAACAATATCCACTATAAGAAAAAAAATAAAACATCATCCACCTTTTCAATTACGGGGGCGCTGTTTACCCGAAAGGTGTCTTGCTTTAAAATTAAGACCACCACAAAAATAAAAGGATAGGCTGAAAAATTTTAAGGCTTTCGGCTAATGTGGCTAATGCTAAGGAAGTACCCCACCGGAAGTGGAGGTCGTGCGCTAAAAAATAAAGTTATTTTAAAATATAGATATTTACATTAATATAATTTGCAAAGCAGTTAAATGATTAAATACGGTTCCAGTGTCTGCTCAAGGTTAGGCATGGGCGTTAAATGGTTAAGGTTAGGGTTAGGGTATGGTTGGGGTTAGTTTTCAGTGGTAAATGGCCCTTGTGTGCACTGTGTGAAGGTTCGTTGCTAAGCTAATGCTAACGCGAAAAGTTGACGGCAACTTTGTGTTATTTTATTTTGAGAGGAGGAGAAGAGGAGCTTCCTGTGGAGCTCCACTATCATGGCATCGCCCATTTGTTTGCAGGTAGACCTCTCCTCCTCAACTCAAACGGAGTGTCTTCACTAGACACTAGATCAAGAAGGACATTTTGTGGAGATAAAGATGTGTGCCGTGGTACCGCAGTGCCTCGGCACCTGGCAACGAGCTGAGCTGTGGTACCGAGCCATGGTACGCGGTGCCGTGCTGGGGTACCTGGCACTGAGCTACGGCACCGCGGTGCCACGGCAAGTGGTTGGCACCGAGCCGTGGTACCGCGGTACGTCGCGGCACCAGCCGAGGTGCCACGGCACCTTGCGGCATCAACCGTGGTGCCACGGCACCAGGTGTCGGTGCCGCAATATGCACTCGCTGTCTCTCAACAAATGGGCGATGCCATGATAGTGGAGCTCCACAGGAAGCTCCTCTTCTCCTCCTCTCAAAATAAAATAACACAAAGTTGCCGTCAACTTTTCGCGTTAGCATTAGCTTAGCAACGAACCTTCACACAGTGCACACAAGGGCCATTTACCACTGAAAACTAACCCCAACCATACCCTAACCCTAACCTTAACCATTTAACGCCCATGCCTAACCTTGAGCAGACACTGGAACCGTATTTAATCATTTAACTGCTTTGCAAACTATATTAATGTAAATATCTATATTTTAAAATAACTTTATTTTTTAGCGCACGACCTCCACTTCCGGTGGGGTACTTCCTTAGGATTAGCCACATTAGCCGAAAGCCTTAAAATTTTTCAGCCTATCCTTTTATTTTTTGTGGTGGCCTTAATTTTAAAGCAAGGCACCTTTCGGGTAAACAGCGCCCCCGTAATTGAAAAGGTGGATGATGGTTTTTTGTTCTTATAGTGGGTATTTTTTTGGGCTGCTCTCTTTTTTTTCTCATAGTAGATAATTTTTTTCACCTGTTCTTTTTTTTTTTCTTATAGTGAATAATTTTTTGGGCTAGTAGATAATTTTTTTTGCCTGTTCTCTTTTTTTTTTTCTTTTAGTGGATAATTTTTTTGGCTGGTCTCTTTTCTTTCTTATAGGGGATTTTTTGTTTTCATCTAGTGGATAATTTTTTTAGGCTGTTCTCTTTTTTTTCTTATAGTGGATAATTTTTTTAGGCTGTTCTCCCCTTTTTTTTCCTTATAGTGGATATTTTTTTTTGGGCTGTTCTCTCTTTTTTTTTTCTTGTAGTAGATAATTTTTTTCATCTCGTGGATAATTTTTTTAGGCTGTTCTCTTTTTTTTTTCTTGTAGTAGATAATTTTTTTCATCTAATGGATAATTTTTTTAGGCTGTTCTCTTTTTTTTTTCTTGTAGTAGATAATTTTTTTCGTCTAGTGGATAATTTTTTGGCCTGTTGCACCTCTGGGCCACCGTACAAAATATCTCATCACACTTAAAATAAGACAAAATCACCTAAAGAGTAACTTTTCAGTGAGATATAAGAACTTGGTTTTAGACAATAGATCTGGAAAATCTTATTTCAAGAAATCTTAGTAAGATAATTTTCATTTGTTCCACTGGCAGATTTTTTTCACTCAATTCGACAAAAAAGTCTGCCAGTGGAAGAAGTGAAAATTATCTCAGTAAGATTCCTTGAAATAAGATTTTCTAGATCTATTGTCTAAAAATAAGTTCCTTTATCTCCCTTACAAGTTCCTCTGTAGGTGATTCTGTCTTATTTTAAGTGTGATGAGATATTTTGACTAGGAAATGAGAATAATACACTTTGTAAGATTTGGATTTTTGCAGTGTAAGTCCAAGACAAATTCTTAAAAACAGATGTTAAATTAATGTATAAAAGCATGACAGTGAATGTTAATAACCAGAAATACCTTCATTTTACATCTGGTTTTACACCTACTTTTACAGTGAAACATTGAATATTTAGTTTCTTTTCATTATAGGACATATTTATGATGATATTTAGGTCCACAGTTAAGAAATCATGTAGAGGAAGTGTTAACCCAAGCCAAACCATCTAACATTACATGATAATAATAAAGTTTAGATTGTAGTATTTCTAGCTGTATCATTTAATATTGACCAGGTTGATGGGAATATTTGTGGAGGTTTGTGGTTATTTCAAATAAGATTCACTCAAGATGTTTGAGGCGAACACAGATATTACGATAATCGATCCAGCAGTTTCTGAAACAAAACCAGAAATGTCAAAGTGTTGGCACTGATGAAAGAGTCGGGGGATTTTACATAAGTTTTTATGACTCTTGTACACCAAAAGGGCCGGATTTAGGTATTGGATAAGAAGAAGACTTGGATGTGTTTTCTTTTCATGCAATTTTATATGGGTTTAGCAGAATTTAATTACTTCAGTGCATTTTAACTTATTAAGACCCAGTGGTACTTTTATAGCAGCTTCTAAATGATTTTTTTCTCTCTTTTTAACGTTTCTTATGTGATTTATCACCATTTATTATAATAAAAACCTCTGTGTTTTGCATTTTTCAGTGTAAATCACTTCCTTTACCCTATATTTAATTTACTGATCATGTAGATGTTCATTAAAGCTCAGAGTAAACTTAAAGGTATTATGCAAAAACAGAGAAAGCTGAAGAAAAAGTGACTGTTTCAGCAAGTGAGGACTATCAACATGTGTTACAATTTTTTGGCTAAAACTCAAGTTTATGGAAATAAAACAGAAGCAGATCTGTGTGAGTGCTTCAGCAGGACTCAGACTCAGGTGGGCACCCAGCTGTTAGAGTGTGCTAGTCTGGGAGCTCATTCCATGACGTGACGATGATATTGAATTATTTACTCACTTACCATCGGTTTTTGGCCCCAAAACTATAGTTGTTGAAGAATAGGACCAGGACCAAAACAGACAAGTGAATGTTTTGGGCAGATAGCGGGGTGGACTCTCACGTACCTGGAATCGCGGCGCTTCCCTCCTCCTCATTCATTCTCCAGACCGCATTACATGTGCGTGCGTGCGTGCGTGCGTGCGTGCGTGCGTGCGTGTGCGGTGTGACAGATGAAAGGGCACCATGACCAGGTCCAGTGACAGCCAAATTAAACCACTCTTAACATTTATTATCATTGATCAAAATTTTAGTCACGAAAATTTTAGTCATGCAGTTTTTTGCGCAAAAAAACCAAAACAAAACAAAAAACAAAAAAACGAATAAAAAGGGCACTTGCAGGCAGAGGATCAAAGCGGCAGGGGCTCAAGCCCCCCCGACCCCCTGCTTTGCACGTGCCAGCACATGAAGTCTCGAGAAATGAACCCTTTCTCGAACCAATTGGCTCATGTGGTTCGATGCGTCATGAGGCTTCATCTCACCATCACTAACTACCCGTATCTGTAGGCTCAAACATGGACTACCTCTGCTTTGGAAATGTTCGCTCAAATTTTCCGTGGTTAGCTTCTAGCTTCTCTGCTGGTAGCTAATCTTGTTGACGTTGGCGAGTCTTTGAACCTGCGCAGTGAAGTCTTCATCTCAGTTTGTCGAGTCGTTCCGTCGTTGCGGTGCTGCCATCTGCTGGTTGTTATCTGTAAGTACACATGTGAGACAGGCAGTTTGTCTGTGCATTAAATAAATACTGAGAACAGATGGAAGATGAAACACAAACTATAGTTACCGTTTTATTTTATTACAGACATAAAGTCCATCCATTTGTCTTCTCATCTTTTCTTCCATATTCACAGAAAACTTGGAGAAAAGTTTTTATCCACGATTAGTGTAGTTAGTCCACATGTCCATTAGAGGGCGCACTTCTCAATTTACCGTGTGAAGTAAAGACAGACACAATGACTTCACACAAACATTTCCGGTTCTTCCTACAAAATAAAAGTTAAATAACGTAGTAAAATCTCATCTTCACACGCAGGGTAGAAATAGCATTTATATCCTGACATGCTAGTTTTGTAATGATTACATAACTGAACTAAATGACATTTGCTAAACAAAATGCCCGTGAGTGCTAAAGTCATGTAAATACAGCAGTGTTCAGCAAGCACTGTTAACATTATGTTGCTAATTTCAGAAATATTCAAATAACTCTAAAACTATTCCTCACATGTAGTCTACTTCAATATATCAGCTGTAAAAGCACACAATAAGATGGTAAATGTTTTTACATTAGCACAATTTAGCTTAACTACAACAATTGCTCCAAATTTATACCATCGTTTTGCGCATGTCCAAATCCACCTCGATCAACCGGATATAGGTCCATCACCAACTGATCCGACGAGAAACAAATGTAGGGTTTAATTCATCTGCTACAGTGCTTTTTGTCATATTAATTTTATATTATTAATTGTAATCCATGATTAATGTAGTTGGTCCAGTTGTCCACCAGAGGGCGCACAATCTGAATTTAACGTGTAAAGTCAAAGCAGACATAATAACGTCACACTAACATTTTCGGTTCTTCCTACAAAATAGAAGTTACATAGCATATTAAAATCTCATCTTCATGTAAATATACTCTTATCATCATTATTAACAGGATATGTGTGACCCCACCGGTAATAAATATAAATAAGAGCTTTTTTTTACTTGTTGTTGCTGGTTACTGTATGAAGTGAAAGCAGACACAATAACTTCACACTATCATTTCCGGTTATCCGTACAAAATAAAAGTTAAAAAAACGTCGTAAAATGTCATATAGAGGGAATGCATATACGTCACTTCCCCCCTGGGCCACGCCCCTCTAAGTCAGACTGAGTGGCAAAAACAAACCAGCTCAACATGGCGGAACATAGCAGTAACTACAGCGAGACCAGGAAAAATGTGGAATATAACATGAAATTAAAGACAATTGGACTGGACATGGATCCATACAAGCTACCAAACAACAAGTGGTCTACGAACATTGATATGTGGACAGAAATCACGTATCCTGACACTTATATGAACCTGATTTCAACGCTGGGAAAATCCACAATGCAAAGGCTGAAAGCATACAAAAGCCAGAGTTGTTGACATCCTCGTCATCATTAATTAGAGGATTACAGCTGGTGAGTGCTTTCAATTCAACATACTATTGTTTTTGAGGTTTTATGACAGTGCAGATGTATTTTCTTGGTGGTGATTGCCGAGGTAAAGGCCCAGCAGTAGTGCTCACAGTTCACTACTGATTTACTGTAGTTTAACCCTTAGTATTGACCCAAGTGAGTGGATGATCTACTGGTACTGTGGAGATTTAAGGAGAGTTAACATCAAATACTGGATACAACACAGCTACAACAGCTTTGTGCTAGAGTACCCCCTAATTTGGAAAACTAGGTTAGCCTCAGTTTAAGCTAGTTTACAAATTATGTAGAACACAAGGTTCATAATCACACAATTGAAGACAAAAACGTTTCAGTTCTGAAATATAGAACTAAATGACAGATGCAAACATTAGGAGCTTTACAAAGAAGTAACATTAGCCAAAACGATATGTAATTAAAGGTGTGATTTTACGCAAGAACACAGCATAAATTAACGTTACTTGACAAGAAATGGCAACCACAAATCCAGGTTTCCTTGCCTGGATTCCAGTTATTTCTACGAATTGCAGCGATCCATCTGCTTCTTCTGTCTTTGGCTTTAGGTAGCCGCTAAAACACTAGCTCCGAGTGCTTTTTAAACCGATTTGTGCAATCAATGGCACAACAGCTCTTCCCCATTTTTTAGATTGTTCTAAAGTTTTCACAGTATTCAAGCCAAAGCCGCTACTCATCTCCCTCTTTCTGCCACTCAGTGGATGGAACCGCGGTGACTTCCGCTAGCTGTGACATCACGCGCATACTCTCTATTTGTGTAAATATGACTCTTATTATTATTATCATGCAGGATATGTGTGACCCTAACGGTAATAAATATTAGAGCTTTTTTATCCTTGTTTTTTTTTTTTTTTTTTTGCAGTTCATACTCAGACTGGTCTTCTAGTCGGTACACTTCTTCACAATTGAAATAGTAGCAAGGGGTGAGAACAAACAACCTGATGTGTTTTTAATGCACAGTGCAGACAGTTTCATACAAACATTTCCCAACGTACGCCAAGAATTTATTTTCACCATTAAAAGGGTAAATAAATAAATAAATAAAGTTGCAGCAGTGCTGTGACGGTGAGGCAGCAGGGGCAATGGCATCAAATGTAGATAAATTGTACATTTAATCTCATTTGGTTATTTTCTTTTATTTATTTACTTATTTATTTTTATGACCCCGTTTTCCTCCTTTTTTCTCCTCTCTCTCTCTCTTCTTCTCATCTAGTTTCAGTTACCTAATGATTGTCTTTGGTCATTTCCCTGATTTTTATTCTTTTTTTTTTCTTTCTTTCAGAAGCCCACATCACAACAGTCACACCACATATGCATCTTACACACTCCACCACACACAGAACACTTACACAACCAGGACGGGACATTGATTTTTATTACTGACTGACATTTGGTTTCTTTTGTATATTACATGCCATAAATCTTAACAGCCCCCCCCCCACATGATGATGATGATGCAATGTAAATATTGTATAATACGGTACGTACGTAATACGGTCTTTGTCACTTGGTGTCACTTCAATAAAGGTTATTAAAACATAATAATAAAAATTTGTTTGTCAGCAGCAGCGGTTGTAGTTCATACTGAAAATATGTCCAAACTTGGAGCCCATTACCTCAAATGTTCAGTTGTTCGTTGAACTGGACAGCGCAGCACAGCCAACAATCTGGAGGGGGCGGGGCCTGAAGTGGCTCATGTGCATTTAAAGACCCAGTGCTCCAAACCACCTTTCTGGTGTCATTACTCAGAAATAGGGTTGAAGATGGAACTGTGGAGTTGAATGAATGAAGAATTCAAACCCAAGCAGAGCATTTACAGTTTATGGGGACCACAGGGAAATTTTGGAAAATGAAGAATTCCATTAAAAAAAAAAAGCAAAATATCACTCCTTTTCATTTTCCTCATATTCTTTTAGATTTTGAGGACAAAAACATGAGTTCAAACAGATTAAAATCAGGCTTATGTCTCAATTTTTGCTATTTTATTTAGTTTTAACTGAATTTCATCTCATTCTGTGTCAAATGCCATCTGGTGGACACTTAAGTGTTACAACAAAGTCAACCATAAGAAGGATTAAGTTGAATAAATGCTGCCTTATAAAGTTTTATTTGCTTCATGAATAAAACCAATCTTCACTTAGCAATATTTTTTCTAAGAAAAGCATAGAATTTATAAATATAAATAAATAGATAAAAAATAATAAATAAATAAATGAATGAATTAAAAAAAAAAAAACACTAAACTAAAGACATCTTAAATTTTCCTCATATTCTTTTAGATTTTGAAAACAAAAATATGAGTTCCAACAGATTAAAATCAGGTTTATGTCTCAGTTGTTTCCATTTTGTTCAGTTTTAAAGTTTTAACTGAATTTATTCTCATTCGGTGTCAAATATAAATAAACTAGTATGGGACACCCCCCTGCAAAAAAATACCGAAACAAAACAAACAAAAAAAACAACAACAAAAACTAAAACAAACATCAGCACTTCAAACTTTGATAAACACAATATTTATTTCAGACAAAGGTCATGTGTCCTTATCTAGTGTAGTCCCAGTTTGCAGCCAGACTTGGGTCCAGTTGGATTCCCTGTGTGGTTCGGCTCAATTACTTCTGATGGAACTAATTTATATGAGTTTAAAGAAAACCAGTCAATTCATGGGGGTTAAGTTTATATGAAAACTAGGCATTATTGATTTATTTTCAGATATTTCAGCTGATTGTTAATAGTCAAAGAGAGTCATAACAAAGCCGAAAATTATTAAGACAACACACTTTAATGTAAGTAATTTCAGGAAGTGCTTTTATTTTGAAGTCTGCCCAAACTGGAAGTCCCTTTAGATTGTGTTGCCCAAATAACAAAACTTGACCCTTTGTAGATGTGGAGTGTCAGTTCCCTATTTGTGTTGTGGAGCTGCAGCATGTTCTAGAATAAACGCTCAGTTGGAGCAGAAACCCACCTGGTCATGAAACAGCCAAACTCCAACTACACATGATGAAGACGGGAGGAAATGAGGCCTTCCTGTTTGGAACTGGATTTCCCATCATGCAGCGCTGTGTGATTGTAAGGCAGTTGTATTCCAAAATGACTGTCTGTGAAAATATTGGTCCTACACACACACACACACACACACACATGCTCTGAGCCCTTCCAGTATTATGATAGATTCCTTAAATTTGGTGTTTTACCATCTGTGTGTGTGTGTGTGTGTCATTTTCAGCCTAAAGTCATAATCCTGTCACTTTGTAAAAACGCTGATAGATGAGTTATTGTGAAGGTGCTGTCTTCATTAGTAATTTCTTCAAACATCTTCTCTGAAACTACTGGTCAGAAATTTTTTCTATTTTTATTTGTATCTTCTTTGGGACAATGTCTACAAAGTTTGTTCACAGTTTTGACAAATTTAGGTTTTTGCCCAATTTTTTAAATTTTCTAAATGTTCCTTTCCTTCTAATGGTCCATATTTTGATGGTTTCTAACATGTAAATGGTTCCAGATGTCAGTCTAGTTCCTATTGATCACTGATAGAAGTCATATCTGGACTGTGATTGGATGAGTTGAGTTCTCCTCCAGTGAAAGTCCCGCCCACTTCTACAGTTAGATTGATGTGCATCCAGACCACAGGACTGGAACATAGAGACAGAACCTGACAACCTCACACATTCAACTGGGGATTGATTCTAGACAGTCCAGTTCCACTGTATTAACAATAAATCACATATTTACAATCATTTCATGACGAGGAAAAATACTTTATTCCATCATTATGGGCAGCAGTGTGATAGCATAAGAACCTCTAAGTAATGATAAGTCCAAATGAAAAACAGAACAAAATGAACGAAATATTCAACATGAAGAAAAATACAGAACAGAATAATCACCAACATTCACAAAAAAATATTGAACATAAATGAAAAATGAAAACACAGGACAAATAATTCATCATAATTGAGTAAATACTAAGAATTAATGAATTAAAATGGAAAATACCAAAACAATAAAATGGAAACATGGGGAAAAGGACAAAGTAATAAGAAATTATGAAAATTAAAAATAAAACAAGCAAAATTTAAAAAAAAAAAAAGAACAAAAATGGGAACATATAAAATCATCAACATGAACACACACACACACAGTTGCTATGGACTCTACAGGGTTGCTAGGGGAGCAGAAACATGGCACCACTAACAACCTGTGGCGGAGACATGGGTGTTTATGTTACACTAACTACAAAACCACCTCTCAAACAAACTGACGTCAATTCATAACCGTACCTCCTATCTCAAAAATTCTTGCATGTCAGGCTTATGGAGAGTCTGTTGAACATATTGATATATAATATGTGGGGAAAAGTCAGAACTGAATAGCAATGATTGTATGAGTGTGGAGTTAGTCAAACATGTTAGTGAGAGAAATTTAATATTGCCGTGAATAAGAGAAAAATCATCAGTTGTCGCGCTTGGAGGCCCGTAGATCAAAAACTAAACAGTTTAAGATTAAAATGTGAACAGTCTTTGAAAGAAAAGAGTTTTTCCTACATTTTGATGTATAATTTGTTACTGGAACCCCAGAAATGTGAGAGTTATGATGAGTTGTTTGTATATTTTCTAACACAAAAAGAAAGCTTCTCTACTCTAGACGTAGAGGATTTCAGCCAATCAGCTGTCAGCATGTGTGTGCATGTCCATCTCACATGGCTCTTATGGATGAGACACGTGAGTCAATTAAATACAGTTAATAGTTCAAATTCAGTGAGACACCACTTCTCAAATAAATTGCAGTCAATCCAAAACCGTACATCCTATCTCAAACATTTTTGCACAGGAAACTTGTGGTGAGTCTTGTGAATGTATTGATATATAATATGTGGGGAAAAAGTCAGAATTGAATTTGCAGTTTCAGACTTCACAACTTTCAGGTCTTATATTAAAAAAAAACAACTAAGACAATAATAAAAAAGCGCAAGAGCAATTTTTTTAAAAAGGGCTTACTCTATCTTTTGGTGCTATTTAAAGGCAAGTGCGATAAATGGCCTCAGACGAGTTTCGTATTGATGTTTTATATTGAGAGGCAAATTGCAAACTTCCTGTTAGAGATAGCTCATAGGTGTCAGCATATGATTTGTTGGGCTCAATGAGACGAAACTTTTGGCGTTGGTTTCATGTGTCTATGACATTCCTACTGGCCACTAAGGCTGTTTCTGTTTTTTTATGTAGGTGGTGCTAGAGAGCACATTTTGGCACTTTGGAGTTAATTTTTACATTTTATCAAATTTTTCGCTGGACCTGACATGCGTGCCAAATTTGGTGAGTTTTTGTGCATGTTGAGGGAGTCAAATCCGAGTTTAAAGTGACGGAGGGTGAAAAATAATAAAAAATGAACGAAATACAATACTGAGTGAGCGAGGGAGAGGGCCTCTCCACATAGGCTCGGTCCCTAATGAAGTAATGAAGTAAAATTAAGGAAACAAGCATCAAAAACAAAACAAATAATGGCTGAATTAAAGCTATACCTACCGATGTGGCATTTCTCACAGCACTTAGTAAAAGTTTGAACATGAACAACCCGCCTCCCTCCAAAGCCCCGCCCACTTATCCCAAGTTGTCAGAAATGGACACATGGTCAGAGCCCCGTTTGGCACTATTTGACGCAGGGGGTACCCCTTCTGCGTCGGATTTCGACGTGGAGGGCAGCCTGATAGAACTGCATGTAAATCCCTCAGTGTCATTGAGCTCTGACGCTTTCCTCTTACCTGATGCGTGTGATGGAAGCGGAGGTGGAAGTGGAGGTTCGGTCCACTTCAGCATGTCCGTGGACCCCTCCCTCAGTAATCAGATCCATCATCCACCTGCTGCGGCCCCTGTTCCATCAGTAGACCCTGAATTTAAGGGTCTGGTCTGTGCAGCGCTGGGTCAGTGTCTTCAGCTGATGAGGTGCCCAGCACGCGCACTGTGAACACGCGGCCTCCGCGAATTTTCCGTGGACATTTGAGGTTTCATAGTCCATACAGTTATCATCCTACATAATCCTACATTGTGTGACACCAAGTACATGTACCTGAATCAGTACTGCGGTCATAAAAGCTGAGCTTCCTGCAGACCTATCTGTTCAGTCCAGTACAGCTGACTTCCGGACTTTTATCTCCATCCTTCATTCATCAGACTCCTGTTTGTTCCCCTTAGTTGTTGTTTCTGTTCATAAATCCATTTTTTTTCCTTCCACATGTGCATTTGAATTTTATCCATACACATCCTAGACAGTAGACTGTGGTCAGTGACAGGAGAAGCAGCGTGAGTGAAGCGTCAGATTCAGAGGTACGCATATCAGATGCAGAGCGCGATAATAGATCGGATGCTGAACGGCCGTAATGGATGATTGACAGGAGGCTCAGCCAGGTTCGACCAATTATTTCATTCGGACCGACTAAAATTATTGGTCAGACTTTTATCAGAACTATATGAGAATTAAACATTTTTGAGTTTCAGTACCTGGTGGATTTCTTTTATATTTTAGTTTGACGCATGCTTGTTAGGAGCATTTTAAGATGACAAAACAAAAGTGTAAAAATGCCACATCATATGGTATAGCTTTAAGGCTCATTGATGTTATTGGTGTTTGTAAATGTTTAGTGTATTTGGAGATTATCAGCTGACACAGAACAGAGATCAAATTCAACAGATTTGGATTCAACAAGTTTTGTACACAACACAACTACACAATTATACAACTACACAGCATAATTACACAACACAACTACATGACTATACAACTACACAACACAACTACACGACTATACAACTATACAACACAAGTACACGACTATACAACTACACAACACAACTACAGAACTACACAACACAGCTACACAATTACACAACACAATTATACAACTATACAACACAACTACACAACGTATCTACACATCAGACAGACACACTGAGGATCCATTTGCCCACAGTGTAAATCCTCCAAACAGTGGTTCAGTGAATGTGGTTTTGAAGGTGTAGATGTGGATCAGTTTGTCAGAGGAGACTCTGTAGAAGGACACAGATCCAGCAGGACAGTCCACATACACTGATACTGTACCAGAGGAGGAGGAGGGGGACTGAGGGAGGTCGGTGTGTTTGTCCTCATGCCAGACCCTGTATCCACTTTCATCACAGTACAGACTCCAGGACTGATCATTCCATCCAAACCCACAGTCTCTACCGCTTCCTTTCCTTCTGATTCCTCTGTAAGTCACTGCAAAACTAACCTCTCCACTCCACTGGACCTCCCAGTAACAGCGACCAGTCAGACCAGTTGAACACATCAGCTGATGCCAGTACTCAAATCTGTCCTGATGATCAGGATATGACTGAACCTCCTCCACTCGTTCCACCTTCTTGTTGTTTTCAGACAGTTTGAGTTTTCTGTACGCTGTGTTTGGATCCAGGGTGAGTTCACAGAAATCTGATGGACAGAAGAAAACACAAAACAGCTGCAGTTATTGATCAGTGATCAGCTTGATTTGACTTTAGGGAAAGACTAGAGAATGACTTGTTTGTAATTGTGTCCCTGGTTCACACACTGTTACTGTGACACAAATGACCATATGTTGGATTGGTGATGTGTGTGTTTTATAGCTGTAAGCTAGCTGCTAGCTGTGCAGTCACAAGGAAAGACACTGCATTAGTTGGAATATAAAACCACAGTTACACAACCTCACCTGGTACCACATTACAAACACTAATACTCAACAAAAGAATAAAAACTGAACACAATCAATCAGTCAAATGACTGAAAATGAACAAACAACAAAACTAAATACAAAATTAACTAAACTAATACAAGAAAATATAAAATGAATCAGTAAAAACAGTAATAATGAAACAAACTAAACAAAATAATCAGAAGAATAAAGAAAAATGAAGAAAATAGTTAATAAAATGTTGATTTTGTTGAATATTTAAAGGATGTCCTTTGTAACTTTGCTGTTCTCGCTCTGTTTCATTAGTTTTTGTTCCTTTTGGTTCAGTTTGTGTTTCATTAAACACAAGTACTGATAGTTGTACAAGTCCCAGTAGTTCGTTCAAAGACCAAACACAGAAGTTATGAAGTTATCATGAAAATCTTCCACATAAACATGTGACTAAATAAATGCTGATCATGTGATCACATAAAGTGTGTTCCAATGCAGATCACTGATGGGTAGCAGCGTCACAGCACTTTAAACCTCCACAGGGTTGAGTTCTGATGGTTTTGGGTAAATTCATGATGGATATAAATATAGGTCTGGTCTCAAACAGGTCTTAGTCACTGTTATTTCACAGAAGTAGAGGTTGACCGATATGGGTTTTTCTAAGGACAAAACCGATTTTTAAAAATTTGGTCAGGTGATGGCCGATACATACAGCCAATTTTTAAGGTCGATATTAAAGGCAGATTTTTTTTTTTTTTAAAGCACATTGACCATAAAAAATAATTGAAACACTTACATGATTAAGATTTTTATGCAGTAATATAAATTAAATTATTAATACACGTACACATAGTACTCTTTGAACATTTAATGAGCTTAAAGTGCTGCCCACACAGGTGCCTGATCAGATATCTGATAACATTTTAACTACTGATCAAACATCGGCTTTGAAAAAAAAAATTAAGGCTGATATTGAAGAAAATACATACATCGGCCCATCTACCTCTACAGAAAAGCTCTGAGATGTGAGCTGTAGTTGTAGTTTTTCTGTCTAATGTCATGTAGGCAGTAGTCAAGGACAGATAGACAGGAACTGGAATTTACTGACATTTCATTCCAATGGTTCTGTTCAGTCTGTGTCTCCAAGTTCACTGTCAAAAACCTTCTGATCAAAAACAAACTTTATAAGTGACAACCTTTGCACAGATTTTTTCATGTATTCTTTCCCTTTTTCCTGATTTTTTTTCCTAATGTGGTACCAGCTCTCACTGTATGTTCAGGTTTGGTTTCATTTGTAATCCAATGGAAATTCACTTACACTTCCTCAGACCTGGTTTCAACCATCGGACTCCACTGGGCTCCAACCTGAAACGAGGGGGGGGGGGTCAGAGCAGCATTAAACATGGACATTCCATCACTCTGATCCACTCCAGCTTTTCTGTTCACATCCAGTCAATGGTTCCTGTTAGTCCCTTATTGAACGTCTGTATCTGTGACCGTGGTCTGGAACTTCAGTAAAGGATGTGGAATCAGCTGTGACAGAGTGTTCCTGTCAGCTCCACCTGTTCTATCACACATTATCTGTGTGTGCATCAGCTCAGTCCATACCTGACAGTGTCCAGTGTCCAGTGTGGATCCTCCACTAGAGCACACAGCTCCTGTCCTGAGGCTCCTGGATGGTTGTAACTCAGGTCTAGCAGTCTGAGATGGGACGGATTGGACTTTAGGGCTGAGACCAGAGAAGAACATCCTTCCTCTGTGATCAGACATCCTGACAGTCTGCAACACAAAACATCACACATCATCTGAGGAGGGAAAAGAAGCAGCGTCAGCTGTTGGACACAGTTATTCTGTGGATGGATTTCATTCCAAATGGGATTTACCTGGAGCCAGTTTCTATTTGACTGACTGGGTTCAAGACAAGATCTGGACACAGACTAAGACTAGTCCAGTCCCTGTCCAAAGTCTGGAAAGACCTGATCTTTTATTGTTACTCAGACAAATTTAACTGGATGAAGATTGACTTTGACCAAATAAAGACACAAATGTACAGATATTGGTCCAAAAACATAAAGTGCATAAATGAACATCCTTCACCACCTCCAAATCAAAGGTTCAATGGTTCTTGGGTTCTAGTGTTTGAACAGACAAACCAGTTCCACTCCAGTCCAACCCTCAGACTGTAGACACTTTACTGTCCTTTGGTAATATCTGTAGATTTTAGGGCTGGGTAAAAAAATTGATTTGATCGATTTTGGATCGATTTCTTTTTAATTTTGCATAATCGATTAATGGTGGATGAGATCAATTTTTCAGAGCAGGACCACGAGTAAATGACCCGGAAACTGCCGACACGGAAGCGCAGCCAGCTCCGTCTTGCAAGCCCCTCGCGGAGAGTTTTGGTCATACTCGCGACAGTTCTGGTGCAGAAAGTTTGCAGAGGAAGGGTGGGGAAAACCCCTCCACAGGAGGTCCTCCCTGCCTCAAACTCGAACCCGCAGAGTGGAGGAACTGGCTGGCGGAGGTGGGTCGCAGAAGCCAGTCGTTCTAGAAATATTAACTTCGATCACCTGTAGCTGAGTGCGGAGTTAGAGGAAAAGTAAAGCAGAAATCACGAAGCTCTGCCCACCCTCCCCCTCCAGTGAGTTTCCTGTACCTAGGGCCCAACATGATTCTGTTTCAGGGGGGCCAAATTGGTTGCAGTGCCCCAGGGTGATAGTAATGTGCCTTAAGGCTAGAAGCACCAGCCATAAAACAGAATAAAGATGACGAAGAAGTCCGTTCTGAGCCACTGGAGAAACATTGCAATGTTTCTGTCCTGTTCATTATTTGAGAGCAGATACAGCTATTTACTGCTGAAATGTCATATTTATTTCCTTTCTAATATCAATATTGATTCTGTGTTGCATGGCTGCAGTAGTCAAATAATCAAGTTACAACTCAAAATTGTACTTTGGTATCACTAAATAATCTGAACCAATCAATTAATACTGAATTGAATCGAATCGCAATTAATCAATTCAGAAACTTATGAATCAAAATCAATTCGATTAAGGAAATTGGCCATGATATCTACCCCTCGTAAATTTAGACTCATTTGGTTCAAATAAACCTTCATACAGTTAAATAAAGGAACATGCATGTGTTTCATGTCAGACACTGAACAGCTGGTCTGAAAACCAGGTCAGACTGATCCACTACATGTACATCATGGTTTTAATCATCATCATTCGCACTGGTTGAACAATCCAAACCTGAGAGTCTCCAGTTTACAGTCTGGACTCCTTAGTCCATCTGACAGGATCTTCAGTCCTGAATCCTTCAGGTCCATGTTGTTGAGCTCCAGATGAGTCAGACTAGAGTACTGGGATCCAAGAACTGAGGACAGACCTTCACAGCTTCTCTCTGACAGGTTACAGATACTCAACCTGGAGGACACAGATGATATTTGGATTACAATCAGGTCAGGTCTGGACTGAAGGACCATCACAGTCCACATAGATCTGTTTGTACTACAGCTCAGATCCAAATAAAGCTGCACAATTTAGTGAAAAACACATTTTTTTAATTGTAATTTGAGTCTGTTTGCTTGTTTATCAAATCAAATGCACAGATGAGTCATTTAACAATGTCAAATCAAACATAAAAACTGAAAGTAGAGTAAAAATACCAAAACTTCAAAGTAAAAAACACTTTAATGTGATTTTTAGTTTTCCTGTTTTCCACAGTATCTCCATCTGTTCAGTGTCACTAAATTCAAATCATCTCTATAAAACACAGGTTGTGTTGAACTTTAATTCCCTAATTTCCCATCTGGATCAGCCTAAATCCACCTAAATCTTGACCTTTAAATTGTGGTCTTTGTCCGTTTTATCATTACACAGGTTGATTTAGTCATTACTGCAGTGGCCCCAGAGGTGCAACAGCCCAAAAAATTATCTACTATCAGAAAACAAGAGAGATTGTGATTTATTTAAAAAGATGTATCTGAAAAATGAATGTACCCCTTACGTAAAAATAAAGTTGCACGAAAAAAAACCCAAAAACAACTTGTAATAGAAAATAAATTTGAACAAAGAACACGGGAACCTTATGTCATCATTTAACCGCTTTGCAAACTATATTAATTTATATATTTTTAAAATAACTTTATTTTTAGCGCACTGACCTCCACTTCCTGTGGGTTACTTCCTTAGCATTAGTCACATTAGCTGATGGCCTTAAAAATTTTCAGCCGATGCTTTAATTTTTTGTGTTAGCCTTAATTTTAAAACATGAGACCTTTCGGGTAAACAAGCGCCCCCTTTAATTGAAAAGGTGGATGATGCTTTTTTTTCTATCTTTCTTTTTTTGATGAACCTTATTTAAAAAGTGAAATGGGTTTTCTGTTTTAGGCATATGAAGTTTTATATTTTCAAACACTTTTTTTAAATTTATTTTTTGACATTCAGTATCAGACATTCACATTCAGTACATCACATGTACATATAGTATACATTTGTTGTCTGCTCTAAATGACAGAATAATATTTTTATTTTGTCAAAAAAAACAAATAAAAGAAAGAAAAAAAAAAAGAAAAATACTATGAACAGGTAGGGCGTGATCTTTTCCATTCAACTTTAGCTTAGTCCTCTAATTTTTTATTCCTGTTTTTTTCTTAAAAGATATTGCTATAATTTTCCCCCTTAAAACAGCCTTCAAAGTGTCCCAAAGCATGGGGGGTGAGACTTCTCCAGTATCATTGAACTCTAGGAACAGACTAATTTTGGATTTAATTTGTGCCTTAAAAGACGGCTCCCCCCCCCCAAGCTTGTTCCTCCCACTGTTTCCCAGGTGGAGCGGGACAGCTGCTCAGCCAGGCTCTCCCTCAGTGTAATCACATTTGACTGGAAGGCCTCTGTCCTTCATGTCTGTGGTCGCCTCCTCCGCTGTCTGATACAGCTGTGTCCCGTCCTCATAAAACATACGTAGTTTAACCAGAAACAGAGTTTGGAAGCGGATCATTTCTCTGCTTTAACATTCGCTTCGCCTCTGCATATTCCTTCCTTTTCTGCAGAACAGCTGAGGGGTAATCCTGATCAAAGACTATTTGCCTCCCATTCAGAAAAACCTTCTTCTTTCCCCAAGCTTTGCGCAGAATTTCTACTTTAATCCTGTAGCAGAGGAATTTGACTATTATTGACCTTGGGTCGTCTTCCCTACCTCCGGCGGGTCTTGGCACCAGCATGCGGTGCGCCCTTTCAGTGTCGATCTCCACCGTGGGGGGGATCTCCAGCATATCCCGCAGTAGTTTTTCCACAAACTCCATCATAGATGACCCCTTGGTTCTTTCAGGAACATTGTATATCCTTAAATTTTCCCGTCGAGATCTTCCTTCATAGTTGAGTAGCTTGTTTTCTTGCTGACGTATGACTTTTATCACCTTGTTCAGCACCTGCTCCACATTTTGAATCCGGTCTTCCACCTTTTCGATTCACACCTCTGCCTCCACTATTTTTTGGTTAGCATTGGTGAGCTCTGCTTTAATGTCATTTCATTGTTCTTTTGTGTCTTTTCGGAAGTCCTGAATCTCCTCCAGAACTTTGGCTAAGCTTGTGTCGTCGGCACCCTTTGAGCGAAGGTTAGCATTAGCTCCGCCATCTTGTACTTGTGTAGGAGAGCTATCCTCTGGGTTTTCCTCGTTTACAGACTCTGCAGTGGTGCTTTCTTTGTTTGCACGCTTCTTCCCATTCTTGCCCCTCTTATC
Organism: Sphaeramia orbicularis; assembly: GCF_902148855.1. Lineage (NCBI taxonomy): Eukaryota > Metazoa > Chordata > Actinopteri > Kurtiformes > Apogonidae > Sphaeramia > Sphaeramia orbicularis. Next base: position 54,951,747 of record NC_043972.1, read on the forward strand.
TGTTCATGTAATATCTGAAAATTTGGTATTTGACCGTCTAATGGGGCAAAATACTTATTTTTGCAGGGGACCTGTTATTTCAGGCTCAAACACTTTTTTTTAAGAAATATATTTTTTAAATGAGTAATTGACTTTTTTATTTGGATGATATTTATTTTGGGGAAACATATTTTAAAACTTAACACTGAATTAAATTTTTGATGTTGCCCAATTTTATTTTGAGACGCTTTTTTGTAGAAGTCTATTTTATTTGAGATTTTTTTTTTAATCATACAAGTTTATTTTATTTCTTTGTACAAATTAATTTTTTATTACAAGTTGTTTTTTTAAGACATTTTTTTTTCATGCAAGTTTATTTTTGGGTTACATTTATTTTTCAGAGACTACTTTTTAAATAAATCATAATCTCTTTTTTTTCTTATAGTAGATAATTAGTAGATACTTTTTTGGGCTGTGTCTCCTCTGGGCACTTGTGATTGACTTGATTGTGCAGCTTTAAATCTAATACACCTGCATTTAAACAAGTACAACATGATTTAATAAAACTCAGTCAGGACCAAAAGATCAGAAATAATTGAATTCAGATTCTAACTTTATCTGACCTGAGAGTCTCCAGTTTACAGTCTGGACTCCTTAGTCCATCTGACAGGGTCTTCAGTCCTGGATCCTTCGGGTCGTTGGTGCTGAGGTCCAGATGTCTGAGACTAGAGGACTGGGATCTGAGAACTGAGGACAGACCTTCACAGCCTCTTTCTGATAGGTCATAGACAGTCAGTCTGCAGAAACAGAACAGATGGTTTTGTTTTAGTCAAAACAGCATAAGATTAAACTGATCTTCACTAAACTCCACTTCATTTCAGTTCCAGTAGTTCTAGAGATAATCACTAGTTTTGGTCAAATATCAGGTTATAAAGTCAACATATCACAGAGCTACTATTTCCTGTGAACAGACAAACCATATGGACCTTCGCTGCTGTTCATTTATGGTTATGACCCCTTTATTTATCTGGGGGTCTCAGTAACACGTACATTTACAGATTTATTTAAAGATAATCTGGAACCAGCACTGAAGACCAAACAGGATCTAAATCCATGGTCCACCATAAACTAACTCACATGTTTGATGGACTGGATCAGATGTGCTCCTACTGTCATACACATGAAGAGGATTGTATGTGTGTTCCATCAAGTTATGATGTTGATTAATATGATCAGTGTCGTGGTTTAACAAGGAATGAATAAGGTATAAAAATGTCCTAAACCAGACTCTAAGTTCAATAAACTCCACTCTGTCTGGACTCACACAGCTTTGTTGGAGGCTTTGACGACTGGCAGCAAATTCAGAAGAGCCTCCTCTGAACCAGAGTATTTGTTCAGGTCAAACTCATCCAGATCTTTATCTGATGACAGTAAGATGAAGACCAGAGCTGACCACTGAGCAGGAGACAGTTGTTCTGTGGACAGACGTCCTGATCTCAGGTACTGTTGGATCTGATCCACCAGAGATCGATCCTCCAGTTCATTCAGACAGTGGAACAGGTTGATGCTTTTCTCTACAGACAGTTTATCATTGATCTTCTTCTTGATGTACTCTGCTATCTTCTGATTGGTCTCTGAGCTACTTCCTGTCTGTTTCATTAGACCTCGTAGGAGACTCTGATTGGTTGGCAGTGATAGACCCAGGAGGAAGCGCAGGAACAGGTCCAGGTGTCCATTTGGACTCTGTAAGGCCTGGTCCACAGCAGTCTGGTAGAACTGTGTCTGTGTAGATCCAGACCTCTGGGATGTGGTTTGTTCTTCTGACAGCAGATTGACTCCAGTGTTGATGAAGGTCTGATGGACATGAAGAGCAGCCACAAACTCCTGGACACTCAGATGGATGAAGCAGAACCTCTTGTCCTGGTACAGTCCTTTCTCCTCTATAAAGACCTCTGTGAACACTCCTGAGTACACTGAGGCTGAGCTGATATCGATGCCACACTCTGTCAGGTCTGATTCATAGAAGATCAGGTTTCCTTTCTTCAGCTGCTCAAAGGCCAGTTTTCCCAGAGACTCAATCATCTTCCTGGTCTCTGGACTCCAGGGTGAATCTGTCTCAGATCTTCCATCATACTTGATGTTCTTGACTTTGGCTTGAACCACCAGGAAGTGGATGTACATCTCAGTCAGGGTCTTGGGCAGTTGTCTTCTCTCTGTGGTCTTCAACACATCCTCCAGAACTGTAGCAGTGATCCAGCAGAAGACTGGGATGTGACACATGATGTGGATGCTTCGTGACGTCTCGATGTGGGAGATGATTGTGTTGGTCTGTTCTTCATCTGTGAACCTCTTCCTGAAGTACTCCTCCTTCTGTGGGTCACTGAACCCTCTGACCTCTGTCACCATGTCAACACACTGAGCAGGGATCTGATTGGCTGCTGCAGGTCGTGTGGTTATCCAGAGGCGAGCAGAGGGAAGCAGGTTCCCCCTGATGAGGTTCATAATCAGCACATCCACTGAGGTGGACTCTGTAACATCAGTCAGGATCTGAGTGTTGTTGAAGTCCAGAGGAGGTCGACACTCATCCAGACCGTCTAAGATGAACACCACCTGGAGGTCTTCAAAGATCCAGATTCTTGCTTCTTTGGTTTCAGTGAAGAAGTGATGAACCAGTTCCACCAAGCTGAACTTCTTCTGTTTCAGCACATTCAGCTCTCTGAAGGTGAATGGAAATATGAAGTGGATGTCCTGGTTGGCTTTGTCTTCAGCCCAGTCCAGACTGAACTTCTGTGTTAAGACTGTTTTCCCGATGCCGGCCACGCCCTTTGTCAGCACTGTTCTGATTGGCTGATGTCTGTCAGCTGGTGTTTTAAAGATGTCTTCACATGTGATGGTTGTTGGTGGTCTGTGTGGGTTCCTGGATGCTGTTTCAATCTGTCTGACCTCATGGTCCTGGTTGACCTCTGTAGCCCCTCCCTCTGTGATGTAGAGCTCTGTGTAGATCTGGTTCAGGAGGGTTTTGGGGTTTCCTGCTTTAGCGATGCCCTCAAACACACACTCAAACTTCTGCTGCAGGTTACGTTTCAGTTCATGCTGAACTCCAAAACGACTTCCTGAATGAAGACACAGATTAAAAAAAACATCAGTGTCACAGTGAATAAAAATATTTTCAGCTCCTGTTAAGTCTTTAGAGAATTGTCTTACTCCTCTGCAGACGCTCAGCCAGCTCCTCCTGCTTCATCCTCCTCAGGAAGTTCAGTGTGATCTTCAGAAAAGCCTCTGAGCTCCTCCTCTGCTCTTCATCCTCATCATTCAGACTCTCTAAGCATTGTGGGTAATCTGGACTCAGAACCTTGTGGAACTTCTTCAGTTCGTTCTTGACAAAAGTGCAGATGTTCTCCTCCAGCAGCTGGAACACAAAACATGATGAAAGACACAAAGTCCATCCATGGACCAAAGCTCAGGTCCATGTTGGACACAGTGATGTCCACTGGTCTGAAACCAGCAGCAGGAGATGATTGGACAGAACAGATGGACCAGTAGATGTTGGACATGTACTCACCTTAAATATGGAGTCCAGCTGAGTCTGATCCTGTAGACCAGTGGGAACCTCTGAGCTCTGCTGCTCCACTCTGTGGACCAATCATCAACAATGAGCTCACATTATGTCTGTCCACACTGACACCAACAGGTGGACACAGCTGGACGTCAACATGAGTCACATGACCCCCTGTAGCGGGAAAGGTGTCCTGGTCCTGCTGATCCCACTGAGAATCAACATGTGAGTCTGTTTGGAGCTTCACACTCACTGGGTTTAGTTCAGGGGTCTCCAGTCCTGGTCCTCCAGATCTACTGTCCTGTATGTTTTAGATGTTTCCTTCTTCCAGCACACCTGACGGTCGTTATCAGGCTTCTGCAGAGCTTGATGACAGGCTTATCATTTGAATCAGGTGTGCTGGAGGAGGGATACATCTAAAACATGCAGGATAGTAGATCTGGAGGACCAGGATTGGACACCCCCGGTTTAGTGGATCTCATCCACATTTGGATGAAACCAACAGCTCTGTCCTAACAATGTGTCTCCTCACCATCTGCACTCACAACATATGATACAAAGGTGTTCAATGGACCAAGAATCAACCCTGGACTCTGATCCAGTATCATCCAGGACCAGGTTCCACTACAACAGCAGGTTTTCATTGATCAGGTTTAGTTTGATTCTCCTGCCAGTGTCTGAACCATAGACTGAAGAAAAAGACCATGTGACGCCGACGGTTCAACAGGACTAACTTTAGGTTGGACATAGAACGCCAAGATAGGACTGACTGTTGGCCCGCTGATGCTTTGGAAGCTCTCTGAGGACCATGGCTTGGACTGTAAGATGGACTACAGACATGTGAAGAAAAAACTATAGAAGAGTCCAACTGTATTTGGCTTCATCTGAGGGTCTTTAAATGGTGTCAGGTGTGTGCTGACGACCATTTAACATGAATTTAAATGTGATTGGTTCATTTCAAACACAGCCACACCCCCAGTTATAGAAGGTATGCACATGACGTCACAGCCAGCAGAAGTCACCGTGGTTATGCCCACTGAGTGGCAGAAGGAGGGAGATGAGTGGCAGGGTTGGCTTCAACACCATCTAAACTTCAGAGCAATACTTAATAAAAATGGGGAAGAGCTGTTGTGAGACTGATGGGCTCTATGCACAGCCCCACTACTTCCTGAACTTCAGGTGGCTCCTTTATTTCCTGTCTTTCATTATTGGACACACTGATTAATCCAGGTGTGTCTGACCACAGTAGTCACAACAAGTAGTAGCAGGAACACCTGGATTAATCAGTGTGTCCAATAATGAAAGAGAGGAAATAAAGGAGCTGCCTTAAGTTCAGGAAGTAGTGGGGCTGTGCATAGAACTCATTGTACGAACAGGTTTGAAAAGCAGCCGGAGCTATTGTTTTACAGACACTGAAAGCCAAAGAAAAGAGAAGTAGATGAATCCACAAATCTAGGAAACCAAACCTGGATCTGTGGATCCCGTTTGATGTCAGGTAACATTAATTTATGCTGTACTTTTGGGTAAAATCATACCTTAAATGACGTGTTGTTTTGGCTAACGTTACTTCTTAGTAAAACTCTTGTTAGCATCTTTCATGGTGTTTGTCTTCATTTGTGTGATCCTGAACCTTGTGCTCTACATGATTAGTTAACTAACTTAAACTGAGGCTAACCCAGTTTTTCAAATACGTGGGTACTGGAGCACAAAGCTACAACAGTGCATTAGGGCCACATGAGCAAATAAAAACACTTGTCACTACGAGAATTAAGTCATAAAATATCGAGATAAAACCTGTAATTTTATGAAATATCGTCAAATACAAAAAGAGTCATAATTTTATAAGAATAAAGTCATAATATTACAAGAATAAGTTGTAGTTATAAAAAAAACCCTCATAATTTAACGAAAATAATGTCATAATTTTATGAGATTAAAGTCGTCATATTCCAAGAATAAAGCCATAACATTACGAGAATAATGTCGTAATTTAAAAACAGGTGGGTAAATATCATAATTTACCAGAATAAAGTCGTACCCTGCTCATCCACAGCAGTAGTATCTGTGTTGTATAAAATACTTGATATTAATTCTACTTAAATCTCCTCAGTACCAGTAGATCATGCATATATTCACTGGGGTCAGTACACGGTCTACTGTAAATGCACTTTGGATCAGCTGGTTCTGGGCCCTAGTTTTGGACCCTGGTTGTCAGTGATGATGAAACCATGTATATTTGTTTGTTTCAGGTAAAAATAGCGATGATCCCCTACACCCTGGATGTCAGGATATGCGATTTCTGTCCACATGTCAATGTTCGTGGACCACTTGGTCTTTGGTAGCTCGTACAGATCCATGTCCAGTCTAATTGTCCTTCATTTAATTTCATATTCCACATTTTACCCGGTCTCACTGTGTTTCCTGCAACACTCCGTCATGTTGAGAGGTTGGTTTATGCCCCTCAGTCGGACTTAGAGGGGCATGGCCTGGGGGGAGTGATGTAAATGCATACCCTCTATTAGAGGGTGGACACACTAGTACAACCACATGATCTTAGTTGTTTATTTTTACTTACCCTCCATAGAAGAGTTCTGTTCGTTTTTCATTTGACTTGTACAGATCATAGGTTAATTTAATGGTGGACAAAGTTTTGAAATGATTTATCTTGGTCTAATTTTTTTTACATCACAAAAACTTGGCCTTTGAACACAGGTGTGTAGACTTTTATATCCACAGTGTATAACATAGTCTGTGCTAGGATTGAATCTGAATGGTGTCAGCTTTTATTTTGAAAGGTTTCACAGAAGTGTTAGTGTCCTGTTGTGTCTGACTTTGATTAGACTGAAGAAAAAGACCATATGACTCCGATGGTTCAACAGGACTAACTTTAGGTCGGACATAGAACGCCAAGTTAGGACTGACTGAGCTGAAAACCCTGTTGATGAATCTGGACCAGATCTGAGGTTCACTTACTGACTCTGTGGAACACATCCTGTTTTAAAGTCTCTCCGTTCATCCATAGAGTCATCACTCTTCATGGACACACAGCTGGGTCCAGGTCCAGGTCCAGGTCTGTGAGCATTGATGGTACAGTGGTTTTAGTGCTGAACTCTGACATTGATCTGGTTGATGTTGGACATTGTGTTACATAATTAAACATAACACAATGAAATCTAACTTTTTGTAACATAGTGTAGTTTAATATGAGTAACAAATTCATGTGTCATTTAATGTTACATTAATCTGACAGTTTTGACACTTACTGAGTCTGTGGAACACGTCCTGTTTTAAAGTCTCTCCGTTCATCCATAGAGTCATCACTCTTCATAGACATACAGCTGGGTCCAGTTCCAGGTCCTGGTCCAGGTACTGTGGGGGGTCTGTGGGTGGTCTTCCAGGGAGGGGCTCCCTCCTCTCTGTCCTCACTCTGATCCATTCTGCTGAATCCGCATCAGAACACAAACCATCAATCCAGACCTGAATCCACACTGATTCCTCCTTTACATGTCAAACAGCAACTCAATCTACTTTTATTTTGAAAGGTTTAACAGGAAGTGTTAGTGTCCTATTGTGTCTGACTTTTATCTGTAGACAACGACTGAGGAAGGTCATAAATACGTTGAAGTTGGTTTATTTGACCTAAACACCACCTCTTTATCACCTGATCAGATTCTAGTTCATCAATAAACTAAACTGTGAATGTGAAAGGTCAAAGGTCAACAGTTATCAGAGTCCAATAAAAACAACTTCATGAATCCAGACCGATTTAAACATCAGAAACATGTGTAAAGTGTTTCCAGATCAGTTTATTGTCACAGACTCAGATCAAAGCATCCTGATTGGATTCAAAGAGTCACAGATAAAACTCACCTGTGGACGTCGGACAGAAAAGGGTTTGTGTTCGTCACCGCTGAGCTGTTTCCAGGATCAACCTGAGTCTCACCTGTAAAGACATCAGGAGTCAACACCTGCAGTGGGAGGAGCTCTGAACCCTCACATGATGTTACTGGGTGGTGATTGGCTCGTTTGTTTGGTCGTCACGATGCTTTGACACAGTGTAAATGTGAAGCAGAAAACACTGATTCTGCTTCAAACTAATCACCAATCTTTTTATTATTGATTCATCTATGAATCAGCTAATCAACCTGTTAATTACAACATTAAATCGTTTCATTGACTTTAAATGACTTTTTTTTCTTTATGTCAGTGACAGTTTTAGTTGATGGTAAATGTATATGTTCCATAAACTAATGCATTTTGGACCTACATATGTCACTGTAAGACACAGAAAATCACTGATGAGGTCAACTCACATCCCTGAGGAAATCCACATGACCATGGACCTGAACATCCAAGTGGTGTTTGACCTCCCACTCTGTTCAACTCAAGTCCTGGTGTCAAACCCACAGGTGGATCAGACTCAACGTTGGTGTGACAGCCTGAACACCACTAAACTCTGTGACCTCTGACCTCTGGAGCAGGTTCATCCTCTGCTTTACATTCATTCTGGATCCTGAAAGAGTCTGAATCTCAATGAAAATGACCCAATCACATCCAGACAACACAATAAACCTACTGTGATTGGCTCCAGGGTGTGTGAATCTTTAATCCTCCAGGGTTTAAATTCAGAAAATTATTGACCTTTTGCTAATTTTGAGTAAATAAAGTACAGTAAATGTAATGAGTAAATGTACAGGGATGCAGAAGGGTTCATGTCTACAGTCATTATCACAGTGAAAACCGTAATCACATGTTACTGCTAACTGGTTTTTATGGGAACTGCTCTTTTACAGAGAAGTTTTATCCCATTATTATCAAAATCTAAAGAAACAGATTTTTACTGTTTAGCTTTAACGTTTCTTACTCAGAAGTCATCGAGTTTATATTTAATGTTTCAAAATATTTAATTATAAACAAGATAAAAGAAATTTCTCTCAAATTAATTCATCGTTTCTATCCTTGCAAACTGTTCCTACAAAGATATAAAAAGCACATCAGTGTGAATTGCTCCTTTTGTAATCAATCAGAAGAACATTTATATCATGTTTTGGTCCTGTCCATTCTCAAGTGTTTTCTGGCAAGATGTCTGTTTTTTTATTTGTCAAAATATTGATTCTGATTTTTCTCTTACTTATGCAAAAACATTGTTTGGTATTTTCTCATATCCTGCTAACAAATCAGATCAATATTACATCATCAATCTAATTCTATTTTTAGCAAAATATCACATTCATAAACTCAAATTCTCCAATCACAAACCTTCCTTTTTAATCTTTAAAACTGAGCTTACTCAATATATTTCAAGTATTTGGTATTCTGAAAGTAAAAAAAAAGCTATCAGAACCACAGATCTATGTAACACTTATGAGTTTTGCACAAACTGATATATTATTTCTGTTTGCATATTTTGTCCCCTGGCTATGTTCTGTTCTGTTCATGTTGTTATATTAATATTGTATTGTACTTTTTATGTTTCCATTGTACTCTGTATAACAAAAAATACATATGTTAAACAAACAAATGAAAAATATTTAATGTTTCAGGACAAAAGTTCACTGATATAAGGGTTTATCAGGAGTTCCCACAGTCCTTGAACGCACCGCGATGAAGCTGGGTCGGGCCTCCACGCAACCCGTTTTTATTCCCTAAAAGTTCTTTATTATCCTAGTTGTATTTATTATCTTTATTATCACCTATTTGAGGGTCGTGTTTGGTGATTCAGGTGTCAGACCAGAGTCAGTTCTAACCGCTGTCTCGTTCACATGCGCCCCCCCCCCCCCCGCCACACACACACACACACACACACACACACACACACACACACACACACACACACACACACACACACACACACACACACACACAGACTTACTTCCGGTCTAAACCCGGTTCTGTGACGCAGTTTAGTCACTGTCGGTTCGTCAGATCCACGGAGCTTCAGGACCTTCAGCCTCAGTTGGACCATGTGAAAACAGCCCTGACCGCACGGAGATTTCAGTCCAGAACCTGCTCCTCTTGAGTCGGACCCTCTTTCAACAGGCCTCGGTAACGGATCCGGTTGACGAAAAAGCGGTTAAACTGACACCGAGCGGCGGGTTTTTACGGTTGAAACTGGAGCTAAAGTCCAGACCCACAGTGAGCACCGACAACACAGAGCCGTTAAAGGGTTAAACAGGAGAACTTTACCTTCAGATGCACAGACATGGACGAAAGGAGGAAGTGAAAGGAAAAAAGAGTTCAGGGAGGAGTTTATGGGACTGACTCATCCACAATTCACATAAACACTGACTGGCTTTAGTCCAGGTTCTACATTCAGCCCAGTATGATCTACAGCAGGGGTCTCAAACTCATTTTCTTTCAGGGGCCACATTCAGCCTGATTTGTTCTCCAGTGGGCCGCATCAGTAAAATAACAACATAATAACCTATAAATAATGACAACTCCAAATTTTTGTTTTAGTACAAAAAAACCCCCCATTAAATTATGAAAATACTTACTTTTATGAACTGTCCAAACAAAAAAAATATGAATAACCTGAAAAAGCTGAAATTTCTTGAGAAAAATAAGTGCAATTTTAACAATATTATGCCTCAATTTATCATTTCTACATGTGCAGTATGGATTGGATCTACAAAGACACTAAACACTGAGTAACAGGCAGAAAATTGTTAAAATTGTGCTTAATTTTCTTTAGACATTTCAGGTTCATATTTGTTCAGGTTATTCACATTTTATTGTTACAGGATAGTTTGTAAATGTTAATATTTTCATAATTTAATGTTATTTTTTGCACTAAAACAAAGACAAAAATTTGAAGTTGTCATTATTTATAGGTGTAGTGTAATATTTTTTTCCACATCAAACCAAGAAGAAAATATGGAGTGATTATTTTTTGGAGGTTATTATGTTATTATTTTACTGTAGATCATATTGGTCTGTATGTGGAACCTGAACTAAAATGATTTCCACAGCCTTGACTGTGGAATTTTTACACTTTGCAAATCCATCCCAGGGGCCGCACTGGAACCTTTGGCGGGCCGCATTTGGCCCCCAGGCCGCATGTTTGAGACCCCTGATCTACAGTAAAACAAGAACAGAAGAACCTACAAAAAATAATGACTCCAGATTTTCTTCTCAGTTTGATGTGAAACAAATAATATTACTCTATGCCTATAAATAATGACAACTTCAAATTTGTATTTTTGGTTTAGTGCAAAAAATATCAAATTATGAAAATATTTACAATTACAAAAATCCTGTAACAGTAAAATGTGAATAATTTGAACAAATATGAACAACCTGAAATGTCTAAAGAAAACTACGCACAATTTGAACCATTTTCTTCCTGTTCCTAAGTGTTTAGTGTCTTTGTAGATCCAATCCATTATGCACATGTAGAAATGATTAGTTGAGGCAGAATATTGATAAAAATTGCACTTATTTTCCTTAAGAAATTTCTTTTTTTTTTTCCAGGTTATTCACATCTTATTTGTTTGGATAGTTTATAAAAGTATTTTCATAATTTAATGTTTTTGTTGTTTTTTTTTTAAACATAAAGAAAAAAATTTGAGTTGTCATTATTAATAAGTTATTATTTTCCTGGTGCAGCCCACTGGAGATCAAATCGGGTTGAATGTGGCCCCTGAAAGAAAATGAGTTTGAGAGCCCTGCTCTAATGGAATTAGTGGCTAAAGTCAGTCACACCTCCACTTTCTTCCAAATAACCCACAGTTCATTCACAATATTATAAATACAGGCCTATAGTTCATGCACATTATTTTTCTGCTTTGTGTGAAAGAACTAAAAACACATAGTAGTAGACCTCCAAGGTGAGATGGGTTAGTCTTGACCCCTCGTCATCAGTTTTGTTTTTTTTACCATTCCAACAAGACATCAGTAAGAGCAGCCTCCATGATATGTTTCCACTTGGCTCTTGTTAACTCTATTATGTCTACAGCACAGATCACATATTTTCCTGTGCTATCAGAATGTTTTCTTTACCTGGTAGGTAAAAGCTGCTGGCAGCAGGAGATGTTGAGGCAGTCACTGAAGGGATAAACATTTCAGAATTAAAAAAAAAAAAAAAAAAGTTATAAAAATGAAGGAGGGCTGATAATTCATTATAATATAGTTCTGTGTGGCTCTATCAGTTCCCATTTTTCCATTTACACAATATATCTGTATATGAGTAGCATACATGACATGTTTGCATTTGGCTTTTGTTAACTCCATTCAATCAAAAGCACAGATTACACGGGTCAATATGTAACTGAGGGACTTTTTGAGTTTCCTTTACAGGGTAACAAAGTTGACAGGTATAGCTGACATTTCTGCTGTTTTCAGGACTAAAATCAACAGAAAGATTCCTCTAAATATCATATATACAATTGAGTAAAATTGAAAGTTATTCATAAAGGTATTGTAGTAACACTGTTGACATAAGAGTGTCATAAATACACACTTGACTCACACATGACTTTATATTAAATAAAGAACATACCTTTGAGTCTTGTCAGTGTTTTCTTCAGGAGGAAATGACATCATGTGGAGCAGGTCATGTGATTTGGATTTTTTATTTCCTAGAATTTATTTATTATTCATCGATAGAACATACAAAAAATAGAATATGAGAAGAATATACAAATCATCAGATGTTCCATTGACGTTGATATTGGCACAAGGAACAAATGATTACATTTTGGTGGTGATGGGGGGGGGGGACTGATCTGCCTTGGTGGTCGTCTGCGCTCTCCGAGTGCTTCTCTAGTTGGAAATGTGAACGAGAAAGGCAGAATAAACATCTTTCAAATGAAACACATATCGAGAGAACCTACTTACATGGAATACATAATTCTAAGGTAAGTTTTAAGGTGGTTTCAGAATGTGTCATTTCCATTCATGCAGCTGCTTGTGTGACCAATAAAACCTACAAACTGTCCCTGATCAAGTCATCATCATTTTATGATAGAGAGCAAGTACTACTGATCAGGGCCGGACTGAGACTCATTTTCAGCTCTGGAGTTTCAGACCTCAGAGCGGCCCACTTTAGATCACGACCGATTATTATTAAAATCATGCAATTATAACCTTACGTGTTATCTTCATCTGTCTCATTTGTGCCTAGTGGTTCAGGGTTGTGCTGCTGAGCTGCTCCTCTGTCATCAGTAGACTCTGCTCTCCCTTTCACACTTCCTCCAGTTTCCCTTGACTCACCTGCACCTGTATCACAATAAAAAATAATATCTACAGACATTTGGACTTACTGAACCAATTAAGATATTTACATTGGCAAAATATGCAGGCTTATTTGATATTACTTTATGCTATTGCCTTTCAGTTGTGGGCTTTGTGTATTTACTGTCTCACTTTTAATGATAAAAAATAAAATAGGTCAGGACTATGGTTTGGGTATAGAAAGTGGTTTTACTGGAACTAATGCTTGTTCACACAGTCTGTTCCAACAGCTCACCTTTTCCTTCCATCCTGACAGGAACAATCCCCTCATCACTACTGGCTCCTGGCTCTGCTTCTGACACTAAAGCACATTTTAAAAATGGTCAGAATTCTCAGCACAAATCTTCTATTTTGCAAAGCCTTGGTGTCAGTTTCATTCATGTAGTGCTGAATCCTGGAGCATCTCAGAGCACCTTTCATTCTGAACAGGCCTACACCATACTCTTCATTGGAGCCTATTTATTCTAATAATCTTCCCTCTATGAGCAGTCCTACCTGCCCACTCTGGACTTGTGGGCTCATGGCTGGTGTCTGCTGCTGGATCTGCTTTCTGACTCTGAGGAGCTACAAGACAAAGTTTCCCAGTTCTGTGGCGTCGCATCATACTATTATTTAAATGACATAATGTTATGTTCCACGCCACAATGCCACACAATTTATTGACTCGATAATTAACTAACTTGAAAGGTGGTTTACTCGGTTCATCGTCCTCATTAGTTGTTTCCAACCGGGAGGTCGTTTTTGTGAAAAAGTTGCCAGTTTTGTCACATTTGGCTGCGTTTGCTTCCAGAGCTTTCCTCTTTTTAATTCTTGCCTTCTCCTCACCACCTTTGCTCTTTCTATTATCCATGTTTCAAACAGCAAACACAGCTGACCATCCACAGCCTGCAGAGCACAGATCGTATATGCTCCACAGCTACAGTACAGAGCTACTAACCGTATGCAAGGACATGTTACGCCAGGTCACGGTGCGTCCGCAAAAAAAGAGGAAGAAAACAAACAGTTTGCTAGTAGAGGGGGTGGGGCCCAGGAACAGCGGCTGCAGATTACATGATCAACTCAGTGCTATGACTGAACACCGGCCCCCAAAAAATGAATAAAATATTAAATTCATATTTAAAGTGAACTCCGGACCCTCGCGGCCTAAATATTATACCGGCCCACCGGGAATTGTCCCGGACCTCCCTATTAGCCAGTCCAGGCCTGCTACTGATGAATTTTTGGGTAAACTAAATAGAGTAGTCTGACATGTCACTGTTTCGAAGACAGAGCGTTTTTCTGGACCACTTAAAAAAAAAATAAAAAAATTGAGAGTATACCCACTTCTCTTGGGACCACTCCACCACAATCCAAGTCATATTTTTCAATAATAATAAAAAGTTTGCAGGCATTTTTCTTTTGGGAGAGATTCAGGGGTTTTAAGAAATGAAGAAACTCAACATTAAAAACATAAAATCTGAGTTTTATTTTTTTTAATATTTGCAGTTGTGTTTATGGAATTTAGCAAGAATGAGAATATTGTTTATCAGATATTGGATTCTACCATCACTATGTACATACGTACTCCCAAAGAAATCTAATAATGGACTGGAGCCTCTAAACCAGAGTTAATGATTATCGTATTCCTTAAGTGCATGTAAATGCATCAGATCTAATTATTAAAGTTATGGAATTCCTCCCAGTTTTGGGGTTTTTATGCTCATGTAAACAGACTCAGTGTCACAGTGTCATGGCTGATCAGTCAATGAAGTTCATCATGTTCAGATGAAAATGTTATTTATTTGATCAAATTAATCCACACCTGTGAAGACTGATTCTGTTTCACAGTTTTGTCATTTCTTTAATTAAAATATCCTAAAGTCTGATGGTTTAGACCATGTCAGGGTTTTCCTTCAGGTCTGCGGGGGGTTGGATTCTGGGTCAGAGTCTGTCCTCATAAAAATTCTTCTTTCTCTACAGTAAATATTTGTCCATATTTCTCTCTTAGTCATATTTAGTCTGACTACACATAGAAGTGCCTCTTATGTGTCTGGAATCATAAGTTTCCAGTGAATTGTGGGAATAACATGAGACTGAGTGGTCCACAGTGTCGACAGAGGGCGCCCCCTGCTGACCGGTCTGTAATACTTCCCTCTGGTGAACCACAGCATGACCCATGAGGCGTTCAGGGACTCTCCTCTAGATGTGGAAACTGTGACAGACACGTGGAGTTAGAGGGATTATGGCAGATTCCAGGTGAACAGATGTGATGAAACTGACTTGATATTATTTCCAGGATTGAACATTTTAACATGTGTTTAAAAACCCGCCCACACTGACATGAATAAAGTACAGATGTAAGTTCATACAGGTGAGTGACTGTATTAGTATCTGTTCCATTAATGTTCACACAAATCCATTCTCTCTGACATAATAAAACTATCCTCCACCTTCAGTTACTTCCTCTTCCCTTTTTACAGATTTTTACACTTTCTGTCCAATCAGCTGCTGGATCCAACCAGAGCCAAGGGATTCTGAACATTCTACACTGTTACAACTGGAAATCCAACTGTTTTAATAAAATCATGTTTCAGTAGGAAAACAGTTCAACGGCACCACCTGCTGACCAATCACTGCTGCTGCTGCATTTACTGCCCTCTCTAATGTCAGGAACAACAGGACTGTGTTTTCTAACCTTGAACTGACAGACTTTGTGTCGTGGATCAGTCACATCTGAACTCCAGCTGGTCCTGGATCAGATCTGGAGGAGCTCTGATCTGATTGGTTCATTCCCTCCATCAGCCGCAGACGTCTGTCACAATAAAACACTGAAACACTCGTCAAATACTCATTCAACCTTTAATGAGGTTCATTTAGTGTCCATGGGGCGTTCAGGAGCCCCTTAAAGTAATGTAACATTAGACCTGGGAAACTTTCTAACATTTACAGCAGAACTGACCAAGTTTAAAGAAGAAGAAGAAACAGTGGTTTTCTGCTGCTCAGACGTGAATGATTCAGTTTATGTGAACAAAGTGAATTTAACTGGATTTTTTAAATGGATTTTACATTATTATTTATCAACATATTTATTGACTTGTGCAGAGAGTCAAGAATTAACCACACATTTCTAAAGGACCCTGAACACATCATATCAAGTCCAGATGACGGTTTTGAAATAAATTTGAACAAGTTTTGGACATTTTTGATGTTCATAGTAAAGCCTTACTGTTTGACCACTGGGGGTTGTTAATAACTAATAAAGTAAATGGTTCAAACTCATTGAAATACTTGTCCATGGTCATTATCGTATCAAACAGCAGTTTCAGAATAAATGGTTCAAAATGTCCGTCCGCAGGCGTTCTAAGGTGTTCTAATATTTATTCCATAGGCCGTTGCTGCCCTCCGGTGGCAGTAATAAGTCTCTTGTTTGTTGATGTTTGAGTATTTAGGGTTAAATGTCATGTCGGTCTGACAGATGGAATTATGGGATGTTTGCAGAGCTTTAAACATGTGTCTTTGTGATGGGTTGTCTGCACCTTTAACCTCTTCAACACTGTGTCAGTGTGGATGTGACCCTGTGACCTCTGACCTCTGGAGCAGGTCTTCATCCATCTGAGCCACAAGAGGGGTGGAATGAGTCCTCCACACATCACTGCTGCCTCCTTCTTCTTCTGTGGTGTCAGACTTTGACCATGTCAGGCCTTTCTGTGTGGTTTTTCAGCAGCGTTTGACTGAGTCTCTGACAAACACAAACACACGCTGGAGTCTGTTTGTCTCTGTGGACGTTGGACTGATTCCTGGTCTGAGTCCATCAGTGCTGATGATGGTCCAGCAGTCAAAGATGTGGACTTTACACAAGGAGACCAGGGTTTGATTCCCAGAGAAAGCATCTGCAGGTCAGTGTCTGTCCAAACAAAAGCTAAATAAACTTGCATTTGTCGATATTCCCATCTATGTCCACTTGCAAATTTCTGATTTTCCTCTGAGGATCAACAGGACTTGGACCAGGTCAGTACCAGTCCTGTGGGGTTCAACTATCTACTAAACTACCGAGTTCAAAAGGTGAATAGTGTTTTTATTAACCCTTTAAACCATGTAACTCAGGTTCATTTACAGCCTGTGATGTTTTAGCTCAGATTTGGTCTCATTATCAAACCATGTTCACATCCAGGGAAACGTAGAACTCTACTGGTCCAGTTCTCAGAGGAACATCTGAAGGTGTTTCCTGGTGTTCACCTTTGACATGAGCAAACGTCTGACCATGTGATCTTCACATCTACTTATGACATGAAAATAATTGGAAAACCATTGATCGATTTTCCATTTGGTATTTCAGGGTTTTCCAATCATTGACCCCAGTGGTCGTCATCGCCCCCCAGTGGTCGAGTGTTAAGGCCATGTGCATGAAATGCTTAAAACACATTCAAATACATCTGGATGGTAATTTGAAAAATCCTATAACATTTTTTACACACATTTTGAATATTATCAAAAATAACATTTTTTGATTCACATACTATAGCCTACACCAAAAATGACTCATTCAGAAGACACCCCCCCCCCCAAAAAAAAAACAACAAAAAAACAAAACTTTGTTCATCTATTTTGTCAATTTGGATTAATTATTCTAATTAATTAATTATTCTAAAGATGAGTGGTTTAATCAGGTGTCATCTGAAGAAAATGAATTAATCTATTTATTATTTAAAGAACCTGTTTTTTTTTATCAAATTAAATCAATTATTTAATCTCATAAAGTTTAGAAAAAGAAAGAAAAACGTGGTCATACATAATTTTGTGTAAACAGATTTTTTTTTTAATTCATTTAATCAGTTTAGAGCCTAAAATGACTAATTTGGAGGAAATAATTTTATTATTTATATAAAATATTTTTTCCATTATATGATAAAAATGTGACTCATCATCTCTATATTAGCTGAAGCTGGATCCTTATTGAGTCTATAAGGGTTAAAAATTATGTTAAAAAAATAAATAAATAAATACTTTTGTTAAAAAAAGCCTGTAAAGTAAAATAACTTATTTTCATTAATGCTTTGTCCAAAATCCAAATGTTATTTAGAACGTTCAGTCTTTGACAAAAATAAGTTTGTTGTTGTTGTTTCGCTATTAATTGTCAGATTAGAATCCAAAAGAAAGGAGATTTGAGAAGGAAGTTTGACATTGATATTTTATCAGTAAATTAAAGTGAAAATGAAGCCTTTTCTGTGTTAATAGTGCAGAATTAGAGCTTAAAACAGAAGAATTAGGAGTAAAAATGTCAGTTATTACATGAATTCTATCATACAGTATATAATAAAGATTAGCTCTTGTTGCCTTTTAAAGCATCTAAAATGTGGGTTTTTTGGTGAAAAACCTCAGCTGACATACGATTTTTGCAACATCTACACAACCACACAACTATACAACACAACTACACACCACACAGAGACACTGAGGATCCAGTCTTGAGTTCAAATCCTCCAAACAGTGGTTCAGTGAATGTGGTTTTGAAGGTGTAGATGTGGATCAGTTTGTCAGAGGAGACTCTGTAGAAGGACACAGATCCAGCAGGACAGTCCACATACACTGATACTGTACCAGAGGAGGAGGAGGAGGACTGAGGGAGGGGTGTGAATTTGTTATTATGATAGACACTGTTTTCACCTCCATAACACTCCAGACTCCAGGACTGATCATTTCCTCCAAACACACAGTCTGTACTGTCTCCTTTCCTTCTGATTCCTCTAAGTCACTGCTATATGAACTGCTCCACTCCACTGAACCTCCCAGTAACAGCGACCAGTCAGACCAGTTGAACACATCAGCTGATGATAGAACTCAAATCTGTCCTGATGATCAGGATATGACAGAAGCTCCTCCACTAGTTCTACCTTCTTGTTGTTTTCAGACAGTTTGAGTTCTCTGTTCGCTGTGTTTGGATCCAGGGTGAGTTCACAGAAATCTGATGGACAGAAGAAAACACAAAACAGCTGCAGTTATTGATCAGTGATCAGCTTGATTTGACTTTAGGGAAAGACTAGAGAATGACTTATTTGTAATTATGTCCCTGGTTCACACTGTTACTGTGACACAAATGACCATATGTTGGATTGGTCATGTGTGTGTTTTATAGCTGTAAGCTAGCTGCTAGCTGTGCAGTCACAAGGAAAGACGCCGCATCAGTGTGAATATAAAACCACAGTTACACAACCTCACCTGGTACCACATTACAAACACTAATACTCAACAAAAGAATAAAAACTGAACACACCAATCAGTCAAATTAATCATCAATCAGTAAAATGAATGAAAATGAATAAAAAACTAAATTAAATACAAAATTAACAAAACTAATAAAACAAAATATAAAATAAGAATCAGCAAAATTAGCAAAAATGAAACAAACTGGAAAAAATGAGAACAATTATGAAATACTCAAAGAAAATTAATAAAATGTTGATTTTGTTGAATATTTAAAGGATGTCCTTTGTAACTTTGCTGTTCT
The DNA here is from genome assembly GCF_902148855.1 of Sphaeramia orbicularis. Lineage (NCBI taxonomy): Eukaryota > Metazoa > Chordata > Actinopteri > Kurtiformes > Apogonidae > Sphaeramia > Sphaeramia orbicularis. The sequence continues at coordinate 54,971,000 of NC_043972.1, forward strand.
CACTCTATCTAATTAGTTTTTTGTTCATTTTGTTTCAGTTTGTATTATATTAAACACAAGTACTGATAGTTGTACAAGTCCTAGTAGTTCATTCAAAGACCAAACACAGAAGTCATGAAGTTCTCATGAAAATCTTCCACAGAACTGCGTGACTAAATAAATGCTGATCATGTGATCACATAGATAATGTGTGTTCCAATGCAGATCACTGATGGGTAGCAGCGTCACAGCACTTTAAACCTCCACAGGTTTGAGTTCTGATGGTTTTGGGGAAATTCATGATGGAGACAAATAAAGGTCTGGTCTGAAACGTGTCTGTGTGAGTTTTACTTCAGAGAAGCTCTGAGATGTGAGTTGTAGCTGTGGTTTTTCTGTCTAATGTCATGTAGGCAGTAGTCAAGGACAGATAGACAGGAACTGGAATTTACTGACATTTCATTCCAATGGTTCTGTTCAGTCTGTGTCTCCAAGTTCACTGTCAAAAACCTTCTGATCAAAAACGAACTGTATTAGTGACGACCTTTGCACAGATTTTTTACTTTAATCTTTCCCTTTTTCCTAATTGTCCATAAAATCCATAATATTACAGCCTTTATCTAATGGATAATAAATATTTATGGAAGTGATTTGATGTTTTGGGTTGAACTTGTTACTGTGACAAACTTTCATCCTGATCGACTCAGCTGTGTTTATGACTTTATTTTTTGTTCGTCTTCCACGTTTATCAGACAGCGGCACAAGAACGACACTAGAATGATCCATAAAGACAGAAGAGGTAAGTAAGTAAGTAAAGCTTTGTTTATATAGCACTTTTTAAAACAACATGTTACAAAGTGCTTCACGTAAAGGTGTGATTGGCCAATGGTCTGAGGTTCTGAGGACTTGTCCTTCAGGGTATTTGTGCCATGTGATCCGTGTCCTCACCAATCAGCTGTCAGCTCACCCACTGTCTTCACTGACAGTTGATGTGTTTTCTAATGTGGTACCACCTCCCACTGTATGTTCAGATTGGGTTTCAACTTTAATCCAATGGAAATCCACTTACACTTCCTCAGACCTCGTTTCAACCATCGGACTCCACTGGGCTCCAACCTGAAGGGGAGGGTGGGGGTCAGAGCAGTATTAAACATGGACATTCCATCACTCTGATCCACTTCAGCTTTTCTGTTCACATCCATTCAATGTTTAGTATTTGTTTATTCCTTATTGAAGATCCCCATTAGCCTAAGCACAAATGCCAAGATAGTCTTCCTGGGGTTCTCTTAAAAAAAAAAAGCAAAATCACAATACAGAGATTCGGTTACAATAAAAAGAAAGGAGAATAAGAAAGAAAAGAAAAAAAAAAATTCCCAAAATGGTAACATAAAAAGACTAGTAACTCTGAAGCCTGAATAGTGACTTTACATGTTTTTTAAAAGCTTTCTTACTTGAAATGGTTCTAATATTTAAAGCAGTGGTTCTTAACCTTGTTGGAGGTACTGAACCCCACCAGTTTCATATGCGCATTCACCAAACCCTTCTTTATTAAAAAATAAAATATGATTTTTTTTCCAAATTCAAGACACAGGTATATGTTTTACTGGTGCACAAAATGAACCGTGCGTTAACATCACTGTGTTCAAAGAACAAAACCAATCCAGTGCATGAACTCACAACAGATTCCATACCTTTTAACAAAGACATGACCTTTTTTAATACAACCACACTGAAATGGTTTTAATTTTTGTATTCCAATAATGAACTTATAGTATTTATGCTATTTATCATTTTTAACATTTTAACACACACCCATCACCTAATTTCCATCAGGCTACAATAATAATGAATATTTACTGCAAATCAGTGTGACTCCTGCGATTGCCTTTGACAGACCAGTTCAGAAATGCGTGGCTTCACCTTGGCAAGTGCCACTCTCATGTCATTTTCACAGCAAAGTCTGTTCCTTTTCGTCATTTTTATGTCCAGCATCCTTATTACGGCACTAGCTCGGCTTTAGCGTAATATGATTTCTCCATCCGCGACAGTGCTTCGGTCGTCACATGATTGTAACTGACCAGTGCGGTGATCGAAAAATGTAAACAAACGCTACACGTGGCTGCCTCCGTGGTTAACAGGAAGTAGCAAAAGTCATAACAACGATGTGGAAAATACTCAAATAATTCATCGTCAGACGAGTGGAAGAGATTATAAACACTTCCGGATGTGTTGTAGTGCTATAAGCAACAACAATACACCGCATATATTGGTTGTCAATCAGAGAAAGAGTCTCCGAAGCCGTTTGTTTACATACACCAGGCATGTCCAAAGTCCGGCCCGGGGGACAATCACGGCCCGCGGTCAGATTTAATACGGCCCACAGCTTGGGTTTTAGAATGTATTATTTATGGCCCGCTTGGACTGTTGAACTGACTACATGAATCATAAAAGGTTCAAAATGCAGTTTCTCCGTTCACCTCATGGTGGCAGCACCACTCTAACTCTATCTGGCTCTGTGACCTCGTCATGAACCCTTTTCGCTAATTTCTAACCACGGCACCTGTAAATAAAAAAACAAAGTTGACAGTGAGGGCCGCCGCTTCCAGGAGAGATGGGACTTATAATTTTTTTTTTCACTGAAAATCAAGGCGATTGTGTTTTCCTAATTTTTCAAGAGACTGTTGCCTTGTTTAAGGAATTCAATGTAAAGACAGGAGCAGACAAAACATGCTAACACATACGACAAGCTAGCAGGGAGTGAAGCAAATTCAAGCTGCTTTAAACTCAGAACAGTGACTCTTCATGTGAACCTGGAGTTCGATGAATTCACCACCAGGGCAGGATACCAAGTTGCCAGGTTAGTTGCCTCTAACTGCTGGTGTTGTGTACTTGTAGATGTGACACAAAATATTACTTTCTGAATGATTTTGTGAAAGACAAGAGTAAGAGTTATATGTTTTCATCTTAAATGTTAACAGACTTTGCATTACTGAGTAATATATGAGTAATGATTACTCATATAAGTAATGTTTAAAATGAATGTGGGGTTAAGATTTTTACCAACTTGGAAGTTTAAGATACTCCACACAGTTTGTTCTATGTTATCTGACTCCAGATGTAAAAGGAAGGCAGATTTTTTTTTTTTTTAATTTGTTCAGACCTGAGTGGCCTAGATTTGGTTACATTGCCATTTAAAAAAATGATATTGTGACAATGAAAATTAAATTGTTGTAGAACAGCGCTTTTATATTTAATTTTTACTGTTTAAAAAACATCCGAAGGGACCACTGGCCCCTGGCAATCTCCACATTATCAGATCTGGCCCTCTTGAAAAAAAGTTTGGACACCCCTGACATACACGGACCTAGCCCGACACACACACCTGACTAATAAGTCGAGTGTGTGTCTTGACCTCCGCCGAACCCCTGAGACTGACTCACCGAACCCCTAGGGTTCGATCGAACCCAGGTTAAGAACCACTGATTTAAAGTAAGAGTGTTCTATAAAGAAATAGCTCTATACACAACAGTGCTTTTCATTGCGTTAGTTTTTGGGCGTAGTAATGTAAGTAGACCTTGAGTTGAGGCTCTGGTACCATAGTGATGAACATCAGAATTCTATCCAATTTGATTAGCAAGAGTTGTAGGATACTTGGTATAGGAGACAGATGTAGACTCGGTGATGTAGCAGCTACATAATGACGTATTTTAATTGGATCACGTGGTGTTGGTGATGGTAGCAATTTGTGATATATATCATTGGTTCACTTAGGTGGGGGTTTGGTAGCGAGTGGGTGATGGAGGGGAATCTCACTTTTTGCTGACCTCTTTGTTTTGTCCTTTTAACTCTTTCAGTGCCATGGGCCGATTAAATCGGCTTTACGTAAACAACCTGTAAAGTGCCACGGGCCGATCAGATCGGCTTTGGAGAACACGCCATATTTGTGTACAAACAAACCATCCACCCCCATTTCTTTCTCACATTTCGATGACGTTCTTTCTGTGTCCCCCTTTTGAGACCAAGCAGACAGGAATTTGAGGTCACGTGACCGAATAATATTTTTATATCTTTTAATGTTTCTTATTCTCCGGTGTTTCATCAGAGGGAGCCCTCCATGCCGGGGGGCGGCTGTGGACTCCGGGGGCTGTGGCGCCTTCTCTCACTGGGGTCCGCTCCTTTCTGGTGGGTGGGGGTCCCAGTTGGCCCTCTCCCACTAGTTGGGATGCGGGGCTGTGTTGCTGGTGCCTGGTCGCCGGGGTCGGCGGCTGCCTCCTGGTGCGGATGGCTCCCTGAGACGGCGCCTCCTAAATTGATGTTCTACTTTTACTTGTACATTTTTGTTCTGGTCTACCCGTGCTCAGTCAGTCTTCTTAAGTATGTGTGAGCTTGTGGGTTTGCATGTATATGTGTGTGTGTGCGGGTGAGTGGGTGGGTGTGGGTGGGGGGCGGTACTGATTTTTAAACTGATATGTAAAGCACTTTGTGCTACAGTTTTTAATGTATGAAAAGTGCTATATAAATAAAGATTATTATTATTATTATGCAAATTACGATCAATAATGAATCGGCTGCGTCCGGTGCGTTTTGAATCTAATTAGCAATCGGTCGGATGTTACCGAGCGGTTTCCTGCAGGATTCTTCAAATATTATAAAAACGATGTGAAATACTGAAAAACGGCCAAATTCTGTGGCACTTTTAAGGCTTATTAGCCCCTTAACTGTCTGGCACTTAAAGAGTTAAGTATATTTTCTTGTTATGGATTAACTTGACGCCAATGAACTAAATCGCAAGATGTTTTAATGCTTGGATGCCTGAAGATTTTTTTGTGATACAAAATGAAGGAGTCTTGTTTAAACCCTGGATTGTTCTATGGAATGAGGCGCGTTGGGGAATTTCCCCCAGTTCAGCCGCTCGGCGACATAAACTTTGTTAGATAGTCGCCCAAACTTGGTGTACATAATTTTGCGAATAAATGACAATAAACTGGTAGATAACCTATGAATAACCTTTGGCCATCTAAGACAAGAATGCATTCGGTCAACACTAGACCTATAAGAACAATACTGCTATTCTGACCATTCAGAGGGAAATTGGGTTTTTATTATTGGCATTATTTTTCCTTCTTTCCACAGCTTTGGACAAATCCCACTTGACAAACAAGCACTGAATATATGACATACAGTAGTAGATATGTGGATAGCAGCAGTTCTTAAAGCTTTACCATCAAAGCAGTCTGTGCCACAATGGTTCCTGTCAGTTCCTTATTGAACATCTGTATCTGTGACCGTGGTCTGGAACTTCAGTAAAGGATGTGGAATCAGCTGTGACAGAGTGTTCCTGTCAGCTCCACCTGTTCTATTACACATTATCTGTGTGTGCATCAGCTCAGTCCATACCTGACAGTGTCCAGTGTCGAGTGTGGATCCTCCACTAGAGCAGACAGCTCCTGTCCTGAGGCTCCTGGATGGTTGTAGCTCAGGTCTAGCAGTCTGAGATGGGACGGACTGGACTTTAGGGCTGAGACCAGAGAAGAACATCATTCCTCTGCGGTCAGACATCCTGACAGTCTGCAACACAAAACATCACACATCATCTGAGGAGGGAAAAGAAGCAGCGTCAACTGTTGGACACAGTTATTCTGTGGATGGATTTCATTCCAAATGGGATTTACCTGGAGCCAGTTTCTATTTGACTGACTCGGTTCAGGACAAGATCTGAACACAGACTAAGACTAGTCCAGTCCATGTCCAAAGTCTGGAAAGATCTGATCTTTTATTGTTACTCAGACAAATTTAATTGGATGAAGATTGACTTTGACCAAATAAAGACACAAATGTACTGATATTGGTCCAAAAACAAAATGCATAAATGAACATCCTTCACCACCTCCAGATCCAAGGTTCAATGATTCTTGGGTTCCAGTGTTTGAACAGACAAACCAGTTCCACTCCAGTCCAACCCTCAGACTGTAGACACTTTACTGTCCTTTGGATAATATCTGTAGATTTAGACTCATTTGGTTCAAATACATCTTCCTACAGCTTAGTTCCTGTGTTTGTTTCATGTAAATAAAGGAACATGCATGTGTTTCATGTCAGACACTGAACAGCTGGTCTGAAAACAAGGTCAGACTGATCCACAACAGGTACATCATGGTTTTAATCATCATCGTTCACACTGGTTGAACAATCCAAACCTGAGAGTCTCCAGTTTACAGTCTGGACTCCTTAGTCCATCCGACAGGAACTTCAGTTCTGAATCCTCCAGGTCGTAGGTACTGAGGTCCAGATGTGTCAGACTACAAGACTGGGATCTGAGAACTGAGGACAGATCTTCACAGCCTGTTTCTGATACGTCATAGATAATCAAGTTTCTGAAATGTAACAGATTTGTTTGTTATATTAAAAACAGCAGCAGAATAAACTAATCTCCACGAAACTCCATTTACATAATAATAGCCGCAACAGATCAAACTATTGCCACGTTTCCACAATGTGGTACCGGCTTGACTCAGCCTTTTTACATTTCCATTACGTAAAAGAACCTGGAATCTGGTGCTACCTTTTTAGTACTTGCTTGGCCAAGGTTCCAAAATGGATGAAGAGATATTAAAATGTGACGTGTAAACACTGCAGACCACCGATTGTTCTCTGCGTCATCAATGCACGACATGTCATTTTAAAAATAATTTAAAAAACATATTTGGAAGTTTACAGTAAATATAGCGGTAGACTAATCCATGATGACAGCCTGCAAAATGACACTATTGTTGGTCGAGGAGGTTCAGACATTTCGGTCCTTGGTGGACGATGAAAAGATTCAGTGTGAGCTTGACGGGACAACATGCAACGAGTGAGTTTATCAGCAACTCTCTGAGCAGACATCACGGAAGTTGCATGCAGTGTCGCCATGATGACCAGGTACTCTAAAGTTGGTCGTATCCTGTAATGGAAACAGTCTCCAGGAATAGGACCTGGTACCCGAGTTGAGTCGGTACGTGGCAATAGTGTCCTGTTGTGTCCAACTTTTATTAGACTGAAGAAAAAGACAATGTGACGCCAAAGGTGCAATCAGACTAACTTTAGGTCAGACATGGAACACCAAGGTAGGACTGACTGAGCTGAAAACCCTGTTGGACCAGATCTGAGGTTCACTTACTCAGGCATTGGAGCACGGTGTCTTTTATAGTTTATCAGGACATACTTGGAGGCATCACTCTCCATTGATGGACTGCTGGGTCCAGGTCCATGTCTAGATCCAGGTCCTGTGGGGTGTCTGTAGGGGGTCTTCCGGGGACGGGCTCCCTCCTCTCTGTCCCTCACACTGATCCATTCTGCTGAACACACATCAGAACACAAACCATCAGTCCAGACATGAATCCACACTGATTCATCCTTTACATGATAAACAGCAGCTCAATTAAGAGCTTCACTGGCAATTTTATTTACATTTTATTTTGAACAGCAGAGAAAGTTTAAAACAAGTTGAATAAAGTTGTCACTTAATAATAATTTCTGCCCTAAGACATTAATGTGATTCATTAAGTCTTACTTTTAAGAAGTGGATCACCGTATCTTGGCAATATTGCAAAATAACAAAAAACATTGAGCAAGTTTTTTTTATCAGTTTGTGTTTAAATAATCAAGAGGCGTCAATTTTGTGTGTGGCATCTCCATTTCTCAGCGCAGTCTCTTCGCACAGAATGTTTTTTCAATTCAAGTAGGATTTTATTACAGTTAAAGGAACATCTGGAATCAGTTCAATTAAAACCACAATGTATATTTTATTACATGCATACATAATAACAGTGAACTACATTTAATATGTGTTTAATTCTTAACCAGTTATTATTAAATGATATTATTGAACACGCATATATAAATTGTAAAACCTGCATTTATGTGACATTACTTTTTTTTACTTAATTAAGAACTAACTGGGAAACATTACAATCATTACATCGATACAAAACAGTTCATAACATGAACCTAACTCAGGCTACAGTCCTCGTCTGGTCTTCCTCCAAGTGTCCACCTCTGAAGTTGAAGCAAGTATATTAGAAAAGTAACAGACAAGAAAATGTTCTCAATTATTAATTTATCTTTTTGCTTAAACAATGCTGATTTACGCTTCTGAAATTGTCGCGAATAGGATGTAGACACATTAATCTGTGCTTCACGCATGCGTGGTACCGATCCAGTTTCCGGATACGAATTAGGTCGAAACAGTCATAAACAGTTGGTTTATTTGACATAAACAGCAGCTCTTTATCACCTGATCAGATTCTAGATCATCCAAAATTGACCACCCCCCACAACCACCTATTTGCGGTTTCTACCCGGTTCTGTGAGGAAGTTTACACGGTGTCGTTTCGTGAGCTCCACCTTCAGCCTCAGTTTGACCATGTGAAACCAGCCCTGACCGGACGGACAGACGGTAGTTTCAGTCCAGACCCGCTTTCAACCGGTTGATCGAAAACCGGTTAAACAGACACCAAGTGGCGGGTTTGTACGGTTCAAACTGGACCTCAAGTTCCGGCCCACAGTGACCACCGTCATTAAAGAGCCGTTAAAGGGTTACCAAGTGAAGTGTACCTTCAGATAGGCTCTACGGAGACCTGGACAAGAGGATCTAGAAGCAGAAGAGAGAGAAGCTCCACTACGGTTTGAAGCTCCGGACAATGCGAGCCGCGCATGCGTAGAAGCATTTACTTCTTCTTCTTCTACTTCCGGTAGACTAGACGCTACGCGGCGCATTGCTGCCTTTCACAGTCGGGAGGTCACACCACTTAATGGAAATCTTCCATCTTCACATGCAGCCCTGTAGCTGCTAGGAAGTCCAGTAGAGCTTTAACAGCCTAGTCCTGACCCTGAGACGGGCTGAGAAGGGCTTTCAAATTCATACCATCTCCAGGGTTTGCCACAACTGTTTCCCAAAGTTCTAAGCGCTGCATTAGATTCACCAGACACTCCAGTAAAACATGCTTTCCAGTTTGCTCCTGTTTGCAGTGCACACACAGCCCATCAGGAGGTTTACCCACTTTTTCTGGATCCCAGACCACAATGTCCTAATCTTAGTCTAGTTCAAACTCCCTCTGCTTTCCTGTCATTTCCAGTGTAAACTTGTTCAGGACTGTCGTTTGGTTTAATAGAAAAGTAATGGTTCCCCCTACTGTCCCTTTCCCGCAGTTCCTGACAGACGGTGGTAATAGTCTATCAGCCCGACCCCAAAATTTGGGCCATCGGTACCAAACGGGGGGCAAATGCTATTAGTTATTTTTTGAAAGGTGTACATCTGTAAATAATAAAAATGTATGATAGCAGTGTGAGAGTGGTAGCTTTCTGTAAAATATTGGCATGTTTGATATGCAATGTCGGTCCTTTTAATAACTTTTGCCCATGATGACCTTTAAGAGAATTTCTGTCAATAACTTCAAGTAGAATAAAAATATCATGACAAATTTGGTCTTAATCTAGAGCCAGGAGACAGGTATTTAAGACAAATTTTCACGTGTGGTAAAATATAATTTACATGAGAAGAAATTTGCCATTATATTTACCCCTACCCCTTAAAATTTGAAAATATTTCGATTTTGGTTAATGTTTATCGTTCTTTATTGACATTATGGGTCTTACGAATGATTATTTGACTTTTGTTACATTAACCGAGGCCTTTGCTATAAAATGCATATTTGTTTTTGAATTATTGTGCAAATTTTGCTGCAGATTTTGAGGAAATTAGAAAAGTAGTCGATCAAACTATGATTTTCAGCAGCACATACTTTTTGAAAGACATTTTGTAATCACTTTTGTTCTGCTCAGGATAGATGTGGTGATGCGCACACCTGCTGGCCTGCCAATCACGTGCCAGAGCCTACATTAGGAGGGCCTCTCACCTGGTCCTACCTTTCTTTCACTCCTGACGTCACCCGCCAGTTACCACAGAGCTCCCGACTGAGAGTAGCCGAACTACAAACCAGATTTACTCACCTGTGCTGGGATTTAAGGCACACTTACTGCGTGTTTTGTGTTGCATGTCGAAACGTTAAAACGCTGGCATTCGGGGACTATTTTGCGCTCCGTCCGGAAAAGCCTCCATGTTCGTTACTCCTGGTGAGTAGCGACAGACTCATAAAATATCCATGTCGGATTCGTAGACCTAATTGAATGCTGTTGCAGTTCTCCGGCGGCATTTGGGAGCACGGCGTGCAGGACTGTAATCATCCCGGCTGGGTGTTTAAAGTTGTGGCGTGGTATGTATTTGTTAATTTGTGTTAGTTCTCTGTGTTAGTACTGTTCCGTTACTAAATTACGTTATTAAATGCAGGATCTGAGGAGCGACGAGCCTCCCATTCTTTTGGTTTCTTTTGCTCTTCTTCGTTCCTGCAAACCCCAGACCTCAGACCTATTCTCTCCTCTGGCGGGCGGACCCCGGACCGATCCATCTGGGACCACAGTTTCGGTCTCTGGACCTGCAGAACCATACGGCCCTCCATTAATGCCGAAGAGGCTTCACCGAACCTCCGACACACATAACTGTGTCAGGGCCGGACTGAGACTCATTTTCAGCCCTGGAGTTTCATACCTCAGACCGGCCCACTTTAGATCACGACCGATTGTTATTAAAATCATGAAATTATAACCTTACATGTTAGGTCTACACACTGTTCTGCAAAGCCTTGGAATTCAGTGTATTTTCTAAAATATTTCCAATTCAGTGCAAGTAAAGGTTGCTTCACAATGTGGATTTATTTCAACAGTGAGTGCACATCGACATCTCCAACATTATTATTCCTCACAACACAACAATAACAGAATCTATATTTTTGTTCTTATAAGTGTTAACATTTTTCAAACCTTTAAAATGTTTGAAATAAAATGAAAGAATACATAAAAATATTAAATAAAAAAAATGATTAAAAAAAATAAATAAAGCTTGCTGCACTTTCTAATAACTTATTTTTGTATCCTCTGCAACAAAAGATTTCCATCACAACTTACTTGCGGTTTGTTCCATCTTTGCTATTGAAAACTTTTGGTATAGTTATATTAGGGGTTTGATGAGGATGATAAGAAAAAAATGTCTGTATGTCCTGTGACTGAGGGCGAGCAAAGTAATCAAAGCTAACAGCAGACTCATCTTCATCTGTCTCATTTGTGCCTAGTGGTTCAGGGTTGTGCTGCTGAGCTGCTCCTCTGTCATCAGTAGACTCTGCTCTCCCTTTCACACTTCCTCCAGTTTCCCTAGACTCGCCTGCACCTGTATCACAAAAAATATCTACAGACATTTGGACTTACTTAACCAATTAAGATATTTACATTGGCAAAATATGCTGTCTTATTTGATATTACTTTATGCTATTGCCTTTCAGTTGTGGGCTTTGTGTATTTACTGTCTCACTTTTAATAATAAAAAATAAAATAGGTCAGGACTATGGTTTGGGTCTAGAAAGTGGTTTTACTGGAACTAATGCTTGTTCACACAGTCTGTTCCAACAGCTCACCTTTTCCTTCCATCCTGACAGGAGCAATCCCCTCATCACTACTGGCTCCTGGCTCTGCTTCTGACACTACATCACATTTTAAAAATGCTCAGAATTCTCAGCACAAATCTTCTATTTTGCAAAGCCTTGGTGTCAGTTTCATTCATCTAGTGCTGAATCCTGGAGCATCTCAGAGCACCTTTCATATTGAACAGGCCTACACCATACTCTTCATTGGAGCCTATTTATTCTAATAATCTTCCCTCTCTGAGCAGTCCTACCTGCCCACTCTGGACTTGTGGGCTCATGGCTGGTGTCTGCTGCTGGATCTGCTTTCTGACTCTGAGGAGCTACAAGACAAAGTTTCCCAGTTCTGTGGCGTTGCATCATACTATTATTTAAATTGCATAACGTTATGTTCCACGCCACAATGCCACACAATTCACTGACTCAATAATTAACTAGCTTGAAAGGTGGTTTATCCGGTTCATCGTCCTCAGTAGTTGTTTCCAACCGGGAGGTCGTTTTTGTGAAAAAGTTGCAGATTTTGGCACATTTGGCTGCGTTTGCTTCCAGAGCTTTCCTCTTTTAATTCTTGCTTCTCCACACCACCCTTGTTCTTTCTATTATCCATGTTTCAAACAGCAAACACAGCTGACCATCCACAGCCTACAGAGCACAGATGGTATATGCGCCACAGCTACAGTATAGAACTACTAACTGTATGCAAGGACAGATTATGTCAGGTCATGGTGTGTCTGCTTGCTAGTAGAGGGTGTGGGGCCCAGGAACAGTGGTTGCAGTTTACGTGATCAACCCAGTGTTATGACTGACCCCCCCCCCCCCCCCCCCCGCCCAAAAAATAAAAAAAATTTAAAAAAATTATATATATATATATATATATATATATATATATATATATATATATATATATATATATATATATATATATATATTTAAAGTGAACTCCGGCCCTTGCGGCCTAAATATACTGGCCCACCGGGAATTGTCCCGGTCCTCCCGATAACCCAGTCCGGGTCTGCCCATACCCATGAAAATTCCTTTTTTTTTTTCTCATCCCCACATGTTTTTGCAGGTTACCCAACCCTCTTTTTCTTTGGGGGGGCCAGGACTCTGCTCCCGGGTCATACTATGTTTCTTCTTCATTTTTGTTAAATCACGTTTGAACATGCGAGATTTCTGGTTTGGAGGACTAGATTCTAGATTGGTGGTGGGACAGAATCATTATGTGTGTATTGTACTGTGCTGAGATTATTGGAGCACACCACATACAGTACGATCAAAACTGTTCAATGTCTGATTTTTTTATCTTCATATGCGGGGTCTGTACCAGATAACAAATCTCTTCAGATTGAGAGCGATCCTTAGGTGTGTACCCCGCCTAACTTGAAAGCTGCCTCATATGCATGTCTTTGTGTGTTTTCCATGATGAGGGTGTGTGCATGACTTTCAAAATGACTGATCTGACGAATTTAGTGAGTGCATTTCATTTATGGTGATTCGAAAGGTTTCATTGGTCCACTGTGACCTATTTGGTAATTTCATTGGTCTGGTGTGACAAGCCTAAATGTATTGGCGGAATGGAGCTTGGTAGCCCGTAAAACATCAACTAGCCGCATCATTGTTTAAGTTGCAGGGTTCAAAGCGGGTGAAAAAAGTAGCAGCTTCTAGTTCGGATTTTACAGTACACACAACACAACTACACACCACACAAACACACTGTGGATCCTGGTCTCCAGAGTCCAAATCCTCCAAACAGTGGTTCAGTGAAAGTGGTTTTGAAGGTGTGGAGGTGGATCAGTTTGTCAGAGGAGACTCTGTAGAAGGACACAGATCCAGCAGGATAGTCCACATACACTGATACTGTACCAGAGGAGGAGGAGGAGGAGGAGGAGGAGGAGGAGGAGGAGGAGGAGGAGGAGGAGGACTGAAGGAGGCGTGTGCATTCATTTTTATGCCAGACCCTGTATCCACCTCCATAATAGCTCAGACTCCAGGACTGATCATTTTCTCCAAACCTACAGTCTCCACTGTCTCCTTTCCTTCTGATTCCTCTGTAAGTCACTGATATTTCAACATTTCCATTCCACTGGACCTCCCAGTAACAGCGACCAGTCAGACCAGTTGAACACATCAGCTGAGGACAGTCCTCAAATCTGTCCTGATGATCAGGATATAACTGAACCTCCTCCACTCGTTCCACTTTCTTGTTTTCAGACAGTTTAAGGTACTTGTTCACTGTGTTTGGATCCAGGGTGAGTTCACAGAAATCTGATGGACAGAAGAAAACACAAAACAGCTGCAGTTATTGATCAGTGATCAGCTGATTGACTGACAGTCTGATCACATCACTGGGTTCAATTCAACTGTTATTGATGGATGGATCACGTGTGAGTCTGACTGATCAATAACAGATCAGTCCAGGGTTTTATAAATGGATCTGTTGTTTCTGAGCACATTTTCACCAACAGACATTAAATAAAAACAGAACAGATTTGATTTTCCTGATCAGAAACAGCAGACTAAACATTTCTAAAGGACTGGATTTTCCTTCTTTGTCAAATAGAAAATCAAATGGTATTGAACATATTTTCAGTTATTGACAGAAACAAAAAGAATGGGACAAATGATGGATTTGAGCCCCAGGTTTAGATCAATTCAATATGTGAACCATTAAGGAAGTGTTGAAAAGAACAAGTGAGTGAAAGTGTCCAAATGTGCGGACGGATTTGATAAGAGCATCATCCAAACAGTCCAGGGAGAGGCGGGATGGAGCTGACAGACAAAACCATTCTGAGGTTTATGACTAGGAATCTGCACTGAAGACAATTAAAGGATGGAGCCAGTGTTCAACATGAAGGGTGAATGTTTCTGTCATGGTTTGGACTGGGCTCAGATGTCCCAACAGCTTCAGGGCTCTGATCAAATGTGTGTGTTTCCAATCATGTTGACAGCAAGAAAAAAAACAACAACACAAATGGTCCAGTGAAGGACGGCCCACTGGAACAAACTGGTTTAACGGATTGAAATATTTTAATTAAGATAGTTGAATTCTTAAGTTTAATCACATCTTAGGCAAGGCAAGGCAAGTTTATTTGTATAGCACATTTCAGCAACAAGGCAATTCAACGTGCTTCACACAGGACATTGAAATAAAAGAAACAAAAAGAAACACATTTAAAACATTATAAAAGAAACATATAAAAGGTGATTAAAAACAGCAAGTAAGAAAACAACACATAAAATCAAAAAAAATAAAAAATAAATAAAATAAAATAAAATAAAATAAAATAAAATAAAATAAAATAAAATAAAATAGAATAAAATAAAATAAAAATAAAAACACACACCTATTAAAGTAAAAGTTGCAGTGCAGAGTTTCAAAGAGAATATAAAATTTAAAAGGTCAAAAGCCTTTTACTCAAAGGCAGCAGTGAACAGGTGAGTCTTTAACCTGGACTTAAAAGAACTCAGACTCTCAGCAGACCTGATATTTTCTGGTAGTTTGTTCCAGATATATGGAGCATAGAAACTGAACGCTGATTCTCCATGTTTAGTTCTGATTTTGGGAACACAGAGCAGACCTGTACCAGATGACCTGAGTGGTCTGGATGGCTCATACTGGACTAGAAGGTCTCTAATGTATTTTGGGCCTAAAACCATTCAGTGCTTTATATGCTAGTAAGAGAATTTTGAAGTCTATTCTCTGAGAGACAGGGAGCCAGTGTAGAGACCTCAGAACCGGGCTGATGTGGTCCACTCTCTTGGTCTTAGTGAGGACTCGAGCAGCAGCATTCTGGATCAGTTGCAGTCGTCGAATAGACTTTTTAGGCAGACCAGAGAAGATACTGTTACAGTAGTCCACTCGACTAAAGATGAATGCATGGACCAGTTTTTCAAGGTCCTGCTGTGACATCAGTCCTTTAATCCTAGAAATGTTCTTGAGGTGATAGTAAACTGACTTTGTAATTGTTTGTATGTGGTTTTTAAAATTCAGGTCTGAATCCATGACAACACCCAAATTCCTGGCCTGGTCTGAAGTTTTTAACTGAAGTGACTGGAGCTGCATGCTGATTTTAAGACGCTCCTCCTTGGGTCCAAAAATGACTACCTCAGTTTTTTCTCTGTTTAACTGAAGAAAGTTATGGCCCATCCATTCAGATATTTGCTCCATGCATTTACCCAGTGCTTGTATGGGGCTATGGTCACCTGGGGACATTGAAATGTAGAGCTGTGTGTCATCTGCATAGTTATGGTAATCTATTTTGTTTTTTTCTATGATCTGAGCTGGTGGAAGCATGTAGATGTTGAACAGAAGGGGCCCCAGGATGGAGCCTTGGGGGACTCCACATGTAATTTTGGTCTGCTCAGATTTAAAGTTACCTATTGACACAAAGTAATCCCTGCCCTTTAAGTAGGATGCAAACCAATCAAGAACTGTGCCAGATAGTCCCACCCAATTTTCCAGTCGATCAAGTAATATATCATGGTCGACTGTGTCGAATGCAGCACTAAGGTCCAGTAACACTAAAACTGAAGATCTGCCATGATCTGTGTTTAAGCGAATGTCATTAAATACTTTGAACAGAGCTGTCTCAGTGCTGTGATGTGGTCTAAAACCTGACTGAAAGACGTTAAAGCAGCTGTTGACTGTTAAGAAGTAATTTAGCTGTTGGGACACAGCCTTTTCAATGATTTTACCTAAAAAAGGAAGATTTGATATCGGCCTGTAGTTGTTCATTGAGGTCTTTTCTAGAGTGTTCTGTTTAGGAGCGGCTTAATAACAGCTGTTTTCAGGGTCTGTGGGAAGACTCCTGAGCTGAGAGACACGTTTACAATCTCTAACAGGTCAGATGCCATGACGTGAAACTTTTTTGAAAAAATCTGTGGGTAAAACATCTAGACAGCAGTAGGAAGAGCTCAGCTGGTGTAGAATGTCCTCCAGATTTTTGTCATTGATTGGATTAAAGTGTGTCAGGGTGTTTAAATGGTTTTCAGACAGCACAGATCCTGAACCTGGTGTTGAGGAATTCACGGCCTGTCTAATATGCTGAATTTTCTCTGTAAAGAACAAAGCAAAGTCATTGCAGGCCCTGGCAGAGTGAAGTTCAGGTGCTATTAACACAGGGGGGGGTTGTTAGTCTGTCAACAGTAGAAAACAGTGCTCGAGCATTATTTTTGTTTCTGGTGATAATGTTTGAGAAGAAAGACTGCCTTGCATTCCTCAGCTGTAGATTATAAGTGTGAAGTTTCTCTTTAGTTTCTATTAGTCAGTATTAGTTAGGATTCCTTTGTGTCACTAGATTTCTTTGTGTCACTGGTTTGTGGTAAAGTTCTTAGGATAGGTCACATCTTGGTCAACATACTAAAACTGACAGATTTATGAACATAGGACTTAGGGTTTACCTTAGGCACACTTTTAAATAAACATGTCCACATATGATCGTAAATTACAGGAGATAATAGGTAAACACACTGTCAATATGAGGTTTTACATAGAGCTGACGTATCACATCTGCTTGACTTTGGAGTCAGATGACACCAGTTCATTTTCTGTGACCCAGCCCACCTAGCACAAGGGGGTCAGCTAATAGTTTGAAGATCAGTTTACAAGGATTATAAAAGTGATGTGCATTGGAATGTCTGGATCCATTTCCTGCGTGGTATGATTCCTCAGCACTGAGTCATACTTTGTGCTTTGTTTGTGGTCAGATAAGCCAAATTAAATTTATAAAAATGAGACCTAAAAGAATCCAGACTTAATTTTGGAGCTTCCAACAAAAGAACACGTTAACAAATTTGGCGACCCTTACGTGATTGGCTGACTGCATTCTATTGAGAATAGTGAGACAAAGGTGGAAGCAAGTCCTGCTATGGAATGCGTCTGAAGGAATCAGAGGAGAACCAATTCAGACAATTCTAAAGGGCCCTCAAAGTAAGGTAAGCAGAAAACCTTTTGATTCTAATATCAGAATTTCTGCAAATTGACTACTCTAAATTGAATTGTCTGAACTTGGTACTTCTATAATGCTAAAGTTAAAATGAAAGATTAATAGTCGCAGGTTTATTGATTATTGAGCGGTCTTGTTGGCTTGAAATAATCACAAGTAAGGTGTAAGTATATGCATTTTATTAATTTCTTTTATTACTCCGCAAATGGCGTTGAGTCGGTGGTTACACAAGTGGCGTACCAGGTTTCCCAAGTGGCGAACGTTTTTTATTTATTAAATTACTCTGCAAGTGGCGTAGAGTCGGTAAGCTCCACAAGTGGCGTAGAGCTAGGTTTCGCAAGTGGCAAACATATTTTTTTTTTATTTATTAGATTGCTCTGCAAGTGGTGTGTGAGCCAGAAACTCAGTTAAAATTATTAGCTGAGTGGATTTTTAGGAATAATTAGGGATAGATAGGGATAGATATGTTGTTTTGATTTGTGTGTCTGCGGAGACGTGTCTGTGTCTCTGTGTTCCTGTGGTTCTGGGTCTCTGCGTTGCTGTCTGTCTCTTGTCTGAAACTCCAAGAGTGTGATGGAGATTCACATGAGTTATTTGTGCTTTCTAAGAGCTCTGTTGGGTTACGCCATGGTTTTGATAAATGTTCATGAACACTGGCATTATAGGGTTCGTGGTTTTGGTGTTCTGGTTGTGTGAGTGTGGTACCGGTACATTGTGTGTGGGATGATTGTGTGAGAATCGGATGTTGGTTCAATTCTTGGTGATGCACATCTCAGAGTTGTCTGAGTGATGCTTGTGGTTTTGATCTTGCTGTGAATATGATTGAGAATGATTTGAACTGATCAGTGGTTTGTTTGTTTTTTAATTTGGATTGAATGTGGAGATGTGTAAGTAAGAACGCATCTGAGAGGGAGGCGTTCTGCTGAGGTTTTTTGTTTTGTGGTGTGTCTGTTGAGATAAAGAGAAAAACTGCAATAGTAGACTGCAGAAATAAATACAGAGTCAAATTCTTTTACTTTAGTAAAGTTATAAAAAAAAAAAGGGGGAAAAGTTAAATGTTTACTCAAGGGTGATTAATTTGAGTGCATTACATATCTGATAAGATAAAATAAAGAGAAACGTTGAAATATAATTCATGTTGTGAAAGTATAAAGGCACTAAATGGCCTAAATTATTATATTAATATAATTCCTTAATACCAAGGTGTCTTAAGATTTGTTTTATCATGATTTGACACTTGAGTAGAAGCGGATAATTGCTATTTGATTGTAATAATAAACAAGTTGAACCAAGTGATGATAGTAATGATTTATAAATGTGAAGTGTCAAATTCAGAGGTTTCTAGTAGGGGGTGTTATTGTATGGGCAGTGGATGTAGGTTTGATTAAAGGCACAGAGCCGATTAATAACATGAACGAGATACATCATGGGTTTGTGGTTTTGCAGACAAACAGCAATTTAAGGCCTTTTGCTGTTTTTCCTGCATATCCTGACTGATTGGTAAAAGCTTTAGACCCAGGTGTTTCTGGTCTGGATCAAGAGGAGAATGAAGTGGGGGGTGCTACATGCACAGGAATGAAGGAGACAATCATGAAAGTAAAAAAGTATGTTGTATGTTGGATAAGTAAGAAAGCAAATGGCCAATTGGTCAAATGGTCTAATTATTAGAAAATTATTTAAAAAAAAGTAAATAAACTTTGAATAAGAAACTAAATGGATAAATAACTCCCACAATTAGTATTTAGGGTTCATTTTCTTTGTATTTTTCATCCTGATCCAATGACGAGAAATAAGCATGTATAGGACATTTACAATCAATTTATGTTTATGCTCATGTTTATGCATTTGGCAGACGCTTTTTTCCAAAGCGACTTACAGGGGAAAACCAATCAAATCACTCAATCAATCAAATTTTATTTATATAGCGCCAGATCGCAACAAAAAAGTTATCTCATGACACTTTATATATAGAGTTGGTCAAAACCAGACTCTAAGCCAATTTACAGAAACCCAACAGAATCCTCCAGGAGCAAACACTTGTGACTGGTGACAGTGGCGAGGAAAAACTTCCCTTTAACAGCAGAAACCTGGAGCAGACCCAGACTCCTGGAGGATGGCCGTCTGCCTTGACCAGTTGGGGTTAAAGAGAGAGGGTAAAGAAAGAGAGAAAGAGAGAGCGAAAGCGAGGGAGAGGGGGAGAAGGCGGGAGTAGGGGCAGACACATAGAGGCAGTTGAGGATAAGTGAGTGATGATGATGAAGGCAGGAGAGAGGCACGACCACCGCAGCAGGTGCAGAGATAATCCTGGGAAAATCTGTGATAATCCTGGGAAAAACTTTACTAAAATATTTAAAATGGAATGTCTGACAGTGCTAGGACAGGAGGTGCTCTCGGAAGACCTGGGTCTTCAGGAGCTTCTTGAAGATAGGCAGGGATGCCTCTGTTCTCGTAGTACTTGGTAGAGCGTTCCACCAACGTGGAACGACCCATGAAAAGAGCCTGGATTGTCTTGTACGAGGTCTGGGGACCACCAGACAACATTCCCCAGACGAGCGGAGTGGTCGTGGGGCAACATAAGCCAATTTAGTTTAAATTGAAGACTAAAAGAACATGTATGAGATGCTTGATAATTGAAGTTCTTTTTGGGGATTAATAATGTTATTCTTATACTTAAATAAACCCTCAAATTATTTCTTTTCATTGTTGAGATATGGAATTCAACAGAAAATTTATAAGGATAATGGTTCTCATTTTTGCAAATCACATAACGTCCCTAATGGTTATAAGAAATGACCGTAAATTCCGGACTATAGACCGCACCTGAATATAAGCCGCAGACCCTGATTTTAGAAAGAAAATCAATTTTGTACACGTACAAGCCACGGCGGTTTATAAGCCGTGGGTGTCCACCAGTGCGCAATTTCTCATAGATTGCAAGAGAAGCCCGGCTTCCCCTATCATTATGAAAATTAAATGGTTAAATATGTTTGGTTGTGTTGACATTTCATTGACTACGCATGTTAAAACACGTTTATCTCACAGACGAGTTGGTTCAGAATCAGCTTTATCACAAATCATCAGACTCGATGTTGTTCACTTCTCATACATTCCCGTTGCGCTGTTTCCTCATACGATCTATGGTCAATGCATTTCCCCGTTGAAGCCTGGCTTCTATGGGAGTCTATGGGACCGAGTGGAACCTTTTTTTTCATTGCATCAAAACTGGATGGTAATTGGATAAAGGTTTTCTTTGAGTTCAAATGAAATTATTCCCTGTATGTAAATGGGTATGTGTGAGCTTGCTGTCATATCTATAGGTTGATTCGTTGTTAATATGATGATTAAAAAACAAAAGGCAAAAATCGAGGCAATAAAAGGATAGTAATAAAAGCACATTTTCTCTTTCTTTTTTTTTTTGTCGGTGGACTTATGGGGGTTTCCTTTGGATTCGTGCCGATATGGGATTGACTTGCTTTTGCGCCGGCTGTGGATTCACGGACTTAAAATGACTTGAAAGCAGGGCCGCACTGAGACTCATTTTCAGCCCTGGAGCTTCATACCTCAGACCGGCCCACTTTAGATCACGACCAATTATTATTAAAATCATGCAATTCTAACCTTACATGTTATCTTCATCTTTCTCATTTGTGACTAGTGGTTCAGGGTTGTGCTGCCGAGCTGCTCCTCTGTCATCAGTAGACTCTGCTCTCCCTTTCACTCTTCCTCCAGTTTCTCTAGACTCACCTGCACCTGGATCACAATAAAAACTAGAAGCACTCGGAGAGCGCAGACCTCCGCCAAGGCTGATCAGTGGCCCCCCCCGTGGGCCCCCCCACCCCCGATCACCACCAAAATTTAATCATTTCTTCCTTATCCCATTTCCAACAAACCCTGAAAATTTCATCCAAATCTGTCCATAACTTTTTGAGTTATGTTGCACACTAACGGACAGACAAACAAACAAACAAACAAACAAACAAACAAACAGACAGACAAACAAACAAACCCTGGCAAAAACATAACCTCCTTGGCGGAGGTAAATATCTACAGACATTTGGACTTACTTCACCAATTACATTACATTACATTACATTAACAAAATATGCAGGCTTATTTGATATTACTTTATGCTATTGCTCTCAGTTGTGGGCATTGTGTATTTACTGTCTCACTTTTAATAATAAAAAATGAAAATAGGTCAGGACTATGGTTTGGGTATAGAAAGTGGTTTTACTGGAACTAATGCTTGTTCACACAGTCTGTTCCAACAGCTCACCTTTTCCTTCCATCCTGACAGGAGCAATCCCCTCATCACTACTGGCTCCTGGCTCTGCTTCTGACACTAAAGCACATTTTAAAAATGCTCAGAATTCTCAGCACAAATCTTCTATTTTGCAAAGCCTTGGTGTCAGTTTCATTCATGTAGTGCTGAATCCTGGAGCATCTCAGAGCACCTTTCATATTGAACAGGCCTACACCATACTCTTCATTGGAGCCTATTTATTCTAATAATCTTCCCTCTATGAGCAGTCCTACCTGCCCACTCTGGACTTGTGGGCTCATGGCTGGTGTCTGCTGCTGGATCTGCTTTCTGACTCTGAGGAGCTACAAGACAAAGTTTCCCAGTTATGTGGCGTCGCATCATACTATTATTTAAACTGCATAACGTTATGTTCCACGCCACAATGCCACACAATTCATTGACTGGATAATTAACTAACTTTAAAGGTGGTTTACCCGGTTCATCGTCCTCATTAGTTGTTTCCAACCATGAGGTCGTTTTTGTGAAAAAGTTGCAGATTTTGGCACATTTGGCTTCGTTTGCTTCCAGAGCTTTCCTCTTTTTAATTCTTACCTTCTCTGTGCCACCCTTGCTCTTTCTATTATCCATGTTTCAAACAGCAAATACAGCTGACCATCCACAGCCTACAGAGCACAGATGGTATATGCTCCACAGCTACAGTACTGAGTTACTAACCGTATGCAAGGACATGTTATGCCAGGTCATGGTGCCTCTGCAAAAAAACAGGAAGAAAACAAACAGTTTGCTAGTAGAGGGGGTGGGGCCCAGGAACAGCGGCTGCAGATTACGTGATCAACTCAGTGCTATGACTGAACACCAGCCCCCCCCAAAAAAATAAATAAATAAAATATTAAATACATATTTAAAGTGAACTCCGGACCCTCGAGGCCTAAATATTATACCGGCCCACCGGGAATTGTCCCGGTCCTCCTGATTAGTCAGTCTGGGCCTGCTTGAAAGACACTTGAAAGTGAACAAATTTTTGATAGATAGATAGATAGATAGATAGATAGATAGATAGATAGATAGATAGATAGATAGATAGATAGATAGATAGATAGATAGATAGATAGATAGATAGATAGATAGATAGATAGATAGATAGATAGATAGATAGATATTTTAATGGACATGAGATTAATAGGATTTATTGGTTTATTGCTGAAATGCGAACCAGTATAGATGGTTTTAAATTCTAGTATAATGGATACAATACACTCTGGGTTAAGAATGATTTGCTCATATTATGATGTGATATTCTTTTATGTATAACAATTGTTTATGACTTTCTATTGTTTTGTGCTATGAAGAATTGATGTTTGTATTTTATGAAGTAATTCTGCTTAGACATATGGCATAAATTGAGATAATTTTATGGTTGTTATAGTGATGATAAATATAAAAGAGGAAAAAACAAAAACAGACATTTCATATAGTTATTGACATGATAAAATCATGTCAAAGGGGGGAATTGAAATATTTTAATTTAGATGGTTGAATTCTTAAGTTCAATCAAATATTAGTCAGTATTAGTTAGGATTCCTTTGTTTCACTAGATTTCTTTGTTTCACTGGTCAGTAATGAAGTTCTTAGGATAGTACTGGGTCACATCTTGGTCAACAAACTAAACTGAAAGATTTATGATTACAGGACTTAGGGTTTATCTTAGGCACACTTCTAAATAAACATGTCCACATACGATCGTAAATTACAGGAGATAAGAGGTAAACACACTGTGAATATGGGGTTTTACATAGAGTTGAGGTATCACATCTGCTTGACTTCTGCTTGAGTCAGATGATACCAGTCCATGTTCTGTGACCCAGCCCACCTAGCACCAGGGGTCAGCCCATAGTTTGGAGATCTGTTTACAAGGATTGTAAAAGTGCTGTGCTTTGGAATGTAAAGATCGATTTCCTGCGTGGTGTGGATCGTCAGCGCTGAGTCATACTTTGTACTTTGTTTGTGGTCAGATAAGCCAAATTAAATTTATAAAAATGAGACCTATAAGAATCCGGATTTATTCTTGGAGCTTCCAACAAAAGAACATGTTAACAAGATCCACCACAGGACTGAAATGTGGAAATGGACTAAAAACACATATGTGATAAATGTTAGATTGAGTTGAAGAATCAACATAGAAGAGACTGGAGGTCAAAGAAGTGTTGACTGAATTGTTTTCATGTGGACTCAATGACACACACTGACTGAACCATGGACTTTCATTGGTTTGGTTTGAATTCATAGTATTTTCTGTTTGGTTGAATTGTTTATGTTTAGTTGGTGCTAATGAATCTAATGTTGGATTTGTAGATTCCAATCTTCTCCACAGTGACTTTGACTGTTTACTAATTGGATCTAAACTCAGTACTTCTGGTCATTGAATCAGATTCTTTATCTGATGGATAATAATAGTTTGTTTTGGTGGTTTCATCTGAGTTTGTTCCTCAGACAAACTTCTCATCCTGATGAACTCTGTTGTGTTTTGGATCTTCTTGGTTGTATTTGTATTCTTTGTCACACAGTGACAGTACAGATTGTAAATGTGCATAAAGACACTAGAGCTATGATATGCACTAAATAGTCTGGGACTGGACCTGAGGACTCACTGCTCAGGGTATGTGGGTCCATGTAGTACCAGTCCTGACCAATCAGCTATCAGCTCATCCTTCCACTAAACTGACTGTCTTCATGAACACTTTAGATGTTTAGAATGTGGAACCAGGTCCCTGTTTGGGTTCAGGCTGGTTTGAATCAATTTAATGAAATCACACTTACACTTCCTTGGACCTGGTTTCAACCATCGGACTCCAGCAGGATCCAACCTGAAAGGAGGAGGAGGGTCAGAGCAGCTGGAAATATGGACATTCCATCACTCTGATCCACTGAAGCTTTTCTGTTGACATCCACTAAATGGTTCCTTCTGAATCACTGACTGAGTCTGTTTGTCTTTGAACATGGGCTGGACCTTCATACAGGATGGATCCCAGCTCTGACAGATGGTTCCTGTCAGCTCTACCTGTTCTATCTGCCATTATCTGTGGATGCATCAGCTCAGTCCATACCTGACAGTGTCCAGTCTCCAGTGTGGATCCTCCACTAGATCAGACAGCTCCTGTCCTGAGTCTCCTGGATGGTTGTAGCTCAGGTCTAGCAGTCTGAGATGGGACGGATTGGACTTTAGGGCTGAGACCAGAGAAGAACATCCTTCCTCTGTGATCAGACATCCTGACAATCTGCAACACAAAACATCACATCCATCAACTGAGGATGGAGATCAGTGGAGTTGGAGTCATTGAACAGAGTCTGTGAATGCATGGGACTTCACCAACATGACTTCAATGTGTAAAGTCTATGAGTTACAGACTCTGAAAAAAGTTGAAGATCAGTAGAACTGGTCTGGAGTTCAACACAAACAACCACTGACAAGTTCAACCCATCCAACAACTGGAGACAAACATTGAAATGATGTGTTGTGTTCTTTGTTGAACCCTGACCTGAGAGTGTCCAGTCTGCATCCTGGACTCTTCAGTCCATCTGACAGGATCTTCACTCCTGAATCCTTCAGGTCATTGTTGCTCAGATCCAGAAGTGTCAGACTACAGGACTGGGATCTGAAAACTGAGGACAGAGCTTCACAGCTTCTCTCTGACAGGTCACAGCCACTGAGTCTGGACAAAAGAAAAGGCATGAGTATAAAGTTATTGATCAGGTTGAAATGATAGATCCATATTTGAGATGTTTGATCAAACTGTTTGTTCTCACAGAGCTTTGTTGGAGGCTTTGACCACTGGCAGCAGCCTCAGAAGAACCTCCTCTGAACCAGAGTATTCCTTCAGGTCAAACACATCCAGGTCTTTTTCTGATGACAGTAAGATGAAGGCCAGAGCTGACCACTGAGCAGGAGACAGTTGTTCTGTGGACAGACGTCCTGATCTCAGGTACTGTTGGATCTGATCCACCAGAGATCCATCCTCCAGTTCATTCAGACAGTGGAACAGGTTGATGCTTCTCTCTGCAGACACATTCTCACTGATCTTCTCCTTGATGTACTCAACAGTTTTCTGATTGGTCTTTGAGCTGCTTCTTGTTGGTTTCACCAGACTGTGTAGGAGACTCTGATTGGTCTGTAGTGACAGACCCAGGAGGAAGCGGAGGAACAGGTCCAGGTGTCCATTTGGACTCTGTAAGGCCTGGTCCACAGCGGTCTGGTAGAACTGGACAGAGGTGTCCCACAGTAGTTTAGACCAAACAGATGTTTGTTCTGACAGCAGATTGACTCCAGTGTTGATGAAGGTCTGATGGACATGAAGAGCAGCCAGAAACTCCTGGACACTCAGATGGATGAAGCAGAACCTCTTGTCCTGGTAAAGTCCTCTCTCCTCTTTGAAGACCTCTGTGAACACTCCTGAGTACACTGAGGCTGAGCTGATATCAATGCCACACTCTGTCAGGTCTGATTCATAGAAGATCAGGTTTCCTTTCTTCAGCTGCTCAAAGGCCAGTTTTCCCAGAGACTCAATCATCTCCATAGTCTCTGGACTCCAGTGTGGATCTGTCTCAGATCTTCCGTCATACTTAATGCTTCTGACTTTGGCTTGAACCACCAGGAAGTGGATGTACATCTCAGTCAGGGTCTTGGGCAGTTGTCTTCTCTCTGTGGTCTTCAACACGTCCTCCAGAACTGTAGCAGTGATCCAGCAGAAGACTGGGATGTGACACATGATGTGGACGCTTCGTGACGTCTTGATGTGGGAGATGATTGTGTTGGTCTGTTCTTCATCTGTGAACCTCTTCCTGAAGTACTCCTCCTTCTGTGGATCAGTGAACCCTCTGACCTCTGTCACCATGTCAATACACTGAGCAGGGATCTGATTGGCTGCTGCAGGTCGTGTGGTTATCCAGAGGCGAGCAGAGGGAAGCAGGTTCCCCCTGATGAGGTTCATCAGCAGCACATCCACTGAGGTGGACTCTGTAACATCAGTCAGGATCTGAGTGTTGTTGAAGTCCAGAGGAGGTCGACACTCATCCAGACCGTCCAAGATGAACACCACCTGGAGGTCTTCAAAGATCCAGATTCCTGCTTCTTTGGTTTCAGTGAAGAAGTGATGAACGAGTTCCACCAAGCTGAACTTCTTCTGTTTCAGCACATTCAGCTCTCTGAAGGTGAATGGAAATATGAAGTGGATGTCCTGGTTGGCTTTGTCTTCAGCCCAGTCCAGACTGAACTTCTGCGTGGAGACTGTTTTCCCGATGCCGGCCACACCCTTTGTCAGCACTGTTCTGATTGGTTGATCTCTGTCAAGTGGTGTTTTAAAGATGTCTTCACATGTGATGGTTGTTGGTGGTCTGTGTGGGTTCCTGGATGCTGTTTCAATCTGTCTGACCTCATGGTCCTGGTTGACCTCTGTAGCCCCTCCCTCTGTGATGTAGAGCTCTGTGTAGATCTGGTTCAGGAGGGTTTTGGGGTTTCCTGCTTTAGCGATGCCCTCAAACACACACTCAAACTTCTGCTGCAGGTTACGTTTCAGTTTCTGCTGAACTCCAGACCGACTTCCTGAATGCAGACCCAGATAAAACCATCAGTCTCACAGTAAATCCAAGTATTTTCATCTGTTCAATCTGTACAGAATGGTCTTACTGCGGTGCAGACGCTCAGCCAGCTCCTCCTGCTTCATCCTTCTCAGGAAGTTCAGTGTGATCTTCAGAAAAGCCTCTGAGCTCCTCCTCTGCTCATAAGCCTCATCACTCAAACTCTCTAAGCATTCTGGGTAATCTGTACTCAGCACCTGGCGGAACTTCTTCAGTTCATTCTTGACAAAAGTGCAGATGTTCTCCTCCAGCAGCTGGAACACAAAACATGATGAAAGACACAAAGTCCACCCATGGACCAAAGCTCAGGTCCATGTTGGACACAGTGATGTCCACTGGTCTGAAACCAGCAGCAGGACATGATTGGATAGAACAGATGGACCAGTAGATGTTGGACATGTACACACCTTAAATATGGAGTCCAGCTGAGTCTGATCCTGTAGACCAGTGGGAACCTCTGAGCTCTGCTGCTCCACTCTGTGGACCAATCATCAACAATGAGCTCACATTATGTCTGTCCACACTGACACCAACAGGTGGACACACCTGGACATCAACATGAGTCACATGACCCCCTGTAGTGGGAAAGGTGTCCTGGTCCTGCTGATCCCACTGACAATCAACATCTGAGTCTGTTTGGAGCTTCACACTCACTGGGTTTAGTTGATCTCATCAACATTTGGATTAAACCAACATCTCTGTCCTAACAATGTGTCTCCTCACCATCTGCACTCACAACATATGATACAAAGGTGTTCAATGGACCATGAATCAACCCTGGACTCTGATCCAGTATCATCCAGGACCAGGTCCCACTACAACAACAGGTATTCATTGATCGGGTTTAGTGGGATTCTCCTGCCAGTGTCTGAACCATAGACTGAAGAAAAAGACCATGGGACACCGACAGTTCAACAGGACTAACTTTAGGTTGGACATAGAACGCCAACTTAGGACTGACTGAGCTGAAAACCCTGTTGGTGGATCTGGACCAGATCTGAGGTTCACTTACTGAGTCTGTGAAACACGTCCTGTTTTAAAACATATTGGGAGAAACATGGAGTCATCACTCCTCATGGACACACAGCTGGGTCCAGGTCCAGGACTGTGAACATTGATGGTACAGTGGTTTTAGTGCTGAACTCTGACATTAAACTGTGGTCTTAGTGTGATTCATATCCTACTGCAGAAGAATCCAGTTTCATGTGTGGACATTAAAGGAGATGCTGTTCTCTGTCAAATGTTTTCTGACTCTGCTGTGACCTCTGACCTGACGTTCATATGTGAGGACTCAGGGTCCAGGTCTAAGATAAGAATGTGTTAAAGCTGAAACAGATCAGTGGACCCTCAGACCTAAACTCAGACTGAGCTCTATGAGTCATTTATCTGCACCTTGTATGTTCGTCCACCGAGGGTCACTCAGTGCTGTTCTGATACTGACGTTCACTTACTGAGACTCACAAACATGTCCTCTTTTAAAATACATCCCTCGTTCCATGGAGTCCTCACTCGTCATCGACACACAGCCAGGTCCAGGTCCAGGTCCAGGTCCAGGTCTGCTTCCAGGTCCGGATCCAGGATCTGGTCCTGGTCCTGTGGGGGGTCTGTGGGTGGTCTTCCAAGAAGGGGCTCCCTCCTCTCTGTCCTCACTCTGATCCATTCTGCTGAATCCGCATCAGAACACAAACCATCAGTCCAGACCTGAATCCACACTGATTCATCCTGTACATGATAAACAGCAGCTCAATCTACTTTTATTTTGAAAGGTTTGACAGGAAATGCTAGCTGTTGTGTCTGACTTTTCTCTGTAGACGACAACTGAGGAAGGCCATGAACACATTGAAGTTGGTTTATTTGACCCAAACAGCAGCTCTTTATCACCTGATCAGATTCTAGTTCATCAATAGTCACAGATAAAACTCACCTGTGGTCCAGCAGTTCAGAGATAAACCAGAGTCAGGGTTTTGGACCAAGACCTGCGTCCCACATCTCATATGGCAGTTGTTCTCAAATTCAGTCCTTGTGGCCCGGTATCCTGCATGTTTTAGATATTTCCCTCTTCCATCACACCTGGGTCAGTTAATGATCAGCTCTTCATCAGGCTCTGCAGAAGGCTGATAACAATATAATGGCTTCCAGGTGTGAAGAGAGAAATATCTAAAACATGCACCGGGCCACGAAGACTGGATTGAGAACCACTGTCATATGGTGTGTGTTTAATGTAGATGTGACCCAATAAAGGTGTTTGTGGGTGCTGTTTGTGGTGTGAGTGTGAGTTGAAGTGTAATGGCTAATACGTGTGTGTGTGTGTGTGTGTGTTTGTGTGTGTGTGTTGGTTCTGCTGTAGTTCTAGTGTCAGACCACTAGATGGCCTCCTGGAGCTGATGATGTGACCTGAAGGGAAGGAGAAGCACAGCTGATTCTCAAAGTCTAGGAGGAAAATCCAACAGAAATGTTGAAGGTGAACTGGTTCAGTCTACTGGTTTACAGTCTGACCAACACCATGTGATGATGGTTCCTCAGATTGCCATTAAAACATGAAGGACTAAACCAGTCCAGACCCGAGGTCACATGACCAGAGGAGGTGGTTGAATCACCTATAAATGAGAAACAGCAGGTTGTGATTCTGAACTGTGTTCACTGCTCATGTTCTCCGGTGGAAACCTGCCTAGAACCTTTAATGACACTAATGTTCTGTAGGTTTAAGTGTCTGGACTCAAACCTGAACATGTGGTTTATTTGGACACAACAGCTGATTGGTTTAAATTTGATGACTGAGGGTGACATCAGAGGTCAAAGGTCAGTGTGTTTGATCATCCAATAGGAGTTCTCATATCTGTGAAATAACCAGTGTTGGGAATAAAGTATTAATAATTTATCTACTACAGTAATAGATTATTTTTTACTGTAATGCAGTAGTGTAAGGCATTACTAATCAATTTTCAGTCATATTTCATTCGGAGCATGTTCAATAGCATTTGGCTTATAACACACTTTTCACCAATAATTTGATAGCTCAAATGAAAAAATCAGCACCTCCAAATCCAAAGCCATGGTTCACGACCAGAAAAAGGTGGTTTGCCCTCTCCAGGTTGGTGGAGAGTCGTTGCTGCAAGTGGAGGAGTTCAAGTATCTTGGGGTCTTGCTCACGAATGAGGGAAGGATGGAGTGTAAGATTGACAGGTGGATCGGTGCAGCGTCTGCAGTGATGTGGTCGTTGTATCGGTCTGTTCTGGAGAAGAAGGAGCTGAGCCGAAATGCGAAACTCTCAATTTACCGGTCAGTCAATGTTCCTACTCTCACCTATGGTCATGAGCTTTTGGTCATGACTGAAAGGACAAGATCCCGTATACAAGTGGTCGAAATGAGTTTCCTCCGTAGGGTGGCTGGGCGCACCCTTAGGGGTAGGGGGAGGAGCTCAGTTACCTGGGAGGAGCTCGGAGTAGAGCCGCTGCTCCTCCACATCGAGAGGGGCCAGCTGAGGTGGATCAGACATCTGTTTCGGATGCCTCCTGGACGCCTCCCTGGGGAGATGTTCCGGGCATGTCTTGCAGGGAGGAGACCTCGAGGAAGACCTAGGACATGCTGGAGAGACTATGTCTCTCGGCTGGCCTGGGAACACCTCAGGGTCCTTCCAGAAGAGCTACAGGAGGTGTGTGGGGAGAGGGAAGTCTGGGCATCCCTGCTGTTGCCCCTGCGACCAGGCCCCGGATAAGTGGAAGACAATGGATGGATGGATGGAAATAAAAAAAAAAACAAGCAACAAAACTAGCCAAACTGTGAGACCTTCAGGAATCAAACATGCCTCAGTAAAGTTCTATTTCCTGTTGGTGTTTAGCCAATGGGTGAAGACGTCAGAAGACAGTCCATTGGTCACATGGACGTATGCTCTTTATGAACCCTAACTGTGCTTTACAGAAGCTAGTTAGCATGACCCCTGTGATCAACAGTGACAAGGTCAGCTAACGTTTCTAGGACTAGTTAGAATTCTGTATCAATTATGGATTTATCTACCGGGGTCCTTGGTCCCACCCCCTGTTTGAACATAGAAAGCATTGGGAAAAAAATACAAGTGTTCCTGCTGGGATCGTAGACCATAGCGTTACCTACTGGACTATCCATCCACATGTACTTATTTGACTTTGGTGGGGTTAGGTTCTACTGCACATGCACCATTTATAATGAGAGTCTGTATGGAACTCCAAAGTAATCCAGGAGCCATGTAATGCATTACAGTTCTGACACAGTAACTGTGTAAGGTAAGAATGACTTTGAGATAACAGTAACTGTAATCTGTAATGAATTACAGTTTGGAAGGAACTTACACAACATTGGAAATACCATTTTAGAGGAACAGGAACCCAGCACCAGGACACGGTCTGTAAAATCCCAGAGTTCCCTCAGTCTGCAGGAGGAAATGGACCTGTGAAAAGGGTCCATAAAGGGTTCAACGTGTCTGAGAGGAAGATGAGGGTAGATTTGATTCTTCATTGCTTTAACCAAAAAAACCCTTTACAATCAAAGAAAAAAAGTGTTTGAATGCAAAAAATATTTGAAATCCAGAAAATGGCATTTGTACACTTATTTTTCTTTGACTGAAAAGATTTTTTGATTCAAGTGAGTTATTTTTGGATTAAACATTATTTTTTGAGTGAAGTCATCTTTTTTGAATTTGGGCCATATCAGGGGTAGGATATTTGTGTCTTTATTATTCAATCCCCAAAAATATCACTTCAATCAAAAAAATATTTGAAATAAAAAAATTTTCACATCAATAAAAAAAACATTTTCAATAAAAAAAAGTGTGAAGTGAAAAAAGTTTTTTTTTTATTGAAACATTATGACACAAACATCGCACAGTGGGCAGATGCTTCCTCATTAGTCAGACATTTTTGAATGACAAGTGTCTACATCGTCATAGGAATGTCTGTGTAGGACAAGGAAGTTCTCGTTTGTCAAAGTCCAGGTATGTGGTGTAAATCAGTCTTCCGTCTCCATTCTGTCGATCCGCACAAACCCTTCAATTGACAGCATTTCTATTCACAGACAACATTAGATCCCTTTTCAAATGTACACTGAGGGGAAACGATGCGGCTTTGTGGGATGTAGATAACATCAACAGTGACCTGAACCCAGACCTGAACCCTCTGTGAAGGCCATGACTGTTGGACTGGCTTCAGGACGACCTTTGACCCCAAGTCCATCCACCAACAGTGTGTTGTTTAGTATCAGTTGACTGTGCTTTGTGAGACCACTTCAACAACATGTGGGAGAAAATCCATGTTGTGTGTTGAACATGTGTTTGATGTGTTCTGTTCAGGTTCTACTGCACAAGGTTCTGCTCTGTCAGCGTCATTTTAACAACAAACATTTGAGTTTGTGACAGACTCACTGTGTTTATGACGCTGTGATGGAAATGTCCCAATGGTCCAGTGAAACTCACTCCTGTTCTGGACGACTTCAGCTCACATGATTGTCCCAGTCAGACATCAGAGGGTATTTCCTGAATCTGCAAAGACAAATGGAGCCGATGGAACATCATCCAATGGTTAAACTCCAACCAAAACCAGTTTGAAGAAGTGGCTCCAGGCAGAACAAACCCCACCCCTCACAGATATTGTATCTTATTTTGGCATCGATCCAGCTGATGTCATTGTGTTTATGCATTTGCTGATGTCAGTATATCAACTGCCTCTATATATGAGCCAACTCTGAAGGAAATTGAAACAAAATGGATGTTTTTATAGACATGCGAAATTTTGCTCATTATAAGTATATTGGAAGAAAAAGGATTTTTAAAAAGTCATAAAAAATTTTAAGTTTGACCTTACTTTTCACAAAATGTAATCAGATATATTGTGGGTCACTGGCAATCTATAAACACAATTTGGTCTGAATTCAACCAATAGTTTTGTTGCTTAACTGTTAAGAAACAAAGAAAGAAACAAGCAAGCCAAACCAAAAATAATACCCCTTCCCTCCCCTTTGGGGGATGGGGTAACAAGTGGTGCCAGGCACAACAAACCCTGCCCTTCGCACCTATTGTAGCTTATTTTGGCATTGATCCACTCTTTCATCCATATTTACTGTCTGTTAAATATAAAAATCATATTCAAATGACAGAAACAGCTGCATATGAGAAGATGCTGGGGAAACTGAGCAGAACAAGTGACACAATTATCGAACACTGGGGTGGTTTCAGTAAATATATATCTGGGGAATTTGACCCAACCCTGTTCAGATTAATCCCCTTCAGGTGGGCGGGGTAACCAGTAATAAGCAAACACTAAACTGGTGAAAGTTTATGGAGAACGAATCAAATACCACAAAGATGAGACTGAAATAAGAGAAAGAATAGAAAACTGACCTGTGGAAGGCTGATGGAAGAGTCTAACTGTTGGTGTGTCTCAGGTGAACTGTGTCCTGGAATGAAACAGAACCTCACCTGGTCCAACAGGTTCCATCAGTGCCAGTGGGAGGAGCTTAGTTGGAATGTCTGTCAGATATGTCCTGATGTTAATCTCAGTCTGAGTAGGCATTCTGGAATGTCAGCAGATGTAGATGCATAACATACAGAGTTGAGATACTGTTTCTCTCTCACCTTGTTTCATGTCATGCATTTAAAAAGAGGTTAAAAAATAGAATTACAATAAATAAACAGTATAAACAATAAACAATAAACTATAACAGGATCTAAAGTGTCCATGTCAGTGTGTTTCCAGTAGCAGCAGTAGTGCAGTCCAGTCCTGGTTCTGAGGTGAGATGGTGCATCATGGAACCAAACAGCAGCAGATATGACAGTAGAGACATGTTTAAAGTGCAGAAGACAGTCAGCAGCTGATGGACAACACCACAGGATCTAAGTCTACTGAGTCTGATGTGGAAACAACGGATGAGGTGAAGTCTGGGTGTGAATGTGGGGGTGGGTTACAGTCTGGACGGCAGAGGGGGGAGGAAGTGGACATGGTTCAGTGTCCTGATGGATGAAGGTGTTCTGCAGTCTGGTGAACCAGGCTCGGAGACTCTGGGACCTTTTCCCTGAAGGCAGGATGCTGAAGAGGGAGTGGGAGGAGTCTGTGGGTGGGGCGGGTGTGAAATATGTCTGTGAGGGAGGGAGGAGGGACACCC
Organism: Sphaeramia orbicularis; assembly: GCF_902148855.1. Taxonomy (NCBI): domain Eukaryota; kingdom Metazoa; phylum Chordata; class Actinopteri; order Kurtiformes; family Apogonidae; genus Sphaeramia; species Sphaeramia orbicularis. The sequence goes on from NC_043972.1 coordinate 55,005,454, forward strand.
ATGATGTTACTGTCTGTGTTCACTATGTGCTGTAGTGTCTTTGGGCAGGAGGCGGAGCAGCCTCTGTACCACACACGATGGGGGAGGGGCTTGTGCTCTCCTCAGTTTGTGGAGGAAGTAGAGTGGTTTTCTCTTTTTTTTCCACTTAAGTTTTTATTTAAATTTTATAAACACATTGTCACCAAATACAACAAAGAAAAAAAACAATCCTTCCTTGGGTTGTAACAGTGCATTCACATTATTCAGTCCTTCCATTCTGGGTTCTGTAATCAGTCCATTTATTCCATTTCTTGTCCATTTGTGCTTCTTCTAGTTGCAGTTTGTCAGTTATTTTTTCCATTGTATACATTCCTTCAATAATTGTAATCCGTTGGTCTTTTGTTGGTGGTTCTATCTTTCCTCAGTTCCTTGTAATAACTTTTTTACAAACCACTAAAAGTATATGAACCAAGTATATGTGGTTTCCCATTACACTTTCATCAGACAAGTTCCACAAACACAGTCCATCACAGCACACTGGAATCTCATCCCCCATTATTTGTTGTAACACTCCACACACCATCTCCCAAAACACATTTATTTGATCATATTTACAAAAGACATGTATGCAATTTATGATTTATCACTATGTTGAAATCTCCTCCACAAATTAATATGCCTTCAGTTTCTATTGTTGTTATATTGAAAACAAATCAAAAGATTGGTTTATTTTCCAGTTCTCCCTTCACAATGACATATCTTCCCTCTTTATCTGGGATTTCTTTTTCACAGAGAAATTCCGTGAATTGGATATTAATATTATGACTCCTCTTCTATTTCCTTGTTTATACAAACTGTCATATGAATTCCTACAGCTACATTTTTTTTAGTTTTTCATGTTCTGACTTAGATAGGTGGGTCTCTTGTAGAAATATGATTTGAACCCTCTCTTTTTTCAGTTTTGTCATGACTTTTCCTTTCTTTAGAGGTGAATTCAACCCATTTATATTTAGTGACAATATTTTCAGACTGTTATATACCATTATATTGAGTTATTGCATGTGCATGTTCACCCAAGCAACTTGAAACAAAGCAAATGTGAAACATTTTATGAACAATATGAACAACATTGAACTTCCATATTGGGGTACTCACCCTGTCCCTGTTGGAGGGTGGACAGGGAATCCTAATCTCACAAGGGCCCATCCCTAGACCATGTTATATATCCAGTTTGTCGATCTGTCCTCTGTCTAGAAGTGTCCAACATTTTTAAACTTGTTCCTTTCTCTGTCGGTTAGTAATGAATTAAATAATTATAGTTTAAGCCACAGAATGCTAGTAATCTCCCATAGTGATGTATAACTTTTTGTTTCTATGTAAATGGAGCCTGTTTAATACCAAATATTGCTCTCTACTGTATCCCAGTCATTATATTTTTACCACTTCACATTTATGTTATTTATTGAATCCTTACCCTGGTCAGATTTTTCAATAAGAGCGTTTTGTACATTTCTCTCGGTCTCTATTGTATTATTTTTTCTTCCACTTTTAGGTTCTTTTGTAACACCTTTGTCAGGATCATTTCTTTGATTTCAAACTGCAGAAAGTTGACTACTACTGATCTCAGAGGCACATCTGTGCTCTGCTTTTGTGGAGGGCTTCTGCGGGTGCGCTGTATTTGCAGGTGTTTCCTCAGCAATCTCCAGTTCTGTTCTTAGGAGTTGATCATAGAGTTTCCTTCTGTTTTTTTCTGGAAGACTGAAGATGTGGATATTATTTCTCAGTGACCTTGTTTCCTGGTCCATTTTTTTTTTCATTTTTTGCATATGTTGGGTCTGGTTTAGTAGTTTCAGCAGTGCTTCGTTTCCATCAGTATTTCGCTCCTCCAGCTCAGTTATGCGGCCCTCGGCTTCAGCTAACTTAGGCTTTTGCTTTTGTAGCTTTGTTATTTTTTTCAGAGTTTGTGGTAAATATCTTCCCTAAGCAAAGTCAGTTCTTTTTTCATTTGTACTTATATTGTTCTTAAATTCTTGCAGCTCCTCTCTGATGTTTTGGTGGAAGTCTTTTATGTCTCTGCTGATGCTTGCTAGCCCCGCTTGGAGGATCTCGATGTGGTCTCCAGGTTCAGCCTCATTGCGTTCAGGTAGTGTCGACATTGCAGCCTGTTCTTGAGTTGATTTCTTGATTCTGTGGCTTTCGCATTGATTATTTCTAGTCATTACAAGGTATAAAATGTTTGTATATCAAGTCAATCAATTTTAGTGGGGCTATTTTAACTGACATGTAGGAGCTCAAAACTATGTGGCTACTCTCTTCAAAATTTTACCAGAAGTCCATGTAGGTGGTCTTTAAGCATACATATGAGGGTGAAAGTCCTCCCACACTGGTCACAGTTTTATGGTCTTTCTCCAGTGTGGCTTTGTTGATGGCGTTTTAGGTGATCTGCTGTGCTGAAAGTCTTTTGACAATGCTCACAGCCATATGGTTTTTCTCCTCTGTGGATGCGCAGGTGGGTCTTAAGCCCATCTTTTTTGGTGAAAGTCTTCCCACACTGGTCACAGTAGTATGGCCTTTCTCCAGTGTGGATGCGTTGGTGGATTTTTAAGTAATCTGCTGTGATGAAAGCATTTCCACAATGGTCACAGCCATATGGCCTTTCTCCAGTGTGGATACGCTGGTGTCTCTTAAGCCCAGCCATTTGGGTGAAAGTCTTCCCACACTGATCACAGCCATATGGTCTTTCTCCAGTGTGAAGCCGCTGGTGTCCCTTAAGCCCAACCATTTGGGTGAAAGTCTTCCCACACTGATCACAGTCATATGGTCTTTCTCCAGTGTGGATGCGTTGGTGAACTTTTAAGTCATATGCTGTGGTGAAAGCCTTCCCACACTGGTCACACTCATATGGTCTTTCTCCAGTGTGGATATGTTGGTGTCTTTTAAGCCCACTCATTCTGCTGAAAGTCTTCCCACAATGGTCACAGGTGGGCTTTCCATCCATGTTTGCTGGAATCAGGTGATCTTTGTCTTTGTCCAAATACAACTTTTAAGTTTCACTTAAAATCCACCTTTGTCTTCTTTCTACATCAAAACACAAACACCAGAAGAGGTGGTTACTGAAATGCAATGAAATGTAACAGAACAAACATCTCTTTCAAACCAGATTAAGCAGAAAGACAAAACTGATTAGTTAGGTAACTGACAGAACATTTTCAAGCCAACCAGTATTTGATGGATTCTCCTTAAGAGATGTGTTTCCTGTATGAGACCAAAAAGTAACAAATAACAGAAATATTGAAAGATGTTGATAAATATTCAGTTAACTTCTGGGTCATACCAAATCGGATATCAAATGCCACATTTCCAGTACGTGAAACCAGCTTAACTTGGCTCGGCTCGACTCGACTCGGGTACCAGGTCCCATTCCTGGAGACCGTTTCCATTACAGGATACTACCGACGTTACAGTACCTGGATGTCATAGCAACGCGGCTACTTCTGTGTCGTCTGCTCGGAGATGCTGAAAAAACTCACTCGTTGCATGTTGTATCGTCAAGCTCATGCTGAATTTTTACATCTGAACCTCCTCGACAAACCATGGTGTAGTTTTGTGGGCTGTCATGTGGATTAACCTGCCACTATATTTACTGTAAACTTCCGCATCTGTTTTTGTAAAACGGCGGGTCACAGAGACAACTCCCTGACCAATCAGTGGTCTGCAGTGTGTACACATCACGTTTTAGTATCTGGTCCCCAGTCCTGGAACCTCGGCAGAGGCGATACCAAAAAACTAGTACTGGGTACCAGATTCCAGGTCATTTTTGATAATGGAAACGCAAAAAGGCCGAGTCGAGCCAATACCACGTAGTGGAAACGCGACAAAAGATGTCAACATGAAACCCAACATTTGGTCCACTTGCTTATTTCCAATTTTTAATTTGTGCACATAATGAAAAGAATGAAAAATAACTTTTTTTTTTTTTTTTTTTATTTGTACATGGATAATGAAATAAGGAGTAATTTTTTCGTTTTCCGATTGTGGATTATCATTTTAATATGAAAATAACAAATGATACACAGATTGTAGTGTACTGCTTTTTAATGCAATGGTTTAAATAGGGTCAGAGCTTCAAAAAGACTCATTTTGCCATCACTACACACACACACACACTCTTTCTCAAATTACGGGGGGGGGGGGGGGGGGTTGTTCTTTGTTTTCATTTTCTTATTTTTTATTTTTAAGACAGAACATGAGAAATAGTCACGTTACCAGTACTATTATTTATTATTATTATTTGTAATAGTAGTACTCTTTTTTTTTTTTTGCCTACCAGTGGCTCCTCCTCCAGCAGTTGGTGCTCTACTAATCCACCTATATGGCCAATGGCCGGACCCGGCCCTGTTCTCCAGAATATGATCATGGATCAGACAGGCTTTGTTGGTTTGGGACTGTGCGTTGAAAAGCTCCATTTTTATTTTGGGTTTAGCAGAGATCCCCTGAAGTGGTCCAAACAGGCTGGAATCTGCTCCACATTTTCTATCCAGCTTGGAACGGGCCAGTCTTACGATATTTCCAGCGGTACAACTCCCTACAGCAGCTGCACACTGATGACGCTTACGAGCTGTGACAGAGACCTGCAGACCAGAGGGATGTACTGGAGTCGGAGCAGCTGCACAACTCTAACTGAGAATGATCAAATCAAACTTGCATCCTAACAACCTCAACTAGATCGAGAAGCATAACCCTGAGGTCTAAATGGACTGAAGAAGGGGGAAAAAAATCAGCATATTTCTATAGACTACAAAAGAAATGTCAAGAATAAAACTCCATCAGAAGTCTGATGATAAATGAACAGGAGTGCACAGATCCAGCACTAATAACCAAAGAAATCAATGCATTCTACCAAAATTTATACAACTCATCCTACTCTGAATATGACGCTGATGCCTTTCTAGATCAAATTAAAGATTTCACCTCTCAAACTGACAGTGACCTTAGAGATAAGTGCGACAAAGACTTTACAGTCAAAGAATCAGACAAAGCTGGTCTGGTCCCTGGGCTGTGGCTGTGTTGCTGGGGGTCATGTGGGGGGTGGATGGTGTGCTCCCCTCCTCAGGCTCTGTGTGCTAGGCTCCACCCCCATAGCCATATTAATTTAAATTAATTCATGTAAATTCAAAATGATAGTAATTGATATAAACACATTGTTATAAATATTAAATTATTTAACCTATTGTTGTATTGTGACTGCCTCCCACTGCCACAATAACACCAGCAAATTAGACTATTGGTATTATTATTATTATATATTTTTGTGTTGTTGTTATTATCACTAACATTAGTACAATAATTATTATTTTGCCTCTCACCTCCCCACACACACACTTTCATTCACACTCCCCTCTTCCCCTTTTCCTTATCGACCCTAATTAAACTATATTGTTTAGTTGTTTATATTTATTATCTTTTTCATTGTAACATAATGTTGTCATTGCTGTTGTTTGTCATTACTTCGTTGTTGTTTTTTATGTTTGTTTTTCCTTTTGTTTATGTGTTGTTGTTGTTTTTCTGTCCACTATGCCTTGTTAACTGTATCACTAATAAAAAAAAGAAAAAAAGAAAAAAAGAAAAAAGAAAAAAAAGAAAGCTGTCATGCACGTGAAACTAGATAAATGTCCTGGGCTGGACAGACTAACTTCAAACTTTCACAAACACTTTTGGACTTCACACAGAAATATTCTTTTTTGGGTCTTTAACAAAGCTATATCTAATCTGTTGTTGCCAACTACCATGAAACAAGGCATCATCACACTCATTCCAAAACCAGGAAAAGATTAAAAAAAAAAAAAAAATTCTTAGACAACTCTTGTCCAGTCACACTTCTAAACAATGATTCTAAAATACTAACCTACATTTACACTAACAGATTAAAAGGAGCCATGTAATTAGTGAAAGTCAATCTGGCTTTATGAACAACAGATCCATACATAACAATATCAGGTTAGTTCAGGACTTTTGAGGGTGAAGGATTTCTTCTGTAACTTGACTTCTACAAGGCCTTTGACTCATTAGAACACCAATTTCTGTTTAAAGTTTGATATCTGTTTGGCTTTGGTCCAAAATTCTGTAACATTATCAACTGTTTTTATAATAACACAACCAGCTCAGTAGGACTCTGTCAGGGCACCTCCCCTCATTTCACCATTAACAGAGGAGTCTAACAAGGATGCAACATCTGTCCCTTTTTATTCATCCTAGCAGTAGAAACATTAGCAATATTTATTAAAAACTCTAATTTGAACAAACTGAATGTTTTTGATGAACAGATAGTCATTAGACAACTGACTGGTGACACAATAATCTTCTTAAAAGACAAAGAATCAATCCCCAAAGTCTGTGAAGTAATCACTAGCTTCTCGAAAGCATCAGGATTGAATCTTAATCGCGTTAAGTGTGAGTTAATGGCCATATATGACAGCAATCTAACAGATGTTTTTAACATTCCTATTAAAACCTCTGTAAAATATCTTGGAATACATGTTACCAAACATACACAGACTAGTGAAAAGCTAAATATTAAAAAAAAAAAAAAAAAAAAAATCAAGAATGTAAATCCAAATGAAATGTGTGGCTGACAGTTTATTTAACTAAAATGGAACCCTTAGCTCAATGTATTTTATTTGCATACTCACTGGCAACACCTAACAAACTCATAAAAGCTATAAACCAAATGAATTTCAATTTTATCTGGAAAAACCGAACCCACTAAATAAAGAAATCTGAGATAATTAAAGATTATAAAGATGAAGAATTACAAGCCATTGACTTTGAACGTTCAAACGCAGTGTTACAAATAAAATGGCTTAAATCCTTCCTTTTAAACAGAAATAGCATTTGGTATTGTCTCCCCACAGGTCTTTTTAAAAATTAGGAGGAAAAGATTTAATCCTTAGATGTGACTCAGATTGAATGATGACCAGTCAAATTATCCTCATTTCATAAACAAGTGTTATTGTGTCAGAAACTAATTCACACACACAACTTCAGTCCACATCGTACCCCCGTTTGGATCAATAGATATGTGTTGTGCAACAGCAGATCTCTCTTCCCGCAACATTGGATGGAAAAAAATATTTGGTCGATCACTCGTCTACTTGACGACCGAGGGAACTGGCTATCTCATACAAACTTCTGTTTGAAATATGATATAACTTGTACACAAACGGAATCTAACAAAGTGAAGAGAGCAATCCCAACATCAGTCCAGTCGCTGGTCCAAAACACAGAAAGAGAATTTTATGGGACAGATTTACCGACACTCAAATTCAACAATAATGACCTTTTGGCTCAGAGAAAATTGAACAAAGTGTTATGCCTGTTTCTGATTGAAACTCTCTACCCAATACGATCAAATAAAAACTCCATTATCCAGCTGTTTTTCAGAATCCGACATCAAGAAAATTCAAACTATATACATCAAATATCCAGTTTGCCCCAAGGCAAAAGAAGTCCACTTCAACATTTAAACAACATTTATCCATCCAGTGAACTGCTGAGATAGAGATTTGGCATTGATCACAACAACTATAGTTTCTGTGAACAACATATTGAAACTACCACTCATCTTTTTTTTTTTTTTTTTTTTGACTGTTTGTACACAACAGTTTTCTGGAAAGATTTTCAAGACTGGATGTCATCAGAGTTGTTCTGTCTGTTCCTCTTACCAGGGAAGAGATTACCTTTGGTCTCATTTTGAAGGACAATATATGTGACCTGATTTTGAACAACCTATTACTGTTGGCTAAATATTTCATTCACAGCTCCCAATGGAGAAAGACAAAGCCCCTTTTTTCTGTCTTCTAGAAGGACCTGACAGACAATCACCTCAGCTCTGTAAGACTGATGAACAAATGCAGCAGTTCTGCTCAAAGCACAGAATGATCTGAATATCTTCAATGACCTCTGACCTCACACACTCAGGGATGCCCATGTCTTTACATACACTTTATTTGCCTTTTTTTGTTTGTATGTTCATTTTGTTTTTCACCTATTTATTTATTTATTTATTTTTAATCTTTGTAATATTTACCTCGGAACTATCTCTACCTTTTGATACTCTGTGTGCCTTGTTGTATACTACATTTCATGTTCTAACTAAATGTGTAATTTGGTATGTACATTTCATGAACATAAATAAATAAGTAAAAGACTAAAGCTGAAACCCACATCTATTTTGTTTTGTTTTGTTTTACTGAAAACAGAACACAGTGCACTCACCAGAATGGGATGTTGGATAGAACTTTGCTCATGGACGTTAGTGCAGCTCACACAGCCCGAATTTACATCCACTGTAACAGGAGACATGGGAATAAAAATCAGGATGAACATTTAACTTTACTAAACAGCATGTTGAGCATGTTGAAGCAGCGCGAGGACTGAAAGCCATTCAAACTCACGTGACCGTCTCCGCTTCACTGCACGAGAGTTAGGAGCTCCGGTACCGACTAACTACAGCGGAGAGCACCGAGATATCCAGGAGGAAAAAGACTTGGGTAGATTTGAGCTCAAACTGCTCCTAAGTATCAAAAGATGAGAATCTGTGTCCAAACCCACCGACTAACATCGAGTAGAATGAAGTTGGATGAACCCGCTTCACGGCTTGTCTCTGGCTCTAACAGCAAAAACAAAGGAGGAACAAACGGTCAGGCACTTCCGGGAATGACAGCAAGCTGCATTCTGATTGGGTGATCACATCAATACAGCCTTCTGATTGGTCCATGTAAAGTATAGCATGTCTCAATAACTGAACGAATTAATGTTATTTAACGAATTATTCTGTTATATCAATTTTGCTTTTTAAACAATGCCCCTAGTATTATTCAAAAATGCTAAGGGTATTGTTTAAAAAGCAAAACTGAACAGAAACATTTCCCGCGGTACAAGTCCCTACAGCAGCAGCGCACTGATGACGTCTTCGAGCTGCGACGCACAGACCTGCAGACCAGAGGGATGGAATGGAGTTGGAGCCGGCAGGTTGAGTGGAAATAAAGTTTCTCCGTGACCCTCTGTGGATATAAGGAGGTCTGCGTAGGTGCCCGTATTGTTTTCAGGTGGATCTACATGATGGAATGGAGCGAGTGTTGAGTTTGAGCAGCTGTGAGACGGAGGAGTTGAACATGGAGCAGCATTAGTCCGGAGATAGCCCCAGGCAGCAGAGCCACAACCAGGAGGAGGAGAGTCCCACGGCAGAGTGAAGAAGTGTTCCACAGTCCGACTGGATAGGACAGCACAGGGAAAACTGTGGAGGGAGGGAGTGAGTGGGAAACCGGCAAAGGAGAAGAGAAACACAGACAGCAGGTTAGAAATAGAACAGGTAACTCTAGTGCAGTGAAGAGGAGACGGTCACGTGAGTTTGGATGGATTTCCTTTTCAGTCCTCGCGCTGCTTGAACATGCTCCGGTTGTTTAGTAAAGTTAAATGTTCATCCTGTTTTTTATTCCCATGTCTCCTGTTACAGTGGATGGAAATTCGGGCTGTGTGAGCTGCACTAACGTCCATGAGCAAAGTTCTATCCAACATCCCATTCTGGTGAGTGCACTGTGTTCTGTTTTCAATAAAAGCTCAAAAATAGCCGTGGGTTTCAGCTTTAGCCTTTGAATCACCGTGGCTGCTGCCTTCCATACACACAACAACAAAAGCACCTCCTGATTCTACCATACCGTGGTAAGGGTAATGTTCGACTGCCCTCTGGTGGTGAAACTGAATTGGTGCAAATCACTCCTATCAACACATGCGTCTGTCTGTAGATGAAAACTGAATAATACCAACACAAGGCAATCACAGATTGTACTCTAGCATCTAAACTGACCTCATTATCAGATGTTTACACATGAACCACTTTGAACATTCAACTCTCCTCACCCCAAACTGTTCCCACAAAGTTAGGAGCATGGAATTGTTCTCTTGGTATACTGAAGCAAGAGATTTTGGAAAATTCCAGATTGGGATTTTATTTTTGAGCAATATCGTGAAGCTGTACATGGATGAACAGCAAACTGAAGTAGAACTATTAAAAAGTAGAACAGCTGGTGTTAGAATAATTACCAATAACTAGAACAAATGTACATAAGTGTTAATACTACAAATACAGGTATTAACAGTGGATATACTACTACTACTACAACTACTACTACTACTACAAATACAAGTATTAACAGTGGATATACTACTACTACTACTACTACTACAAATACAAGTATTAACAGTGGATATACTACTACTACAAATACAAATATTAACAGTGCATATACTACTACTACAAATACAAGTATTAACAGTGGATATACTACTACTACAAATACAGGTATTAACAGTGGATATACTACTACTACAAATACAAGTATTAACAGTAGATATACTACTACTACAAATACAAGTATTAACAGTGGATATACTACTACTACAAATACAAGTATTGACAGTGGATATACTACTACTACAAATACAAATATTAACAGTGCATATACTACTACTACAAATACAAGTATTAACAGTGGATATACTACTGCTACAAATACAAGTATTAACAGTGATTGTACTACTACTACAAATACAAGTATTAAGAGTGGATATACTACTACTACAAATACAAGTATTGACAGTGGATGTGCTACTACTACAACTGCTAGTACAAAAGAACTCATATGTACATTATTGAATCTGCATCAATTTTCAAATTTACAATAAGAATATTGAGTTTATATGCATATTCAGGCCCTCAAAACTTCCTGCAAAGCTTTAAAATAACAACAACAACAACAACAATAATAATAATAATAATGATGATAATAATAATAATTAATAATAATAATAATAATAACAGAGAACATTACAGGTACAGTAGGACCTTTGCTTCTAATTCTCAGCACTTGGACCCTAATAACGCATTTAATTCATCTAATTTAGTTCCAGTGAACAAAGTAAACAGTTATTTTCCCTGTTTTGTGATTTTGTAACTATTTAAAGAATGTACCAACACTGGAGAGAACCTGACATTTTCAACATCTTTCAATATTTCTGTTATTATTTGTTTTTTTCTGGTCTCATACACATCTGTTAAGGAGAAACCATCAAATATTGGGTGTCTTGAAAATGTTTCATTGATTGCCTTACTAGTTGATTTTGTCTATCTGCTTAATCTGGTTCCAAACAGATATGTTTGTTGTGTTCTGTTCCATTGCATTTCAGTGACCTCCTCTTCTGTTTCTGTGTTTTTTCATGTATGAAGAAGACAAAGGTGGATTTGAACTGAAACGTAAAAGTCATATCTGGAGGAAGATCAAGATCACCTGATTCCAGCAAACATGGATGGAAGGCCCACCTGTGACCAGTGTGGAAAGACTTTCACCATAATGAGTGGGCTGAAGAAACACCTACGCATTCACACTGGAGAAAGGCCATATGAGTGTGACCAGTGTGGAAAGACTTTCACCACAGCAAGATCCCTAAAAAAACACCAACGCATCCATACTGGAGAAAGACCATTTGAGTGTGACCAGTGTGGAAATGCTTTTGCTACAGCAAGTGAACTAAAAAGACACCAACGCATCCACACTGGAGAAAGACCGTATGAGTGTGACCAGTGTGGAAATGCTTTCACCACATCAAGTTCCCTAAAAATGCACCAGCGCATCCACACTGGAGAAAGACCGTATGAGTGTGACCAGTGTGGAAATGCTTTCACCAGAGCAAGTGACTTAAAAATGCACCAGCGCATCCACACTGGAGAAAGACCATATGAGTGTGACCAGTGTGGAAATGCTTTCACCACAGCAAGTGAACTAAAAAGACACCAACGCATCCACACTGGCGAAAGACCATATGAGTGTGACCATTGTGGAAATGCTTTCACCACAGCAAGTTCCCTAAAAATCCACCAACGCATCCACACTGGAGAAAAACCGTATGAGTGTGACCAGTGTGGAAATGCTTTCACCACAGCAAGTTACCTAAAAATCCACCAACGCATCCACACTGGAGAAAGACCGTATGAGTGTGACCAGTGTGGAAATTCTTTCACCACAGTTAGTGATCTAAAAATCCACCAACGCATCCACACTGGAGAAAGACCATATGAGTGTGACCAGTGTGGCAATGCTTTCACCAGAGCCAGTGATCTTAAAATCCACCAACGCATCCACACTGGAGAAAGACCGTATGAGTGTGACCAGTGTGGAAATGCTTTCACCACAGCAAGTTACCTAAAAATCCACCAACGCACTCACACTGGGGAAAGACCATTTGAGTGTGACCAGTGTGGAAAGGCTTTCACCACAGCAAGTAGGTTAAAAATCCACCAACGTATTCACATTGGAGAAAGACCATATGAGTGTGACCATTGTGGAAAGACTTACAGATTCCTGTCTGCATTACATACTCACCGCCGTGTTCACCACACAAAGTTGATGTATCCCTGTGATAGGTGCACAAAGATATTCTGGTCCTCTTCCTCTTACAAGTGTCACCAACAGACCCATATTGGAGAGAATCCCACTCAGTGCAGATTCTGTGACAGATTTTTTTGTCACAGGTTAACAATGTACCAAACATGAACATGTCAAATATTTCCACAAAAGACAAAAACTGAACAGTTGGACAAAAAGTAAGACTCTAGACAATCAGTGTCATAACACACCAAAACAGTTGGAGTGTTATCAATGTCCAAACAGATCCTTGTTGTTCTCTGCTCTCTCCCATCATCAGCTCAGATGTGAATCATCGTCTGGACCAAACAGTACCTCAGCATCAGATGACAAGAAGAAAACACAATGTGTCTGAACCAGCAGCACCGACTTCTACTGACAAGAACATCAGACTTCAAAACCTCCAGATCAGGCTTCACAGGATCCAGATGTGAAAACAAACACCAGACTGAAAGCTGTGTTTTGTTGTCTTCAGAGTACAGAAGTGTGTTCTAATCCACCACTCTGTAGCAGGAAGCAGGACGTGACATCACTGGTAAGGCGGGGGAAGGGAAGGATAGAAATCAGACCCACCTGAGAGCTGTGTGGTGGAGGGAAACTCAAACAAAGGAGAGACTGGAAGGAGGTTTGATCGACAGGAGAAGTGACAATGAAAAGGAAAGGGTTAGTTGATGTGACTTTAAGTGAGGAATCTGGAAGTGGACTAGTATGGACCCAGGACTCTTGAGAGGAGAATTTGAATCCCTGGAGCAGGCGGACCTGGTCCTGCTCGGACTATTGTTGCTCTCTCTCCGGGTCAGAGGACACCTGACGGCTCCCCTGGAACCCAAACTCTCCTGGCTTCTCCCCTGAATATATGTCTGGTCTCTCTCTCTCTCTCTCTCTCTCTCTCTCTCTCTCTCTCTCTCTCTCTCTCTCATCCTCTCTCTCTCTCTCTCTCTCTCTCTCTCTCTCTCTCTCATCCTCTCTCTCTCTCTCTCTCTCTCATCCTCTCTCTCTGTCTCTCTCTCTCTCATCCTCTCTCTCTCTCTCTCTCTCTCATCCTCTCTCTCTCTCTCTGTCTCTCTCTCTCTCATCCTCTCTCTCTCTCATCCTCTCTCTCTCTCTCATCATACTGCCTGTTACCCCGACTGCTGCGGGACAAACCAGGAGGTGGAACCAATTTATAAATTAGGTGCACATGCCTGGATCCTTTAAAATGGTGGACACTAATGTTTTTGGGTACTGGGAGCTTATTGGACACCATGGCAACAGCAGCAAGAGGAGTTCGTTACAGCGTGGATACCATCAGAGAAGAATCATCCATGTGAATGATTCACTGAGACTCTGGAGAGACAGGCGGTACGTGCTCAGGCTTTGCTGTGAACAGACTTTTACAACCGTAATGTCATTGTTAGCTGAACTGAACGGCTTTCTATTAACTTTTGTGTTCATAAGCGTGTTCTCCTCTTAAAGTTGAGTGGCGCCATCTGTGGGCGCCCTGTATGTACTGTTATCATTCTGTTTGGCCACGCCATTGAAGTTATGTGCAGCTTTCATTCTGGTCGATAAATCTAGGCAAGTATATGTCTGTAAGTTAGTTTTACGATTATTTTGTCATTAACTTAGAAGCATGGTTGCTAGCATCTTTTACAGAGCACAAATAAGCTTTCACTTTTTGGTAGAAGCGTTCTGTTCACTGCTAATATTTGAGTCAGGTGGCAGTCTGTTTTGTGTCAGTGCTAGCTTGTATGTACTCAGTTCAGAGCTAATGCGGATGTTATTTGGTAGCAATTGCTATGGTTCCCTGACTAGCAAATTATTTGTGCACTCCGGGAGAAACTTGTGCATATTATTAGCACTGGAGTATTTTTGATTAATGCCAATTAGATTACATGTAATGTTAATGCAGTTCAGAAAAACGTTTTTTACTGTGTACATTCTGTTACTGCATTTCTTGTGCCCCTTATTGCATATTTAAGGTAATTTCATATGGTTTATATACTGTACATGCTTGTTTCATTGGTTTGTAATTGGTGGAATATTTAACTTTAATTCATGTATGGATGTTAATTCATGCGTTTAAAAAGGATGGGTAAAAGTTAAGAAGTGCTTACAGTGGAAACATATTTCAGCACACATTGTAATACATGTATTTGTTTGTATTTCATGTTATTGCAGTTCTACTAAAGTATTATTAAAAGAAGGGAAGGAAAGAAAATAAACAACTAAAACAAGACTTCACCCTCAAACACAAACTGGTCTCTTCCTGATTCTTCTTCACCTTCTGTTGTTAACTGTCTGCCTCGCTCTGCAAGGGTGGCTTCACACATAGTGAGGGCAGAACAAGGTGACTTTATTTGTAGACTGCATACTGTGGTTTATTATTATGTATTTGATTGTGGTTAGTATTTTGTAACATGAATTTAAAGTAACTTGTTGTGGAGCTATTTACTGAATAACTTAACCTTTTTTAATACAATCTGAAAGCATAAAAGATTACTCGTTAAGTTTAACATAAAACTGTAAGATGAACTAAACCAAAATTCATTAGTTTAAATATCTTAATAAAATACACTTAACTTTACTCACTTTGAATGAACTTTCCAAATCATCAGTTTGTGGTTTAGATCTTAAAATCTTAATAAAAGTTAAAATCTAAATGAAGTATTTCATCATTAGTTGTAATTTAACTGTTTAAAATAGCTTATTTCTAAAAACTACTTACTTAAATACTTAAACACAGGAATCACAATCATCTGATCCAGAGACGGCGACAGCAAAAGGTCATTTTATCAACAACATGAATTAAAACTTTACTAATTCAGTTCTATGTCCAGACAACAGTCAGTTCCAGGGTGGATTTACTGTCCAGAATCAAAACAAATCAAATCCATGACACAGTTCACATTATTGGAACCAAGGAGGCCGGACTATTTAATGCTGTTTTGTCACTTCATTGGATCAGTTCTACTCTTGGTTTTGACACTTGTGGCTGTGATTGTGTCGTCACCATGGAGACGGTGGTTCTCCACAGCTGATGCATTTGAAGACATTATTGTGGAAGAAGGACCAAGTGTGGTGTGAGAAACCCTGACACTGACCTGCTTGGACTGGTGGACACACAGTGGATCTGCCAGACTTGGACAGGATGGACCTTCAACCCCTCGCTGTAGGACAGTCCCATCTGAAGAGCATCAGAGGACGAGTCTACATGTCCCATCAGCTCCACAACACCATCATATATGCCTGGGGTTCCAGTCCCTGATCAACACTAAACACCAACACAACTCTACTCAGCACCAGTTGGACACTCACATATTCCATCAGCTCAGAGCAGTCGGCAAAGTTCTGGATGATTCAGCAAACAGGAGTTCACAACCACACACAGGACAAACAAACTCATGTGGACACGTCAAACAACACATTTAGGATTATTTTCATCCACCGACAGAAAACACACATTTGTCTCAGAGTCCAGATAAAAGTCTACAAACAGATTTACATCCCATCATAATGAGCTGCCTTGGTCAGTGTGATGTATATGTAGATGGATGGATGCTGGTGTTTCCAAGTGTGGCCTCAGTGTTCTGTCACAAAGACGGCAGCGCTCCAGGAGTTTAGGCCACTCAACCCTGTCATGCAGGAATTATTAAAAAAAAGTATCGGGATTTGTTTTAGATGGATTTTATTACTCAAAATTAGGCTAAAGTTTAAATGCATTTGAATTAAAAAAAACATATGGTTTTATTAAGAACATATTTAAGTGTCCGTATGTGGACACCATGCAACAAAGGGGTACAAATGTTAAAAATCAATAAATAGCCTCAGACAAAAAACTGCAACATTATGAGAGTTTAATGTTTTTTATAGAATGTACAAACACGTATAAGAGAGAAAAAACTGATTTTACGTGTTTAGAGGGAAACTCCTCATGGTGGTCTGAATACTGGATGCATCATGCATCAAAGGAGTCAAAATAACATGTAGCTGTGATTATGCTAGTTTTATTTGAATTGTTGAAAGATTATTGCTTTTATACCCAAAGATATGATCATTTATCAGACATATAAAGATGCCTAAATCTTATAAATGAGAAATTTAGTATATTATTATATTGAATGATGATTTTAAACTTTTATTTGTTGTATGTTTATATTAGTCCCACATGTGTGGACAGTTGATTTTCAGGGGGTACAAGCTATATTTTATGTCAAAATTCATTTTTAAGAGCAGATATTTGTTCAACACACTTTCCTCTACACACCAATATGTTTTTCTCCTGCCTCAGCCTTCTCTAGTAGAAATTTTGACAGACATTCCTGGAGCATTCAGCACATGGCTGTGATGGCCATGTGCTACCATCTTAAATTTATGCGATCACCGAACAGTTAAAATTGTAAAACTAAGATGATCCTTTTTTTCATTGTGTTGCTTCAGGTCTATAGAGCCTGCTCCCATGTGGTTTGGAGAATACTGCATTTATAACCCTTTGGAAAATGAGCTTAAACTATGTCTACACAAATGTGGACGTCATGCATGAAAGGGTTAATGATGGTCCTCAACCACACACACACACACACACACGCACACGCACACACACACACTTCTGTAGTTTAGTTGTTGTTGAATGGAAAATATACACAAATGAACACCAATGTCATTAATAAACTGCACTGAACAACAAAAGAACCACAACAGCAGCAATTTCTGAGGTTCAACATGGAGTGCAGTACATAAAATGGACACAAGGGGGCTCACTGGACCCTGACAGTGGTCTACTACACCTGTCACAAATGGACCCTGAAAACAGAATCAAAACAAGGATCAGAATAATGGTCTGTGTGCAGAGATTGAACATCTGCCGAATCAACTCAATCAAACATCACTTCCCTGCACTGACAGTTTCACATGTTTCTGCTTCTGTCCATGTTGTATCTTCATTAACATCTGGACCTCCTAACATTAATGAACATGTTATTGGGGTTCAGTTTAGATTGTCTACCCTGTGGGGTTATGAAAATGGAAAGGTTTCGTCATGAACTTTCATAGACTTCTACTCATATGGGCCTTGAAACCTGGTCCCTGTTTCATCTCCATAGGCTTCTACCACCCTGAGCCACGGGACGGCCATTTTTAGTTACCCACAAAATGTTTTCAGCAAAGTTGGAACATTGTCAAAAGTTGCAAATTTGACGACCGCCTGGAAAATGGATTAAAACAACCTCAAATACTTCACACATCACTGATAGATACTTTTGGGATTATTTAGAAGTGATTTTAAATTAATGCAAAAATTGGACCAAAATGACATTTTTATGAAGTTTAGTATAATGTTACTCTGGACCACCGGGGGAAACAAAGACCACCTGGGAAATGACTTAAAACAACCTTAAATTCCTCACACATTAGTAATTAATGCCTTTGGGATCATCTAGAACTGAGTTTAAGTAAATTAAACAATCTTGAGCAAAATTAAATTGTTCAAAATACATAGACTTTCTTTTTGTCTTCTCTTCTTTTTTAAATGCAGTTTATTATTATTATTATTATTATTATAGCATAGCCTTTTGTTGGATCACCAGGGGGCACTGACAAACCCCTGATAAAAGTTTTGAAACACCCTTAAATACCTCAAACATCATTTAGTGAAGCCTTTAGGATCATTCTGAACAGGTTTTAAGTAAATTAAAGTTAGTTTTGTTTGCAGATGATATGAACATCTTTTACTCTGGGAAAAATTTGCAGAGGCTTTTCAATGTCGTCAGAACAGAAATGAATAAACAGACAACATGGTTGGAGTCGAGTAAATTAGCATTACATTTGTCCCCCCAAAAATCTATGCTGTTTGGAAATTGAAAAATAAGCTCACAGGTAAATGTAATAATAAACAAAGTTCATACAGAGAGAGTATAAAAACAAATTTCTTGGTGTGATATTAGACGATAAGATCTGGAAACCCCACATATATTCAGTGACTGCAAAAGTAGCACCGAGTATTGGAGTGAGTATTACCAACTTGGAGACTTTGTCGCTAAATCTGGAAACTTTTTAAATTCTCTTGATGACTTTTTTTTCAAAAGCGACTAGTCACAAATCCATCAACTTTTTCTGGTTTTACTGGAGACTTTTATTGTATTTGGAGACTGTGATGTGAAAGCACGTATCATCCTACACAGTAAGTGATCTTCATCATTGTGAAGCCTTTTGTTTTTATAATTGAACATAAGAATCAAGCACATAGATGGGTACAGACACTGTCCACACAACATAAAGAAGCCAGGTTAACAGGATTGGGATGGTAACAACAAAAATCAGAATCATAAACATTAAATATTAAAGAAAAAAAAGAAAAGAAAATGAATAAACAAGTTAAAAAGGAAACATTGGGAAACTTTGAGGTGGTTTTCAATCCTCAGAGTTTAAATATTTACCGAGTTTTATATTTTAGTAGATTTTTGGTTAGAGACATGTTTAATTGTGTTCAAATATTGCTTTACTTGGTTTTCAAAGTGACGTTTATTTGGTTTATTTTGCATTTATTTGGTTTTATGAATATGAAATGTAGCTGACATGGTTAAGGTTTGTATCAGGAGGGAAAGGTCTTTGGGAATGGATGAGTTTTGACATTTGTTTTGGAGGGGGAGAAGGATGAGTGGAGGTGCGACCTACTGTGCAACATAAGCCCCATAAGGGTCAGTTGGCGACTTGTGGCGACTTTTAGAACAACACTGATCGGACTGATAGGAAGAGCCAGGTACTGACTGGATGACAAAACTTTACACACTCTTTATTCATTCACTTGTGTTTCCCTGTTTGAATGACTGTGTAGACGTATGGGCAGATACCTCCAAAACCAACCTACAGCCATTATGCACACTTCAAAAGACAGTGATACCGATAATTAACATGTTGGGCACGCAGCAACAGTAAATCACAAAAACCACAATTTATTTCCATTAATGGATTATTGCGTCAGCTATCTTTATATTTGTACACCGAGTAACTATTTTTGCTTCGATATTGTAGGTCTTCCTACGTTTCCAACTGATCACTGTCCAACAGGTGTTTCAATTTAGCATAGTCCAGTAGTCACTAATATAAACAACACACATCAGATAAATTTCCCTTTTCTCATCAATTTTCCATTTAAACATTCATAATTCCCATAGCATCTTTACTTTAAATCAGGCATGTGTAAAATTTTCAAGAGTTACAGAAACAAAGAACTTTAAGATAATAAATTCAAATAAATTAAAAAATAATAAAATAAGTAAGCTAAGAAGTTATGGAGTCTGTTACCACTATTAATGAAAAAAAAAAAAATGCAACCATAAATCAAATGGAAAAATGGTATAAAAACCAAATAAAATAATGTCATCAAAACTCTAAATGTAAACTGCAATGAAAAATTAAATGAAAACTTTCAATAAAAATGAAATGAAATAATGATATCAAAACTCAAGTAGAAAAATGCAATAAAAAAAATCAAATGAAAAAAATTGCAATAAAAATCAAATGAGAAAAAATGCCATAAAAGTATAAAATGTAGATCAAATGAAAAATGCACTTAAAAAATGCAGATATTACATGAAAAATTTGGTATAAAAATCAGATGAAATAGTTGTTATTAAAAAAAAAATCAGATGAAAAATTTAAATATAGATTCAAATAAAAAAAAATTGTACTGAAAGAAAGAAAAAGGAAAAAACAAAACCCCGTCTTCTTAGACTAAGCAAAATCTATAATAACAAAAAATTCTCTCTTTTTCCTTCTTTTTTCTATTTTTTTCATATCTTTTCTCTTTTGTTTTTGATATTGAAATAAAATTTATTCATTCATTCATTTTCTGAACCCGCTTTATCCTCACTAGGGTCACTTGGAGCCTATCCCAGCTACATAGGGGCGAAGGCGGGGTTCACCCTGGACAAGTCGCCAGATCATCGCAGGGCTGAACATATAGAGACAAACAGTCACTCTCACATTCACACCTATGGGCAATTTAGATTAACCAATTAACCTATCAGTGCATGTCTTTGGAGGGTGGGAGGAAGCCGGAGTACCCGGAGAGAACCCACGCAGACACGGGGAGAACATGCAAACTCCACACAGAAAGGTCCCACCCCCCCGTCGACTGGTGTTGGAATCGAACCCAGGACCTTCTCGCTGTGAGGCACGAGTGCTAACCACTGCACCACCGTGTCGCCCCCCAGGGAACACAATTCAACACAATAAATGACCCCAAACCCATCGTATGCAGATCTGACACAGTGTATGAGTTCAGTCAAAGTGTATGGAGTCCATGTTGTTGACAGTCTATGATCCAACAGCAGAAGGATGAGGAGAACTCCAACCTTCACACAAACATAGTCATCCTCCCAGTGCTGTGTGGAGGACACACTCAACATTCAACTCAACCACATTTGAATCTGTTTACACACAACATTTCACACTCCTTCATCACCATAACCTGCTGGAAAACAGTCAAACAACGCAAGAAACTAAACAGAACTGAGTCTATGTTTGAATAAGACTTAAAGAACACTCAGTGATGCACATGATAACACATCAAATCAGGACAAAGTCATATTTCACTGATATAAACATGACAATAACAGAACCTGTACTGAAAACATACCTACTGATAATAGAAAGAGTCTATGAAACTACATTTACATGTGTCATCATAGATAGTAAACTGTGTTGGAAACCTCATATTGAGTCTATTCAAAGTAAAGTGTCCAAATCTATAGACATACTGTATAAAACAAGAGACTGACTGAACAAAAACAGCCTGTACATGACCTATTGTTCTTTGATTCTGTCCTACTGAACATATTGCGCAGAAATATGGAGAAAACTATTATAGATACATTAGAAAAATGACAAAACAGAACTATTAGAATAATTAATGAAGTAGGATATTTGGAAGCAACTAATAACTGATTGATTCAACTTAAAACTTTCAAATTGCAGGATATTGTATATATTTAAATACTGTATATGATTTATAATGTAAAAAATAATATTGTTCCAAATAGCATTAAAGACTTCTTTAAATTAAGACAGACTAATTAGAATTGAAGAGGTTTTTATATTTGTGAATGGACTAAAGTGAGGAGAAATGTGAAGTCTAGATGGATTTGGGTTGTGGGTGTGAAATTATGGGATGGATTTAATGATGAATTTAAGTTGTTCACTTCTCTGACAAAGTTTAAAAAATGTCATCAGTATAAAATCATTCAGGAATATGAAGTTGAGATGGTAGACATGTTTCTGTTGTTGATTCTTTGGTTATAATGAGAATGCTTGATGCTGAACACATTTAATTTAATGTCAGCAGTGGATCAGGGGAAAAGGAGAGGCACTAAAATAAGCTTTTGCTTCTAGACTATTCCTTTTTTGGTTTTTATATTTATTCTAATTATTGTACAATGTGTAATGATTAATGTACAAACCAAAATAAACAATTCATTCAATTCAATAAGTGGAAAAAGTAAAACATTAAGAAGTAACTGAACAAATAATTAGTGGATGCCGTTAAAGGGCGATTATGGTAAATACTTTTGTCTCATGTTTCAGGTCCACTTTAGAATTAGAATAAAACAAGATGATTAAGTAGAACATTGAACAACAGAACATGACTAAATGTTTGTTCCAGTTCCATTGATGTCCTGAACTTTCTGATTCATCCAGTGGTTCTTCTTTACCACAGTCATCAGCAGTTCAACACATTTTCAATCAAATCAAACACATTCTGCAGGTCAGGGTTAGACCAGCGGAAAAATGTTGAATCTAGTTTGATATTAAGGTAAACACTGGACCAGACCAATACCAGACTGGACCACTAGATGGAGCACTGATTAGTTGTGACGCCTCCTTTGGTGGTGGTGAACTTTCTGCTAAACAGACTTCCTCCTCCAATGGAATGTGATCTCCTTCATGTTGTCGGCCTCAGTTTGGGACTAAACCACTACCAGCTCATCAGTCATTCTGTCTCAGTTATATTATGTTCATCATGTTGTTTCTAAATGATGTAAATCCAACTGTGTGAACCCCAACCAGCAACAGAATCACAACAAGTTACTGATTAAAGTCCACAGAGTCAGTGAGAAGTAGTATCACCATGGAAACCAGGTCCTTGTTGACCTCCACTAGTTGAACTTTTCACCTCGTGGCAGGTTGAGGTTCAGTAACGTCACTGTTTTGTGAAGGTGGTGCATTAGAACACACTTCTGTACTCTGAGGACAACAAAACACAGCCTTCAGTCTGATGTTTGTCTTCACATCTGGATTCTGTGAAGTCTGATCTGGAGGTTTTTAAGTCTGATGTTCTTGTCAGAAGTGGGTGCTGCTGGTTCACACACACTGTGTTTCTTCTTGTCACCTGATGCTGAGGGACATTTTGGTCCAGACTTTGATGATTCACATCTGCACTAATGACAGCAGAGGGCAGAGGATGACGAGAATCTTTCATCACATTGGAAACATTCAAACTGTTTAGGTGTGTTATGACACTGACTCTTTCCACTAGAGTCCAATGTCTTACTTTTTGTATGACTGTTCAGTTTTTGTTCTTTGTGGAAATGTTTGACAAGTTCATGTTTAGTACATTTTGACCCTGTGAGAAAAGATCTATTACAGAATCTGCACTGGTAGGGTTTTTCTCCAGTGTGGGTTCGTTGGTGGATTTTTAGGTGATTAGCTTTGGTGAAAAACTTCCGACACTGGCCATAGCCATATGGTCTTTCTCCAGTATGGATGCGTTGGTGGATTTTTAGGTGAGTAGCTTTGGTGAAAAACTTCCCACAATCGTCACAGTTATATGGTTTCTCCAGTGTGGATGCGTTTGTGTTTTTTTAGGTATCTTGCTCTGCTGAAAATCTTTCCACACTGGTCACACTCATATAGTCTTTCTCCAGTGTGGATGTGTTGGTGACTTTTCAGGTAACTTGCTGTGGTGAAAGCATTTCCACACTGGTCACACGCATATGGTCTTTCTCCAGTGTGGATGCGTTGGTGGATTTTAAGGCTATCTCCTGTGGTGAAAGTCTTTCCACACTGGTCACACTCGTACGGTTTATTTCCAATGTGGGTGTGTTGGTGTTTTTTTAGGTTACTTGCTCTGCTGAAAGTCTTTCCACACTGGTCACACTCATATGGTCTTTCTCCAGTGTGGATGCGTTGGTGTCTTTTTAGCTCACTTGCTCCGCTGAAAGTCTTTCCACACTGGTCACACTCATATGGTCTTTCTCCAGTGTGGATGCGTTGGTGTCTTTTTAGCTGACTTGCTGTGATGAAAGCATTTCCACACTGGTCACACTCATATGGTCTTTCTCCAGTGTGGATGTGTTGGTGGATTTTTAAGTAACCTGCTGCAGTGAAAGACTTTCCACACTGGTCACACTCATATGGTCTTTCTCCAAAGTGGATGTGTTGGTGCATTTTTAGGTTACTTGCTGTGGTGAAAGCCTTCTCACACTGGTCACACTCATATGGTCTTTCTCCAGTGTGGATGCGTTGGTGAATTTTTAGGTGACTTGCTGTGGTGAAAGCCTTTTCACACTGATCACACTCATATGGTCTTTCTCCAGTGTGGATGCGTTGGTGGATTTTTAGGGAACTTGCTTTGGTGAAAGTCTTTCCACACTGGTCACAGGTGGGTCTTCCATCCATGTTTGCTGGAATCAGGTGATCTTTGTCCAGATACAACTTTTTGGTTTTACTTAAAATCCACCTTTGTCTTCTCTCTACGTCAAAACACAAAGAAACAGAGGAGGTGGTCACTGAAATGCAATGGAATGGAACACAACAAACACATCCGTTTCAAACCACATTAAGCAGACAGACAAAATTAACTAGTTAGATAATTAATAGGACATTTTCAAACATTTAAAAACTCAATCCTCTTATTCTACATGTGAAAATTGATACAGGTTTGACAATGTACAAATGAGTTAAAATTTCTTGTTTTATATATAAAAAAACACCTCAGAACTCGTAGCACCACCACAATCATATGAAGTTACCTAAGGTCACCAACTTGGAACACATTAAATCATGAACTTTTTAAAGTTTTCTGAGGAAATTTAAGTTGGACATGTTCAATCTGCACATCAAAACACCTAAATATGTCCTTTATTGTTACCAATTGGTGGCACTATGAGTCTGATTCAATATTGTCAAGTCATTATGTTCAGGGTGTGACTCTTATCATGCACATGGAGTTTGGTGCTGATTGGATGAAAAACTGTTGAGTTATACCAGTTTTCTTTTTCTTGGTGATACATCCAAATTCACCGCTGCACCCTGAACACATCAAATAACAACCGCCCACCATTTAATGGAGATCAGGACTGGGCAAACGAGAGGAATTTGCATTTAAACAGGTTTGAATCTGTCCTAACTCCAGCCCCCACCCAATTATGGAACCCCCCCCCCCCAAAGACAAAGGGCAGGAAAGCCAACATTTACAACAAATATCAGAAGTACAATGGGGGGGGGGGTTCACCAAGGAGCCAGAACTAAACATTACATTACAACTCCATCTACCAATAGTCTGCATCATCTCATATCACATCATCTCAACAATAAAAGTAGAACCACAACCATAGCATTACTGATACAAATTCTGCAATATCTGCAAAATAACACAATACAAAACACCAGTTCAAAGAAGCAAAACAAGTAATTCAAACAGCAGCAGATACTCAATGTTAAAAGGACAAACAATATTTGATATAACCTCACATACAAACAAAACAGGACTCATTAAGGAGCAAGAACATAGTGAAGTTTGTTTTACATTACAACTCCATCTACTAATAGTCTGCACATGTACTGAGCAACAGGAGGAAAAATCCCTCCTCATCTCCTGCTCCATACACGACAAATTCAGTCAGACGACCTAGACAGCAGCTATCTGTGAGACATGAACGCACTAAACTCTTCTAACTCTCATCTCTGCCTAAACCCTCTTCAAAGCAAAAAACACACAAAAACACTTATACGGTGTATAAAACATCAGGAATACATATTTCTGTAAACCAACAGTCAACCTGGACTATGTCTAAATTAAAACCAAAGGAAAGTTGCTAAAGTTCCCTCTGTATAAATCTAGGATTAACCACCATTTCACAAACTCCAGACCTGTTTCAGTTCGACCTCAATTCTCACAAAATCTAGAAAAACTATTCAGTAAACGGTTGGACAAATTCATAGATAAACATAAAGCAGAGCCGAGGAACTTCACTGGCATTAATAGACTCAACAGAGGAAATCAGCAATTCAATAAATCCAAACCATCCCACAGTTGGAGTATTCACTGACCTCAGAAAAGCTTTTCAGTCCTAAAGATCCAATCTGTGACCCAGCAGCTCCAGAAGGTCTGTATGATGGCTCTGCATTTCCAGGATTTCATCCACTGAGGCAGGAAATCTACAAGTGGAACAAACAAACAGCAGACATGACTTTAACATCCTCCACTAGGGTTTGTCAACGGGGGTGGGACCGCCCCCCAGGGGGCGTTCTGGATGAGAAAGCTGAGAGGGGGGTGCTCAGGCACAAACGGGGGCGTTAGTCACTGTTATTCATCACAATGTAGAAGTATCTATATCAGAACAAACTCTGTTCTATTGAACAGGAAATAAGATTAAACTGTGTATTTTGAGCGGGATTAGAAATATCAGCGCTGCTGGGGCTCTCGTTTTCCTACTACCGTCATGTTATCTCCATAGCAACGGCCCTGAACAAACGCCTATGCAGCGCATAGAAAACAACCGGAGCATGTTCAAGCAGCGCGAGAACCGAAAAAGAAATCCATCCAAACTCACGTGACCGTCTCCGCTTCACTGCAAGCGACGTAGGAGCTCCGGTACCGACTAACTATAGCGGAGAGCACCGAGATATCCAGGAGGAAAAAGACTTGGGTAGATTTGAGCTCAAACTGCTCCTAAGTATCAAAAGATGAGAATCTGTGTCCAAACCCACCGACTAACATCGAGTAGAATGAAGTTTGATGAACCCGCTTCACGGCTTGTCTCTGGTTCTAACAGCAAAAACAAAGGAGGAACAAACGGGGCTGGCACTTCCTGGAATGACAACAGCTGCATTCTGATTGGTTGGACATGTCAGTATACAGCCTTCTGATTCGTCAATGTAAGGCGCGCGCAGTCAGGATCAGGAAGAGGAACATTTCTCATCGTTTACAATCGAGTCAAACAGCAAAAGAAAATGACAAGGAGCTGTTGTGCTGTTAACTGCACACACCAAAAAAGGATGGAAAATATATAATATCCCGAAGGGATCTCACTAAAGTGTAGTGTTATATAGTTTAAAAAGTCACAGCTCACCACGGAGTAAAAACTGCAGTTTCTCTTGTCTTCGTCCTCTCCTCTGCTGCAGCTGAGTGAGTGTGGGAGGTGGAGCTGCACTGTACTGGTCTGTGTGTGTGTGAGGGGGCGGGGCCAGGCCCTGGGGCACAGTGCAGCACACACACACACACACACACACACACACACACACACACACACACACACACACACACACACACACACACACACACACACACACGTTACTCCCACTACAGGTAATTAGCATCAATAATGACAGTGGAAGAGTTAAAGTTCAACACTTTTATTCCAAAGCTCTGCTTGACAGTTCATAGGCCCACTTTAACCTCTTCAGTTCATATCCCACATGTCCATAACAAGGCAGGGGTTAAATAGCACACATCCAGTGGTGGTCCTCACTTGAATGACGCCCTGGGCGAGAACCCCCTCAAGCGCCGCCCCCCCCCCCCCCCCCCCCCCAAAAAAAAAAAAAAAAAAAAAAAAAAAAAAAAAAAAAAAATATATATATATATATATATATATATATATATATATATATATATATATATATATATATATATATATCAGAGTTTAGCAAACTGTGAGGTTTTACTATATGTCCACAAGGGCATCTAAAAATACAGAAAAACTGACAGAGTCTGTGTGGAAAAAAATTATATGATTTAAATTAAACAGACCTTGACAAGAGCCTACTGTAATGTGATGTGAGTAAAGGGCTCCCATGTTTCCAAGTTGCCATTCCTGAACTTGTTAAATGAACGATCCATTTTTATAAACAATTTGCAACAAAAGCAAAAAAAAAAAGGCTGTTGATCTTCTCTAAATATATCAGTCAACTTCTAACTATTTTTTTCTTCTAAACAATCACACACACATATATTTGCAATAACTGACCTGAAGGATCCTTCTGCTGGGGAGAAGTAGGAGCAAACTGGTCTTCATCCTCAGTATCAAATATTAGTGGAAACACTGTCTGTGAGGACACAGATGGTGGCTGTCCCTGAAGTGTCCACATCATTCCAGAAGCCTGTATATCTGAGGAGGTAGATGGCAGCTCCTCATCCTGAGGCACTGAGAACATTCCAGAAGCTGAGGGAGTAGATGGCAGCTCATCCTGACCAGTGACATGGGATGCTCCAAAATATTTTAAAAGTGCCCCTGAAACAGCATCAAAAGGCAGTAAATATAACTCTTGTTCTGATCTAAAACATCCCTGAATTGAACATTTAACCCTTTCATGCATGAATTATGAGAGCCTTAATCAAGTGTTTTACTCATCTTTAGGCATTATAAAACAATGCGATTGATTTTTTTTTTAAATATATACCTATTTTTCATGTAGTTGCAAAAATGTCCAATCAGCTGGACACCATGCACTTAATTTATGAAGCAAAGAAACATGTATTTAGTGATATACTGTGTGAAATCTATGCAATAAAACCATTTTTAATGCTGCTAATCTGATGTTTTCTCACATTTGTATCATACTCTAATGCTAGTCATTACTCACTTCATGGAGATAATAAGCAAAAAAATGTAAAAAAAAATAAATATCAAAATAACAATAACAAGCAATTGATTTACACTGAAACATGTTACTGCAGATCAGGTTTATCGAGAACAGCAAAGTTACAGTTATGGTATGAATTACAGTGTATGAGATAATACATAAGCGTTCAATGTGTTGGCTGATATGGAACTAAAACAACAAAATCCATGAATATACAAGAGAACAGCTGTAGAATAGCTGTCAACTGTAGTGACCACTATGTATGAAAGGGTTAAATAAACATGCCATTGTATACTATTACTGTCCGTCCTTACACACTATTAAAGCTGCCGTATGTAGGATTGTGGCCAAAACTGGTACTGCAATCACATTCAAAATACTGTAGAGTGTGGTATCCCCTCCTCCTCCCCCCAGGCTAGGGGTTGCCAGATCCCGCATGAGCGTCTACTACTAACGTTTCCACTAATCCTTGCCACCACACCATAAATTTCACACAAAAAAATCATCACCAGACTTATTCTACATAAGTCTAATATATAAAAGGCCAGGACAAACGTCTTGCACACTCAAATAAAAGTTTGCGAAGATTCAGGAGATAGGGAAAAGGGAAATGAGCCTTAAGTTTCACTTTTACTACAAGCTGCACGATCGCTGTAACCCCCCCCACCACCACCGAACCATGGACACCGAACTACCGACCCCCCCCTTCTGGACTACCGACCCCCCCACACACAAACATCGAACCACAGACGCCGAACTACCAACCGAACCCCCCCCCACCGAACCACGGACACTGGACTACCGACAACCCCCCCCCAACCGAACCACAGACCGAACACCCCCCGTTCGGATTACACACCGCTAAATGAACAGGTCACTTCCACAGAAAACACTGAACTACAAGGAGCTACCATGGCAAGAGACAAGTCCTACACCAGTACCCGGTCTGTTCACCAGTCACGGACCGGTAGTCTCTTCACCGGGGCGAAGAGACTGCTGCCCGGCCCCGGGAGAAGGGACCAGGTGAAGAGGCCGTGACCCCGGCTCTCAGTGGCTCTTACCGGTGGTCAGACTGAGGCAGGGCCAGCGTCGATCTTCAAATCCTTCTCCTCTTTCAGCCGTCTCCATGTTTCAACGTCATCTCCTATACATCTCCTTGTTTTATTTCTCACTTTGTCACGATGTATTTGGGAATAATAAGAGTCCTTTTAGGTTTATTAACGTCAGACATTTGTGATCAGAAATGTTCCAGCTGCAGCCCACTGGGAACTGGCAACCTGGATGCTGAAAGGCTTCTGACTCTGTGATTAGCAGACAGGTGCTGGGCGGGGCATCAGACCAAAACACACAATGACAACATAAACATCATTTCAGGGCTGACACTGAGCTTTTCAAATGCACATATTCTGGCTGGACTACTACTGTCAGTGAGATCAGTATTTGAAATGAACATGATTCCTTAATGTCTGGTGACAGTCAAGGCCATTTTACAATTACTTAGAACATAATTCCTACATACTGCAGCTTTAATCTAACTCTCAGGGAGGAACAGGACACACTTTCAGTGATGACCTGTTCAGATATAAACTACCTTTATCACAAAATAGAGTTTTAGCAATTAACAAATGTTCGTCTTTGAAACCACTGCATTGTAAATTCTGTTAGTTAATTACAGGACAGGATCTGACGACATTAACGCAAATGATCGATAGAAATAATACCTGAACTTGTAGCACTAACAGTCTTATTGCGTGACACATTATGGTGAAATTCAATATCATGTTTGTTAGTTCAGTTCAGCCGAAATATAGTTGTATTAGAGCAGAGCAAGCATCATAGATAAAGCTGACAAATGTAAGAGTTAGAACCTGTTTAATGAACCTTAGCCTTGTTTTCAGAACATGCACAGTAATATGGAGAGAACATCTGCACACCTTTATCTTTGCCCGTTTCTCCTCTTCTTCTTTTTCTAAATTGAACACCTGACAGACCCACAGGTCAACGGTCCCACACTCCCCCTCCTCCTCTTTCTGTCGCTGCTTCTGTGCATGCGCCGCACGGCACCACCACAGCATGCAGGGGCGCCTGCACAACAGAGGGGGTGCTATTGTGCCAATTCCCTGGCACACCGTGATAGATTGACTCAATTTTTTTTAAGAGCTCGTGGCACGGCACCCCTAATGAAATGCCACCATGGGCAAATGCCCACTTTGCCCATATGAGAAACCGCCCCTGCACACATCGCTACTGTGTGCACTACAAAAGGGTTAACACATTCTGTGATTTAACATGGTTAAAGTTCTCACACATGTTCGTATCACTGCAAACTTAACCACATCACCATATGCCTGCCCTGACAGCCTAACTGAGATTCAACCTAAGCACTGTTTTTAAGCGGGGGGTGGCAGCAGAGGATAAAACAAACAAACAAGACAAACAAAAGAAAAAAAGGAAAGAAAACTAGTCTGCCCTGAGGGCAATTCTCAGATCTTTTGTGCCCGTTACACTTGCCGGGCGGACTAGACAAAGAAAGAAACCCAAATCAACTAATAACACAAAAACAACAGCAAAAAAAAACAAAACAGCTAGCTGGCCCCCGATGCCTCTGTAAAAAGCACAAATACAAATCTTAAACACTTTATTAAATCCATTAAAATACACAGCCGTTTGCAGATTACATTACAAAATTTAAAATACCTGGTTTGTCCTAATGGTTCCCTTACCCACTACCAGTATTTGCCACCCCAGCAGGGAAACAAGTCTGAAACATAAAAACAGTTCATGTCACACACCTCCGAACAATATAAACATTTAAAAACAGGGCCTCAGCCTAGCGCTGTTCCTTTGTTCCCCTGCACCAGCATGGACTGAGCTGTGCGCTCACCTCACTCCTCCGATTGGAACCACCAGACACACACCTGTTCCTTCCTGCAGGTGGGCATATTTATACCCACCTTCCTAGTCCCTGTACCTCCCCTTCTTTACTTAGTGCCACCTGCAAAACCTCGAATGCAACCAATTAATTAAATGCTCTAACACACACCCACAAAAAAAGTAGTCACCTGTGGAATGGATAGGACTGAAAAAAACACCATCCAATCATTTTAACCGGCCCATTGAAATGATTGAATGGTGATATGTCTATCAAACTCAACTGTAATTTGTCCCTCCCTCCTCTGCGAGTGCAGTTCAGCACTCTGGAGGTGTGGCTTCCGGGGGAAGTCTGAAGAAAGGGGTTTGGACTTTTGAATTGTGTATTTTCAAAAATGTAGCTTGCTCAAACCATTTTTCCAGGATCTCCTACACTATCTTTAATCTGTGATACGCTATAATCGGCCCAATTAATTGGTCGGCTTTAGTCTTCACATCTGGATCCTGTGATTCAAGATTTCAACTATAATTGATTCAACTGCTCCCACTAAAGTGAAGGTTATCTCTGGTAAGAAAAAAATCACCATGGACAAAACACTCCAGTCACAAGTGAAAAAAGAGAGTGTGGTAAAGCTGAACGAAGGCGGAGAAAGACAAACCTGCAGGTCCATTAGAACATCTACAAGGAGACACTTCATCATTCCAATGTAAAACTGAAGAATGCACGGCAGTCGTGTCTGGTATGTTTGTGTTTGACAACATGAGCTGGATAATGAGTAAGTTAGGACTGTGTGTGATTTTACCACAGTTAATGACACAGTATTAGTTTGATTCAGTAGGTCAGAGCCAAACTAACATTAACTGGCCGACAAATGTGTCTGTCTTCTACTAATGTTTGTAAAGTTGGCTCTGTGTTGTAACGTTAAGTTTAACTTTTGTTGTTAAGTACTAAGATTAGCTGCATTGATGGTTGAGCAGATTTCCCATGCATCCTGGAAAACCTGGAAAATAAGAAAAAAGGTCAAATGTCCTGGAAATGGTTAAGTTATCCTGGAAAATTATTGATCCTCCTCCTGCCTTGTGGCCTTGTGTGTCTAAACTGAGATAAAACAAAGGAAATAGTTTTTAGTGATTTATTAAAAATATACAAATATTTTTAGAGGAGGTACAGGAGAAAAAGTAAGAGAGAAGAGAAAGTTGAGTGTGAATTGTCCAGTTGAACATTGAAACTCCAGTTTGTCAGGCTAATGAAGTGCTCCGCTGTGATCTGTGGGTGTGTTTGCATTATTCTAGGATACATTTGTCATAATTATTGTTCATAGATAAATTATAGCCATAGACTGCACATCAAATGTCTGAGTAATAAACATAGAAACAGTCTGGGTAAATGCAAGTTACAACTGTAGAAAAGAACACTTCCACAGAATGAGAAGGACAAGGGAATGGAGGAGTGTATTATGGGATAACTTGTCTCTGCAGTGACTGAAAATGTCCTGGAAAATAATTTCAGGGAAACAGTGGGAACCCTGGTTTAGGTTCGCTGGTTCAGGCTGAAAATCCTCAAAGTGTCTTCAAACAGCTAATGTTACATGTAGTGTTTGATTTTCTTGAACTCTGAATTAACGTTAATGCTTGTGCTATTGGTGCTCATTATGGCTGAGCTCGTAAAAGAGCAAATAGGTTTAACAAGGTTCAAAGAAACAATAAGCAGAGCTAATCATATTTCTTTCTCTTATCAGGAACACTGTCCATGGATTGTGATCGTCCAGATTTGGTTTTATATGTTTTTTCACACAGCAGCACCAGAGACACCTCAGGGAAGGTGGCTAGATCAGTGTCATGTCATGTGTAGTTTTCGACTTTCTGGGTCGCTTGTTAACTATCTGAGCAAATCATTGGCTTCACTGAACATGTTTCGGAGCAAGCGGCACAGCATGAGGGCAAATTTTTTTTATAAAATTCAAATATATAGCCATCTGGGCCAGGTGTTTTGTTACATTTTAGAGATTTGATTGCTTCCAAAATCTCTGCATCTCGAATTTCACCGTTCAATAAAGAGTTTTGCGCCGCAGTGACTGAAGGAAGGGTAAGGTTATCAGAAAAGTTGTTGAGATGCGTGTCATATTCTGAGCTGTATAAGTTACTGTAATACAGTTTGAAAGTGTTATTTATTTCTTTATGGTCCGTAATTGTTTCACCTGTTTTACTGTTAATTTTAGTGATAAGGCGAGAGAATTGAGCTTGATGAGCTTGTTGAGCTATTAGCTTACTGGCCTTGTCACCTGAGTCGTAAATATTGGATTGGGTTTTTAAAAGTAAATATGTGGCTTTATCTGTGGAAAGTAAGTCATATTCTGTTTGTAGTCGCAGTCTTTCTTTAAATAGTGTTGGGCATGGAGAGGATGAGTACTGGTTATCAATTTCAGCAATTGACTTTGAAATGTCATCAAGTTTGGAGTTCCTCGCTTTTTTGGCTGTGGAGGCATATTCAATTATTTGTCCACAAATAAAGGCCTTGAGGGTCTCCCATAGTGTTGCATGATTTCAGGGGTGGTGTTGGTTTCAAGAAAGAAAGAAATTTGAGAGGAGAGGTGGTTAACGAAATTTTCATCAGCAATGAGGAGTGGGTTAAGTCTCCAGTTACGAGACGGCCTGTAACAGTTTGGCAGCTGTGTACAAAATGAAACAGCTCCATGATCTGATATGGAGATGCTGTGATATGTGCAAGAGTTAACATTCCCGAGTAATCTACTGTCTAGAAGAAAATAGTCAATTCGTGTACATGTGTGATGGACATTGGAGAAGAATGAAAATGCTTTTTTATTGCTGAATTTAAATCTCCAAACATCCAAAACACCATTCTGAAGAATTAAATTGTTGATGACTTTCGTAGATTTAGTGAGAGATTGGGCTCTGGTTGATGATCTGTCCAGCACAGTATTGAGAGCACAGTTGAAGTCACCTCCTATTATCAGGTTGTAGTTATTTTCACTGGGCATTGTGGAGAATAGTTTAATAAAAAAATTACAGTCATCATAGTCTGGGGCGTAAACATTGACTAAAGTAACAAGACTGGCAAATAACTGTCCCGAAACAATGACAAATCTACCATGTGCATCCGAAATGACCTCTTTAACTTGAAATGGAATATTTTTGCATATGAGAATAGCTGTTCCCCTGGTTTTGGCATTGAACTGTGAGCGGAATACTTGAGCCACCCAGCTTTTTTTTAAGGTAGTTGACATGGTCGTTTTTGAGGTGTGTTTCCTGTAGGAAAACTATATCTGAATTTAACTGCTGAAGGTAGGACCATATTTTGTCTTTTCAGCCAGGTATTCATACCTTTAACATTTAAAGAGACAAAATTTGCAGTGCAATTAGAGTTATGGTTTGATGCAGTCACCATGTCCTAACAGATATGGGGTTGAGTTATGCAGATGACTGAGGCCATTGGGGGGATAAAATAAAAAAAATAAAAATAAAAAAAAAAAGGAATGTAAATTAAAACTAATGGTGATAAGCAGAAAAAGGATTTGGTAAGTACTGAGGGATCAAAAAGTGCTCTTAACTAACAGTTTGAGAGCAGCTAACTTTCACTAGAACTCTGTTCTTACAGAAATACGAGAATAAAGTGTTGTATTTAGCACAGAACTCTGTGCAACAGTACTGTACAGCCATACTAATAACTTGGATAACAATAAGGTGAATGCATTAACTTCAGTAATTGAATATATACAACCAGATTAAAGAAGTCATAACAAAGTTAGGGGTTATCTACAGCATACAAGCTTCAACATCTCACAGGAATAGCTTTAAAGTCTCTGAAGTGACTTTAACATCTCACAGGAGCAGCTTCAACTTCTCGCATGAACAATTCTAAAAGCTAGATTGAACGTCTTATGAGAATAAGTTACAAAGCCGTCAGTAAAGTCTGGCTGTCCTAGAAAAGTTTTCAGTCAGTAATTCCTTAAGAGGATCGAGCAGGAGATGCGTCAGGCTGGTTGTTTTGAAGAAAGGTAGAAACCTCTGTAGGAGATGTAAATGAGTGTTTCTGGCTGTTCTTGTCGGTAATCTGGAGTTTAGCGGGGAAGAGCATCCTGTACACGAACCTGGCATTTCTAAACTGTAATTTGACCACGGAATACGCCCATCTTCTCTTGGACACCTCGGCGCTGTAATCCAGGTAGATATGTATTTCAGACCCACGGTAGGAAAGCGATCCAGCCTCCCTGACCAACTTCAGGATACGTTTCTTGGTTTGGTAGTGGTGGATCCACGCAATGAGGGATCAGGGAGGACCATCCCGTTTCATACGGCCGTTGGAAACTCTGTGTGCCCTGTCAACTGTTGTTGGAGTTGAGAAAGCTTCCGCACCAAAAGTTTCTTTCAGAAATGTCTCAGTGAAGGCAGATGGCTGCGAGCCCTCAACTTTTTCAGGTAAGCCGGTTATGCGGATGTTATTGCATCTGGACCTGTTTTCAAGATCATCTGTCTTGAGTTTGAGAGCGGCGTTTTCATTAGATATGGTTAAGCAGGTCGATTCAAGAGTTGCTAGCCTGGTCTCCATGCCGTTTAAGGCCCTTTCCATGTGCTGAATTGTCTGGTCATGTCGGTTGATAGTTGCTCAGTCAGCAGAGAGTTGGTCAGACAGCTTGGATATGATGCGGTCCTCCATTGATATGAGAAGTCTCTCCATATCTGCCAGGGTTAGCGGCGTGTTGTTAGCCACATTAGCATGTCGCTCAGCTTGGCTAGCTTGAGACCAGTCGTTTTGGCTATTCTCTGCAGATTGTTCGACTGTAGGCTGGTTTTGTTTTTTTGGATGTTTTCCTCATGTTTGCAAGAGTTATGCACCTTTCGAAATTAGTTATTTCTGGTAATAAAGCACTTTAACTCAAAAATTAGCCAGGATTTCAACAGAGCTCTCCTGGTGTGTGACCTATTCCGACATTGGCCTAACCCGGAAGTCGTACTTACTTCTCTTAAGACATTTCAGGTTGTTCATATTTCTTCAGATTATTTACATTTTTTGTGAAATTACACTTTGTTTTAGTGTAAATACATGAAAGTATTTACATTTACAAAGGGAAAAGTTTAGAGTTGTCATTATTCATATGTTATTATGATAGTATTTTACTGGTCCTGTATACTTGAGACTGAATTGGTCAGAATTGGTCAGAACCTGAACTAAAAGGATTGTTAATTTCTTAGTGTAATTTTTGCATTTCACAAATTCATCCCATGGGCAGAACTGGACCCTTTAGCGGGCCGGATTTGGCCCCCGGGCCGCATGTTTGACACCTGTGCTCTCGATTCTTCTGAAGGTCTGCACCAGTCATACTATTTCGTGTGTGTTTGTGTTGGTTGGTTGGTGGTTGGGTGAGTAGAGTGATAGAGAAACAGACAGATAGTCTGTGTGTTGTGTGTGTGTCTGTGGATGTCTGACAGCTGATGTGTTGCACATGAAGAGTTATTGTATCTCTTTTTTTTTTGTAGATGAATGTAAGTTTGTGTCCAGGAAAGAGATGAACCAACTCAACCTGCAGTTTAACCAGCTCTATGACTATGAAGCTGTGAAAAGAGAACTGTACGCCACACAGGAAGAAAAGAAACATCTGAAGGAGACACTGAAGCAGTCCAAGTTTGGGTTTGATTCCATAAAAGACACAAACACTGACATTATCATTATTATTATTATTACTATTATTATTATTATTTTTTTTTTTTTTTTTTTTTACTGGTTTACAGTCATTACAAATGTTTACAGTTTATGAATATCTACATTTTATCAGACAGGATAATTGAGAGTACAAAAATCTTGAGAACCACACCACAGAGCTATTTTATTTATAATAATGGACCATTTTAGGACTAAGGTTAAGGGACCATTTAGGAAAAACTGCTTTTAAAGCAGACACATTAAATATTAACATGCACTGACAATGTTTTAAATGAAATATATTGAAGGTAAAGGAATGGACTCAAAATGAAATGTACATCTGTAACCAAAAGTGTTTTCAAAAATGACAAGTGTAAATAATTAACACTACATGAACTCATCTCACATTTCTACCTGGAAATTATTTTTTTTCTTGCTTTTAAATTTTGAATTTTATCATCAACTCAAACTGCACTTCTTTCTGGGAATGAACAAACTATATCAGTGCCGTTTGTGATTTTATGTAAATGTAGCATTAAGAAAAAAATAAATGAACACTTGAAGAGTCAGATGTGTTAAAATAGAATAGAATGCCTTTATTGTCATTATACATATGTATAATGAAATTAAAAGAGACAACTCTCTTGTGGTGCATAGTGCAAAACAGTTTAAAAGAAAATAAATTAAATATACAGGGTGTCCCAAAAAAAATGTATACACACTTTAAATAATTGTAAAGAAGGTGTTTATTAAAATTCATTTAATTTTCAAAATGTAATAAAATTAACAAACATCCTTTTATTGTTTTGTCAGCGCCTGTTCTCAAACTGACGTCTGTTCTGGTCCAGACACTGCTGACAACGCCAAGCAATGGAATCACACATTGCCTCACACCACAGACTTCACACCACTAAACTTTTTTAATGGGGATACCCAAAAGACAAAGTCTACGCTATGAGACCTGCAACAGTTGCTGAATTGAGAGCAGCCATTGAACGTGAATGCACGCAAATACCAAGGGAATTGGTATCGGAATTGGAATCGCACACATCATCAAACGGTGATGTGTGCGATTCCATTGCTTGGTGTTGCAGCAGTGTCTAGACCAGAACAGACGTCAGTTTCCACGGTCATTTCACTCTTTGTACATCTGAATGTGAGCGTGGAAAAGGGCATATGCCACGTTTTTGTGCGTACACAACCTTTGTACAAGATTCTCCTGGTCCTTGTTGACCTCCATTAGTTGAACTTTTCACCTCGTGGCAGGTTGAGGTTCAGTAGCGTCACTGTTTTGTGAAGGTGGTGCATTAGAACACACTTCTGCCCTCTGAGGACAACAAAACACAGCCTTCAGTCTGATGTTTGTCTTCACATCTGGATTCTGTGAAGTCTGATCAGGAGGTTTATGTTCTTTTCAGACGTGGGTACTGCTGGTTCACACACACTGTGTTTCTTCTTGTCATCTGATGCTGAGGGACATTTTGGTGGATTTTTAGGTGATTAGCTTTGGTGAAAAACTTTCCACACTAGTCACAATTATGTGGTCTTTCTCCAGTGTGGATGCATTGGTGACGTTTAAGGACATTCCTTCAGGTGAAACGCTTTACGCATTGGTCACAGACATACGGTTGTTCTCCAGTGTGGATGCGTCGGTGGATTTTTGGGTAACTTGCTGAGGTGAAAGCATTTCCACACTGGTCACACTCATATGGTTTTCCTCCAGTGTGAATGCGTTGGTGATGTTTAAGCATGTTCATTTGAGTGAAATTATTTCCGCATTGGTCACACTCATATGGTCTTTCTCCAGTGTGGATGCGTTTGTGTATTTTTAGGTCACTTGCTGTGGTGAAAGCATTTCCACACTGGTCACACTCATATGGTCTTTCTCCAGTGTGGACATGTTGGTGGATTTTCAATTCTTTTGCTACATTGAAACTCTTCCCACACTGGTCACAGTCATATGGTCTTTTTCCAGTGTAGATGGGTTGGTGGATTTTTAGGGAACTTACTGTGGTGAAACACTTCCCACACTGGTCACAATTATATGGTCTTTCTCCAGTGTGGATGTGTTGGTGAGCTTTAAGCACATTCCTCTGGGTGAAAGTATTTCCACACTGGTCACATTCATATGGTCTTTCTCCAGTGTGGGTGCATTGGTGGAGTTTTAGGGAACTTGCTGTGGTGAAAGTCTTTCCACACTGGTCACAGGTGGGTCTTCCATCCATGTTTGCTGGAATCAGGTGATCTTTGTCCAGATACAACTTTTAGGTTTCACTTAAAATCCACCTTTGTCTTCTCTCTACATCAAAACACAAAGAAACAGAAGAGGTGGTCACTGAAATGCAATGGAATGGAACACAACAAACACATCCCTTTCAAACCAGATTAAGCACAGACAAAATTAACTAGTTAGATAA
Source organism: Sphaeramia orbicularis (assembly GCF_902148855.1). Lineage (NCBI taxonomy): Eukaryota > Metazoa > Chordata > Actinopteri > Kurtiformes > Apogonidae > Sphaeramia > Sphaeramia orbicularis. The sequence goes on from NC_043972.1 coordinate 55,044,699, forward strand.
TTAATAGGACATTTTCAAACATTTAAAAACTCAATCCTCTTATTCTATATGTGAAAATTGATGCAGATTCAACAATGTACAAATGAATTACAACAATTTCTTGTTTTATATTAAAAAAAAACACCAAAACTCAGAACTCGCAGCACCACCACGATTATATGACGTTACCTAAGGTCACCAACTTGGAACGTATTAAATCATGACATTTTTAAGGTTTTCTGAGAAAATTTAAGTTGGACATGTTCAATCTGCACATCAGAAAACCAAAATAAATCATTTATTGTTACCAATAGGTTGCACTATGAGTCTGATTCAATATTGTCATGTCATTATGTTCAGGGTGTGACTCTTATCATGCACATGGAGTTTGGTGCTGATTGGACAAAAAACTGTTGAGTTATACCAGTTTTGTTTTTCTTGGTGATACATCCAAATTTACTGCTGCACCCTGAACACATCAAATAACAACCACCCACCATTTAATGGAGATCAGGACTGGGCAAACGAGCTGAATTTGCATTTCAACAGGTGTGAATCTGTCCTGACTCCAGCCCCCACCCATTCAGGTACCTCTTCACATCCTTCCAGTATGGAACACCCCATCCCTTTCCCTGTTACCATAGGCTCCTCTGCCCCTCCCTGTAACAGAGGAGCCCCTCCAGTCACCTCCCACCCCCCTCTCCCTCACTATGGACCAGCTGAGGAGGGGGCTCAGGGAGACAAAGGCCAGGAAAGCCAACAATTACAACAAACATCAGAATAACTTCACATACAAACAACACATGACAAATTCATAGATAAACATAAAGCAGAGCAGAGGAACTTCACTGGCATTAATAGACTCAACAGAGGAAATCAGCAATTCAATAAATCCAAACCATCCCACAGTTGGAATATTCACTGACCTCAGAAAAGCTTTTCAGTCCTAAAGATCCAATCTGTGACCCAGCAGCTCCAGAAGGTCTGTATGATGGGGGGGGGGGGGGGGGGGGGGGTCAGGCCCTGGGGCACACATACACACACACACACACACTAACACAGGAGCAGAGCCACAGAATCTCTGCGCAGCAAAACAGTTCATACATCAGTTCCATATTGACCAATGATTAAAGGTTGGGTAGGAGTTGTTTTCCTGGAGCATTTTTTACTATATTCCTTCAAATCCCCTTCACACCCCTGTTACTCCCACTACAGGTAATTAGCATCAATAATGACAGTGGAGGAGTACAGAAGCATATTACATTCGTACAAAAAAATAAAATTCAGATCTGTTTTTCTGAATTAACGAGATAATTATCTCGTAATTACGAGAAAAAATAAGTTTAATTTGTTTTTTTTTGCGTGACTGCAATACGAGTCGTTATTTGTTTGTTTTTTGTTTTTAAATTGAAAAACGAATGAATGAATAATACACGGATTTACACTGATTTACTTTTTAATAGTTCTAGTTCAGTTTGTTGTGCATCCATCCATCAAGGCCCATATGAGCAGAAGTCTTTTAAAGTTCACTGTGAAACCTTTCCATCTTCCAAACACACAGTATGCATTTGTCTCTGTAGTTCAGTCTGATCAGATGTTTGGAAGATCCTAAGTGGTTCCAGTCTCATGCATCTCAAAGTGTTTCAAACCCAGAAGAAGAAAAATGACACCAGTGCTTCATGAAGACTACGTTCAGTGTTGGAAGTTGTTTTTATTCTCTTGTTCCACTGTTCCATTTTTTGGGTGAGAAATGCAGATTTCAGCAGGATTTCATGTCACAACTTTGGATTCTATAGTGAGGATGGGACTTTTGCCCTTTGCTTAGATCACTGAGCTAAAGCACAGGTCAGGTCTTCAATGGTAATTTTACCAGTATAAGAAATGTATCAACCTGACACCTGGAAAGGCAAGAAAGGAATGAAATTTTGAAGAAATCTGTCCTGCTGTGGGATTTGAACTCATGATGTCAAAACTTGCATGGGTGTGTGACACGTGTCCCATTCCTTAACAAATGCACTACAGCTGATTTGTTGACATAAGTGTTTTTCACAAGTATAAGACCTGTAAACTTGAACCCTGAGTACAGACTCTGCTCCATCTCCAACCAGGGTGTAGGCCTTTGGTTCTCAGATCTGAGGAAGGGGAACTGAACCAGACCAAGAGTGATGTGAAGTGTCTTATGCAAAGAGCTCACCACTACACCAGCCTCACCTGCCATGTGACAGAGTCTGGTCCACACCAGCTCTGAACGGAAAGTGTCCTGAGATTACTTTAGTTTGGATTTGGCACTAGATAAATCACATTGGATTAGATTTGGATTCTTAGTCTGGTCGACTGTTTTATCCATGCAGACTGATGTTCACAGTGCTGTCAGAGGTTGGATGGATTACCTGCATGTATTTTTGCAGTCGGTTTTTTGTCACTGCTTCTGTAAAGTCCTGTACCAGTTTTAGGCCATTGAGCTTGTATTACTTACTATAACATGATTTCTCCTTGAATTTTTAATTGTTATTTTATTTTTTTGTGGGGGGTAAAAATCACAGCTTGTCTCAAAAGTGGATCTTGATTCTGTCATTTCTGATTAGTGAAGTTGTGACCAAGGACCTGGACCTAAACCACTGGGCTATTTGAGAGTTAGTGATGATGTGCTGGAACTTTTATTTATTGTTTGTTTGTTTTTTTTAACTTGAAAACACAGAAGAGTACAGTTGATGTATCAGGGTATTGAACTTTCCATCTCTGGGTTCAAAGCATGGGTTTACACCAGACTGAACCGATGACTGTGGTAAACAGGTCTGTGTTTTTTAAGGTTTTGAGTCTACTATATGGTGGTGGTCTTCAAAAGAACTCAGAGAACCATGAGCCTCAAGTCCATTTGGGACCTTACAAATATCTTACCAGACTGAGCTAAGTCAGACTCCTTCTAGAGGTTTTGTCTCTGCACTGGGGGGTGAACTTCAGAACAGTAACAGAAAATACAAGACTTGAACTCAGGTCCATGTAGGACTGGTCAAGTGTTCAACCAGACTGAGCCAGTGAGGATGATGACTGACCCTTTTGTTTTTTAGGATTTAGACCTACTATTTAGGTGGAGTGGTTTAAAAAGGTGGACTTAAAATTTTCATAGAAGAGTTTAATTTGAACCCTGGTTTGTCAATCACACTCTGGAAACCTCACATACATAAAGTAACTGCAAAAGTCACACTGAGTATTGGAGTCAGTGTTGTCAGTGTGGCAACTTTTTTTTTAAAGTGACCAGTGAAAAATCTATTGACTTTTTCTGGTGCTACTGGAGACTGTTTTGTATTTGGAGACTGTGACGTGAAAGCACGTATCGTCCTGCACAGTAAGTGATCTCCACCATCGTAAAGCTTTTTTTTTTTTTTTATTTAACATAAGAGTCAAGCACATAGATGGATACAGACGCTGTCCACACAACATAAGCAATAAAAAAGCCAGGTTAACATGATTTGGATTGTAACAACAAATATCGCAATCATAAACATTAAATATTAGACAAAAAAACTAATTTAAAAAAAAAAAAACAAAAGGAAAAGGAAAACAAAATAGAAACATTGGGAAACTTTGAGGTGGTTTTCAATCCTCAGAGTTTAAATATTTACAAACTGAGTTCTATATTTTAGTAGATTTTTGGTTACAGACATGTTTAATTGTGTTCAAATATTGCTTTAATTGGTTTTCAAAGTGACGTTTATTTGGTTTGTTTTACGCTCATTTGGTTTTATGAATATGAAATGTTTTTTATATTTCTCAGTGAACTGAAGTGAGGACAAATGTGAAGTCCAGATGGATTTGGGTTGTGGGTGTGAAATTATGGGATGGACTTGATGAATTTAAGTTGATCAATTCTCTGACAGTTTAAAAAATGCTTTAAGTATAAAATCATTCAGGAATATGAAGTTGAGATGGTAGATGTGTTTTTGTAGTTGTTGATTCTTTGGTTATAATGAGAATGCTCGATGCTGAACACATTTAATTTAATGTCAGCACTGGATCAGGGGAAAAGGAGAGGCACTAAAATAAGCTTTTGCTTCTAACATATTCCTTTTTTGGTTTTTATGTTTATTATAATTATTGTACTATGTGCAATGATTAATGCATGAACCAAAATAAATGATTCATTCAATTTAATAACTGGAAAAAGTATTAAATTAAGAAGTAACTGAACAACAGGGTGGTCAAAAAATTTTTTTTAAGGTTCTCTGGATTAGAACCCTGCATTTGGTTCCATATCTGGCCAAATTACTTCGGTCCAAATTTTATGCAAATTAATTAATATTTAGAGGTTGCACAAGACGCGTGAAGATTGCTCTATATACTATAACATAACTAGCCAAATGAATAAGGCATATTAGAATAATTCGTAATTTTATTCTCAAAATCAAACTGCAACTCACATAAAAATGTTACTTAGAAAGTCCAGCCACCACTGTTGCTTTACTGAAATTACAAAAAATGTTGCTGTGTTCTTTGACAACTTGGAGCAAGTACTGTTTCTGATCTTCATTTTTTGTTGGTCATAGTTGAAGTCTGGAATAAGCTCCACCCCTCTTTCAGCAACATCATTGACAACTTTTCTGGAATGCACAATTTTAGCAGCCTTCTGAAAGTCTTCATCATCAGCCCAGTCTTCTGGAGGAATTCTGTAGAATGTTTGTGGCAGATCCAAAGTTTCAAAGAAACGCATCGTGCTGGTGGTGACAAAATCACTGATCTGCTTCCCTTCATAATCTGCTTAATTAAGGGCATCCCAACGCTTTAGTGGAACCTCTGAACCTCCATTTTCCATAGTGTTGTGAACCATCAGCTGCTTCTGCTCTTGTGTCACACTGGAGTCACAGAATGCCAGGACAACCAATTCTTCACTCACGAACCAAAGATGTCGGCGGCCTTACTTAATACATATATTGCTAGATGAATCACTCAAACCTTGGTTTTGATAGTACTGCTGCTTCTCTTACAGGTCAGCGCAGCTATGCTGAAAACACAAAATAAGTCAATTTCCAGGAAACTTCCAGCGACTTGTGCAACCTCTAAAACATTTCCTTTTTCTTCCAAATTTTTTCCTAAATCGTCTTTTGAATGCCAAAACCTAATGCAGGGTTCTAATTGAGGTTATCTGAAACTTTATTTTTTTTTTTACCATGATTGTTGGACCACCTTATTGAACAAATAATGAGTGGATGCCATTAAAGGATGACTATGGTAAATACTTTTGTCTTTTGTTTCAGGTCCACTTTAGAATTAGAATAAAACAAGGTGATTGAGTAGAACATTGAACAACAGAACATGAGTAAAGGTTTGTTCCAGTTCCATTGATGTCCTGAACTTTCTGATTCATCCAGTGGTTCTTCTTTACCACAGTCATCAGCAGTTCAACATAACACAACTGAATTCCTATTATTTGTTTTGGTTTTTCTTTTTCATTTGTTTTATGCTCCTCTCATTCTTTCTTTCTTCTCATAATTTGTTGTATGATTGTTTCTGAAACATGATATACACCACGTAATAATTTTTTGTATGGATTTTCATAGGAGGTGTGAATTTATCTTAAACTGTGAAATAATGATGCTTTCATGTGAGTTTGTCATTGTTCTTGTAATGTTTGTTTAAATAATATATTGTATATATAAAAACCAAACAAACATCCAGTCTCCATTATCAAGTGTTCATTTTTGCCTCTACTGTAATGTCTAGAATAGACGCATATTAGATTTTAAAGGTGTTACCCTCTGGGCTCTATGCACAGCTCCACTACTTCCTGAACTTAAGGCAGCTCCTTTATTTATTATTTATTTCTTTATTTTTCTGTCTTTCATTATTGGACACACTGATTAAACTAGGTGTGTCTGCCAAACACACCTGGTTTAATCAGTGTGTCCAATAATGAAAGACAGGAAATAAAGGAGCTGCCTTTTTTTTTTTTTTAATTGGCACAAAGCAATTTACAGAACAAGAAAGGGAAAATGTTGCAGAAGAGAAAAACAGAAATACATTAGGAGTCATGGTGGGATGATGAAACATAGAACTATTCAAAATATCTGAAAATAAATAAATAAAAAAATAAAAAATAAAATAAACAAAAAGATTAAGACACTTGAAGTGTACTGAAAATAAAGAAACAGAAAAATATATATCTGACTGGACAATAGAGCACAAAGGACTAAGGCAAGATACATTTCAAACAGCAAGGACTTAGATAATCTAGAATAAAGTTTTCTGGCTTTGTTGGACATTTTTTCAATAAACTTAAGAGATCTGTAATAATTAATAAAATCACATATAAACAAATTAAAGGAGGGGTTCGTGTTTTTCCACTTACAACAATGAATATGAAATTTACCTAAAATAATAATAAGGTTAACACAATATTTTTGATGTTTACATCTAAAGAATCCATATAATAAATCATATCATATAAAGAAAAAGACGGAATATTTTAAATTTTTAAGGACAACCAACTGTGAATATCAGCCCAAAAGGAAATGCTGTGTGAACAATTAAAAAACAAATGTTCAATGGTTTTGGCTTCAGAGAAATAGAAAACACAGGAATCCACATCAAAATGAAATCTTTTGTGCAAAAAATCATTAGCAGGGTAAACTGAACATGCAATTTTGAAATGAGTTTACTTTACTTTGGGAACAACAGGACACCAAAGATAAAAAGAAAAACGTTTTTCCCTCAGGGTGGTTTCGATGTTAGGTAAAGCAACTGAGTTAAAGTCCCCAAAGATTTTATGTTTCAAAGCTAGACAGATCATTTTATTGTTGCACCTTCTATCTAACAGATCAATGTCATTGACTTTCAAACAAGGTAAGAAGGGAACATATAAGGGGCTGGGCAGACCACCTTGGATTATGTGAAGTAATGATGTTGGAATCACTTTACAGATTTTATCATATTCTTTTCTTATGCTATTTATATTGTATTTCCTGGAGAATTCTTCATATGATAACAGGTGTCTATCTGTGTTCAATAAATCAAAAACAAATAATAAACCATTATGAAACATTCAGCTTCAAAAACTGACTTTCTTTTTCTAATAATGTATCTGTTGTTCCATAAAATAGTGTTGTGTGGAGAGAAGTTATGGGTAAATATCATTTTGTTAAAGTTCAATGCTTGTTTGTGGAAGTTAGATAATTTAATAGGAATTTTATGCACTTCAAAATCACATTTCGAAAAGAAGTCAATCCTTCCAACTTTATTGAATAAATTATTTGGAATGGGGCTGGGAAAGACAGTCTTTCAAACACTTCATTCTCAGAGATGCGATAACTGATTCAGATTCCATGGCTTTTCATCCCCCTTTATCATAATCTCTGACAAATGAAGTTTTATGGAGGTAGTGAGTCTTATTTTTCCAAATAAATTTAAATATTATAGTTAAATGACTTGATTACTTTTGCAGATGTGTATAATGAGTGGCATGGATACAGAAGTCTGGAGAAGGTCCAGTAGACAGAGGTCTATTATGAGCCAGTGGCTGAATCATTTTTGTAGATCTTTGACCTTGGAATAATATTTAAATCAGTTCTTTTAGGTACATTTTTTGTGATTATAATTCCAAGATACTTAACTTGGTATTTCACTGGGATATTAGTTCTACTGTGAACATCACTGGTATGAACAGATAAGAGCTCATATTTTTGGAGGTTCAGTGATAAACCAGATGCTTTGGAGAAAAAATTAATTTGACCAAATGCTTTAAAGGAGCTGCCTTAAGCTCAGGAAGTAGTGGGGCTGTGCATATGCTGCATTCCAGAGTGCTGGGAGGTAGAATCTATCTGACTTGGACTGAACTCCATCCCACCTCAAAGTATTCCAGGTGATCCACGTTGAACAGAAACAACAAACATGGAGATCGCAGATCTAAGCTCCTATTTGCTTTGATACTGAGGAGGCATTTGGACTGTGGACAGTCCAGTGTTCTCATATACGCAAACCAGATGGAAGAGGCCAAATGACGGAGGAGCTAATTAGACATTGCCAAGTTTCTTTTCATTGTGAACTTGCACACTGTGCGCCGCTATTGTTGTGATGACGTCACATTGCAGTTTTTGGTGAGGTCGGGGTACTTGGAACTGGACCCGCTTTAAAACCAGGACCTCCGGCTTCGACAGGCGTTCCAATGCATTTGGCCCAGTTGGAGGTCGGAAACTTCCCACCTCCCAGTACTTTGGACCGCGGCCTTACCGCCCGTGAATGTTTGACGATAATGCAGATCACTTACTGTGCAGGACGATCCGTGCTTTCACGTCCCAGTCTCCAAATCCCATCAAAGTCTGCAGTAGAAGCAGAAAAAGGAGACAGATTTGTCACTAGTCTCTTACGAAAAGAAAAAAGTCACCAAGACGATTTGAAAACTCTCCAGATTTAGTTTTTCTCCAATTTAGCATTCTGGTCCGTTTCAATGATGGAAGCTTTTTTTTTTTTTTGAACAATGAACATTGAACAGCATATATACATAAAAGTACACATCAAACAAGGGTAGAAAGTTTCATAATTGACAGAATATTTTACATTACAAATATGTAGAAATACATGTAAGTACAAACATTAGGAAGAAAAAAAAATTATGTGTATATATATATATATATATATATATATATATATATATATATATATATATATATATATATATATATATATATATATGCTTGAGGTATAAATAGAAATTATACAAATTAAATAAGATTATACACTTGACATATTTTTTTTTTTGTTTTATTTGCTTTAGAATTTATGCTGTTCCTCAAATTGTCTACATATTTGGAAGGAAGGGCTTTGAAAACAGTAATGTTTGGAAGTTGATGTGCAAATTTGGAGCAATGAATGTGAAATTTGGCAAAAATAATCAAAAGGTTGACAATATATCTTTTTTTTCTGGAGTTATTTAATCAATTTGTGATAGGCGAAATAAAATGTGTTGAAAGTTTACATGAAGAGTCAATTTTTGTGTTTATAAAATTATTTAAATAAATCCAAAATAAATGTGTGTAGGTGTAATCCCAAAATAAGTGACATATTGTTTCCTCTGCATTGCTGCACAAAGAACAAAGAGTATCAATATTTTTTTCATATTTTACTAGATCGGTCTTCACCAGATAACATCTATGGATCAATTTAAAAGCAACTTCTCATACTTTATTTGTAATAATAAATTTCTTTGACAGGATCCAAGTGTTTTTCCAGTCTATGTCATAGTAAATATTATTCCAATAAAAAACAGCTGCAGGTTTGGAAACAATATCTCTTTGAATAATTTCTCTAATACATTGGTTAGTGGCTTTATCACCCAATAAAGGACAGATGTTACCAACATACAGTATATATTAATAGGATTTAGTTCTGGGACAATACAACTTCTACCTTTAGGAGCAGACATCAATAACCTTCTATCCCAATCTGGGATTGCATCAAAAACTACGGCATATTCTTTTGGAGTGACAGGGAAATCATAAATAGATAAAAACTCTTCATAAGAGAAAAAATGACCATTGTCATTGAGCAATTGACAAACAAGTAAAATGTTTTTATCAACCCATTTCTGAATATATAAAAAGTTGTTCTTAAACTTAATATCTTGATTGTTCTAAATAAAACAACTATGGGTAGAAAATTTGTGTGAGTATAGCATTAACTAAGACGATAAGAGCTGCCTATGAAAGTTGGACGGTTTTACTGGTAATTTAGAAATATTGTATTGTAATTGCATCTTAGCAGAAAATGCATTCCTCCAAGTGAGTTAAAAACATGAGCAATAATAAAGTTCCAAATTGAATTGGGATTTTTTAAGAAAAGTTTGATCCATTTGATTTTAAAAGAAGAGTTTAGGGAGGTGAAGTCTAAAGAATTTAAACCACCAGAACACAACTTACTTATCATAACATTTTTTTTTTAATATAATGTACTTTCTTTTTCCAAATGAAATTAAATAATATTTCATCAATTTTTGTGCATATTTCTTTTGAAACATCAAGTGCCATGGCTGCATATATAAGTCTGGAAAGACCTTCAACTTTGGCTACCAAGGATCTTCCACTAATGGACAAATCTCTTTGAAGCCAAAGGTAAAATCTCTGTTGTACTGAAGCTGTGAGTGAGTCAAAATTTTCAGATAATCTAGCACCTTGGTCTTTTTGAATGATAATACCAAGATATTTAACCTTATGCTTAACAGGGACTCCTGAAATAATAGTATCTATGCAGTTTTTAACAGGGAGAAGTTCACATTTTGGAATGTTAAGTTTGAGTCCAGAGGCCATTGAGAAAGTATTAATGACTTTGAGTGGTTCACCAAAATGAGATTAATCCTTTAAAAAAAGTGTTGTGTCATCCACTAGTTGAGTAATAGACAATGTTCTGCCAACAATAGAGAGATTAATACATTACTGTTTTTAAAATGAATAGAAAGTAATTGGGAAGTAATTAGGAAGAAGGAAAAGATGTGCCAAAATTGGACATCCCTGATGGATCCCACGGTTAATATTAAATCTTTTAGTCGTGCCATATGGGAGTTTGATTCAACTATTTGCTTCTGCATACAATGTTTTAATGGATTTTTTTTAAACATATTTCCAAAACCAAAAATATCAAGTGCTTTAAACATGAATTCATGTTCAATGGAATCAAAAGCTTGATAAAAATCCAAAAAAAGAATGAAACTGTTATCTGTAATTAATTCTGAATGATCCAAAATATCAATTACTAGTCTTATGTTATTTGTTATATGTCTGCCAGTCATAAAACTAGACTGTGTTTCATCAATGATATCATTAAGTGTATGTTTTAATTTTTTTGCCAAACACAGCAATCATTTTGTAATCATTATTCAGGAGTGAAATAGGTCTCCAATTATCTTACAATAGAATGTCTTTTTGTGGTTTAGGAATCAAAGTGATTAGTCCCTGAGTCAAAGAAGGAGGGAGCTTTTCATTAGCAATGCTCTCTATATATACCTTATGTAGAAACTGTGAAAAGTCCTTGGAAAAAAATTTGTATATTTCTGAAGTAAAGCCGTCACTCCCTGGACTCTTACTGAGTTTCATGTTTTTAATAGCATCTTCAATATCCAGTATTGTGATGGGGACATCACACATAGCTTTATTAGTATTGCTAATGGTTTTAATATTACCTAAGGAATTACAGAAATTTTCCATGTCCTTTGTACACAATTCAGACTTATAAGTTTTTGTAAAATCATTCACAAGTCTTGGAAATCACTTTAGGGTCTTGTGTGATGACCCCATCTGAACAGAGTTTAGTCATGCTGCCAAATGTATTGGGATGATTCTCCAAGTTAATGCTAATCTATTGTCTCATTTAGGAAATTCTAAAACATGTACAGATGCATTGTGGGATTTGTACCTGTTTGAATCACTGACGGAGACAAAAAGACAGATTCACAACAGTGGAGAGAGACAGATTTGATTTAATTTGTATCGTATTTTACTGTCCACACACAACACAACTACATAAACACAACACAACTACACACACAAAACAAGAAAAGCACTCGGAGAGCACAGACTTCTGCCAAGACAGATCTGCCCCCCCAAATCACCACCAAAATTTGTTCCTTGTGCCAGTATCAACATTTCCCGAAAATTTCATGAAAATCCGTCCATAACTTTTTGAGTTACATTGCTAACAAACAAACAAACAAACAAACATGCAAACATGCAAACACACAAAGCAAAGTGATCACAATAACTGCAATAACACACAACTACGCACACAACACAACTACACAACTACACAAACACACTGAGGATCCTGGTCTCCCCAGTGTAAATCCTCCAAACAGTGGTTCAGTGAATGTGGTTTTGAAGGTGTGGAGGTGGATCAGTTTGTCAGAGGAGACTCTGTAGAAGGACACAGATCCAGCAGGACAGTCCACATACACTGATACTGTACCAGAGGAGGAGGAGGAGGAGGAGGAGGAGGAGGAGGACTGAGGGAGGACTGTGTATTCATTTTTATGCCAGACCCTGTATCCACCTGTATAACACCACAGACTCCAGGACTGATCATTTCCTCCAAACACACAGTCTCTACTGTCTCCTTTCCTTCTGATTCCTCTGTAAGTCAGTGATATATGAACGTTTCCACTCCACTGGACCTCCCAGTAACAGCGACCAGTCAAACCAGTTGAACACATCACCTGTACCCTGTAGTCAAATCTGTCCTGATGATCAGGATATGACTGAACCTCCTCCACTCGTTCCACCTTCTTGTTGTTTTCAGACAGTTTGAGTTTTTCGTTCGCTGTGTTTGGATCCAGGGTGAGTTCACAGAAATCTGATGGACAGAAGAAAACACAATCCAGCTGCAGTTATTGATCAGTGATCAGGTGATTGACTGACAGTCTGATCATATCACCTGGTTCAATTCAACTGTTATTGATGGATGGATCATGTGTGAGTTGGACTCTGATCAATACTCATCAATAACAGATAAATCCAGTGTTTTATAGATGGATCTGTTGTTTCTGAGCACATTTTCACCAACAGAGAATAAAAGTGTGAAACAGATCAACTCTGACTCCATGACGGAGATCTAATCTTTAGAACCAGTTCATGTTTATGATCATATATTGATCTTTAACATTCAAACATTCAAAGTTTGTTTCATTTTGGATCCAAACTGATTCAAACCTAAAAACAGAATCCAATCCCATCAGTCATTTCTCAGTTCTTCTAGACTCTTAGTGTTTTTGCTGTTTGTTCAGGTTGATGTTTAGTTGGTGCTAATGAATCTAATGTTGGATTCGTAGATTCTAATCTTCTCCACAGTGACTTTGACTGTTTACTAATTGGATCTAAACTCAGTACTTTTGGTCATTGAATCAGATTCTTTATCTGATGGACAATAATAGTTTGTAGAAGTGTTTTGGTGGTTTCATCTGAGTTTGTTCCTCAGACAAACTTCTCATCCTGATGAACTCTGTTGTGTTTTGGATCTTATTGGTTGTATTTGTATTCTTTGTCACATAGTGACAGTACAGACTGTAAATGTGCATAAAGACACTAGAGCTATGATATGCACTAAATAGTCTGGGACTGGACCTGAGGACTCACTGCTCAGGGTATGTGGGTCCATGTGGTACCAGTCCTGACCAATCAGCTATCAGCTCATCCTTCCACTAAACTGACTGTCTTCATGAACACTTTAGATGTTTAGAATGTGGAACCAGGTCCTGGTTTGGGTTCAGGTTGTTTTTAATCAGTCTAATGAAATCACACTTACACTTCCTTGGACCTGGTTTCAACCATCGGACTCCAGCAGGATCCAACCTGAAAGGAGGAGGAGGGTCAGAGCAGTTGGAAACACAGACATTCCATCACTCTGATCCACTGAAGCTTTTCTGTTCACATCCACTAAATGGTTCCTTCTGAATCACTGACTGAGTCTGTTGGTCTTTGAACATGGGCTGGACCTTCATACAGGATGGATCCCAGCTCTCACAGATGGTTCCTGTCAGCTCTACCTGTTCTATCTGCCATTATCTGTGGATGCATCAGCTCAGTCCATACCTGACAGTGTCCAGTCTCCAGTGTGGATCCTCCACTAGAGCAGACAGCTCCTGTCCTGAGGCTCCTGGATGGTTGTAGCTCAGGTCTAGCAGTCTGAGATGGGACGGATTGGACTTTAGGGCTGAGACCAGAGAAGAACATCCTTCCTCTGTGATCAGACATCCTGACAATCTGCAACACAAAACATCACATCCATCAACTGAGGATGGAGATCAGTGGAGTTGGAGTCATTGAACAGAGTCCGTGAATGCATGGGACTTCACCAACACGACTTCAATGTGTAAAGTCTATGAGTTCCAGACTCTGAACACAGTTGAAGATCACTAGAACTGGTCTGGAGTTCAACACAAACAACCACTGACAAGCTCAATCCATCCAACAACTGGAGACAAACATTGAAATGATGTGTTGTGTTCTTTGTTGAACCCTGACCTGAGAGTGTCCAGTCTGCATCCTGGACTCTTCAGTCCATCTGACAGCATCTTCACTCCTGAATCCTTCAGGTCATTCTTACTCAGATCCAGTTGTGTCAGACTACAGGACTGGGATCTGAGAACTGAGGACAGAGCTTCACAGCTTCTCTCTGACAGGTTACAGCCACTAAGGCTGGACAAAACAAAAGGGATGAGTATAAAGTTATTGATCTGGTTGAAATGATAGATCCATATTTGAGATGTTTGATCAAACTGTTTGTTCTCACAGAGCTTTGTTGGAGGCTTTGACCACTGGCAGCAGCCTCAGAAGAACCTCCTCTGAACCAGAGTATTCCTTCAGGTCAAACACATCCAGGTCTTCTTCTGATGACAGTAAGATGAAGGCCAGAGCTGACCACTGAGCAGGAGACAGTTGTTCTGTGGACAGACGTCCTGATCTCAGGTACTGTTGGATCTGATCCAACAGAGATCCATCCTCCAGTTCATTCAGACAGTGGAACAGGTTGATGCTTCTCTCTGCCGACACATTCTCACTGATCTTCTCCTTGATGTACTCAACAGTTTTCTGGTTGGTCTTTGAGCTGCTTCCTGTTGGTTTCACCAGACTTTGTAGGAGACTCTGATTGGTCTGCAGTGATAGACCCAGGAGGAATTGGAGGAACAGGTCCAGGTGTCCATCTGGACTCTGTAAGGCCTGGTCCACAGCAGTCTGGTACAACTGGACAGGTTTGTCCTTAGATAGTTTAGACCAAACAGATGTTTGTTCTGACAGCAGATTGACTCCAGTGTTGATGAAGGTCTGATGGACATGAAGAGCAGCCAGAAACTCCTGGACACTCAGATGGATGAAGCAGAACCTCTGGTCCTGGTACAGTCCTCTCTCCTCTTTGAAGACCTCTGTGAACACTCCTGAGTACACTGAGGCTGAGCTGATATCGATGCCACACTCTGTCAGGTCTGATTCATAGAAGATCAGGTTTCCTTTCTTCAGCTGCTCAAAGGCCAGTTTTCCCAGAGACTCAATCATCTTCCTGGTCTCTGGACTCCAGGGTGGATCTGTCTCAGATCTTCCATCATACTTGACATTCTTCAGTTTGGCCTGAACCACCAGGAAGTGGATGTACATCTCAGTCAGGGTCTTGGGCAGTTGTCTTCTCTCTGTGGTCTTCAACACGTCCTCCAGAACTGTAGCAGTGATCCAGCAGAAGACTGGGATGTGACACATGATGTGGACGCTTCGTGACGTCTTGATGTGGGAGATGATTGTGTTGGTCTGTTCTTCATCTGTGAACCTCTTCCTGAAGTACTCCTCCTTCTGTGGGTCAGTGAACCCTCTGACCTCTGTCACCATGTCAACACACTGAGCAGGGATCTGATTGGCTGCTGCAGGTCATGTGGTTATCCAGAGGCGAGCAGAGGGAAGCAGGTTCCCCCTGATGAGGTTCATCAGCAGCACATCCACTGAGGTGGACTCTGTAACATCAGTCAGGATCTGAGTGTTGTTGTCCAGAGGAGGTCGACACTCATCCAGACCGTCCAAGATGAACACCACCTGGAGGTCTTCAAAGATCCAGATTCCTGCTTCTTTGGTTTTACTGAAGAAGTGATGAACCAGTTCCACCAAGCTGAACTTCTTCTGTTTCAGCACATTCAGCTCTCTGAAGGTGAATGGAAATATGAAGTGGATGTCCTGGTTGGCTTTGTCTTCAGCCCAGTCCAGACTGAACTTCTGTGTGGACACTGTTTTCCCGATGCCGGCCACGCCCTTTGTCAGCACTGTTCTGATTGGCTGATCTCTGTCAGGTGGTGTTTTATAGATGTCTTCACATGTGATGGTTGTTGGTGGTCTGTGTGGGTTCCTGGATGCTGTTTCAATCTGTCTGACCTCATGGTCCTGGTTGACCTCTGTAGCCCCTCCCTCTGTGATGTAGAGCTCTGTGTAGATCTGGTTCAGGAGGGTTTGGGGGTTTCCTGCTTTAGCGATGCCCTCAAACACACACTCAAACTTCTGCTGCAGGTTACATTTCAGTTTCCGCTGCTGAACTCCAGACTGACTTCCTGAATGCAGACCCAGATAAAACCATCAGTCTCACAGTAAATCCAAGTATTTTCATCTGTTCAATCTGAACAGAATGGTCTTACTGCGGTGCAGACGCTCAGCCAGCTCCTCCTGCTTCAGCCTCCTTAGGAAGTTCAGTGTGATCTTCAGAAAAGACTCTGAGCTCCTCCTCTGCTCTTCATCCTCATCACCCAGACTCTCTAAGCATTGTGGGTAATCTGTACTCAGAACCTAGTGGAACTTCTTCAGTTCGTTCTTGACAAAAGTGCAGATGTTCTCCTCCAGCAGCTGGAACACAAAACATGATGAAAGACACAAAGTCCACCCATGGACCAAAGCTCAGGTTCATGTTGGACACAGTGATGTCCACTGGTCTGAAACCAGCAGCAGGAGATGATTGGACACAACAGATGGACCAGTACATGTTGGACATGTACTCACCTTAAATATGGAGTCCAGCTGAGTCTGATCCTGTAGACCAGTGGGAACCTCTGAGCTCTGCTGCTCCACTCTGTGGACCAATCATCAACAATGAGCTCACATTATGTCTGTCCACACTGACACCAACAGGCGGACACAGCTGGACGTCAGCATGAGTCACATGACCCCCTGTAGTGGGACATGTGTCCTGGTCCTGCTGATCCCCTGAGAATCAACATCTGAGTCTGTTTGGAGCTCTGTCCTAACAATGTGTCTCCTCACCATCTGCACTCACAACATATGATACAAAGGTGTTCAATGGACCAGGAATCAACCCTAGATTCTGATCCAGTATCATCCAGGACCAGGTCCCACTACAACAACAGGTTTTTATTGATCAGGTTTAGTGTGATTCTGCTGCCAGTGTCTGAATCATAGACGAAGAAAAAAAGAGAGAAGAAAAGAAAAAGACCATGTGACACAGATGGTGCAACAGGACTAACTTTAGGTCGGACATAGAACGCCAAGTTAGGACTGACTGAGCTGAAAACCCTGTTGGTGAATCTGGACCAGATCTGATCAGTGGTGGCTGGTGAAATTATTTTTTGGTGGTGCAGTATCGAGGTCAGTTTTCAGCTGCACTATAACCACATATCACCACTAGGATACACCAATGTACATGTATCACTATTTTAAAATATTAATTTCAATTAAAATAAAAATACACAGTATGTGTTTATCATGTATTTCTATCTGTGAATTTCACCGTCTATCCTTCAAACATGCACAATTTTCAATGACTCTTGTTAAAGTCAGACATGTCCCTGACAAGTCTCTGTTCCACTGATAATATGGAAAATGCATTTAGACCAGGGGTGAAGGTAGTACGAGTAGGTCACATGACATGAAAAAAGTAGAACATCAAGGTGGGGACTAAAAAAAAAATAATAATAATAATAAAAATCAATGATATCGCTCATGCCGGGAATCAATCTTGTGCCTCCTGCATCTAAACCAGTTCTGTAATAATAATAATAATAATAATAATAATAATAATACATTTTATTTATAGGTGCCTTTCTTGGCACTCAAGGACACTGTACAGTAAACAAGAATAAAACTAGCAATAAAACAGAGTCAAAAGCAAAAGGCAGGTTAAAAATTGGACAATGCAATTTTGCTCACAATGAGAAAACAGTCTTAAACAGATGGGTTTTGAGTTTGGATTTGAAGAGAGGGAGTGAAGTGTTTATCCAGTGATCTCTCCAGCCTCTTAGTCATGTCTCAGTAGTTTTTCTTATGGACCTATTCACTGATTCCATTTTTGAGGAAGGTCTTGATTTTTTTTGACGTTCACTCCTGTGGGTGGGGCTGAGGTTCTTCCATCTCTTGTATTGAAGGGGGTCTACTGCACACATGCCATTTATAACGAGAGTCTAATATGACAAAGGCAGAGCCTTGGGGGCAGATTTTAGCCCCAAACAGGAAACGCATCGGTTGACTGTTTTCTAAACAACTGAAAACATGTTTAAACTCCACTTGAATGCAGATTATACACAGTACTCATGGCCTGTATCATGAATTACTCATTTATTTGAATATTAATGTTTTTGTAAAATTATTTTAGGTGATTCCCATCTTCGTCTTCTTCATGTGAGACAGGTGGGGCGGCGCCCTAGCACCCTCTACTGATGAGCTGCCACTGGATCTGAGGTTCACTTACTGAGTCTTTGAAGGACGTCCTGCTTTAAAATACGTCTCTCGTTCCATGGAGTCATCACTCTTCATGGACACACAGCTGGGTCCAGGTCCAGGTCCAGGTCCAGGACTGTGAACATTGATGGTACAGTGGTTTTAGTGCTGAACTCTGACATTAAACTGTGGTCTTAGTGTGATTCATATCCTACTGCAGAATCATCCAGGTTCCATGTGGACGTTAAAGGAGACGCTGTTCTCTGTCAAATGTTTTCTGACTCTGCTGTGACCTCTGACCTGATGCTCATATGTGAGGACTCAGGGTCCAGATCTAAGATAAAAATGTGTTAAAGCTGAAACAGATCAGTGGACCCTCAGACCTAAACTCAGACTGAACTCTATGAGTCACTTATCTGCACCTTGTATGTTCGTCCACTGAGTGTAGGGTCACTCAGTGCTGTTCTGATACTGACGTTCACTTACTGAGGCTCACAAACATGTCCTCTTTTAAAATACATCTCTCGTTCCATGGAGTCATCACTCTTCATGGACATACAGCTGGGTCCAGGTCCAGGTCCATGTCCGGGACTCCAAGGAGGGGCTCCCTCCTCTCTGTCCTCACTCTGATCCATTCTGCTGAGTCCACATCAGAACACAAACCATCAGTCCAGACCTGAATCCACGCTGATTCATCCTTTACATGATAAACAGCAGCTGAATCTACTTCTATTTTGAAAGGTTTCACAGGAAGTGTTAGTGTCCTGTTGTGTCGGACTTTAATCTGTAGATGACGACTGAGGAAGGTCATGAACATGTTGAAGTTGGTTTATTTGACCTAAACAGCAGCTCTTTATCACCTGATCAGATTCTAGTTCATCAATAACTGACAAAACTGAATGTGAAAGGTTAAAGGTCAACAGTTATCAGAGATCAATTAAAACAACATCATGAACCCAGACTGACTTTAAACATCACAAACATGTGTAAAGTGTTTCCAGATCAGTTTATTGTCACAGACTCAGATCAAACCATCCTGATTGGATTCAAAGAGTCACAGATAAAACTCACCTGTGGTCCAGCGGTTCTGAGATAAACCGGACTCAGGGTTTTGGACCAAGACCTGCATCCCACATCTCATACGGCAGTGGTTCTCAAATCCAGTCCTCGTGGCCCAGTGTCCTGCATGTTTTAGATATTTCCCTCTTCCATCACACCTGGGTCAGTTAATGATGAGCTCTTCATCAGGCTCTGCAGAAGCCTGATAATGATATACTGGCTTCCAGGTGTGAAGAGAGAAATATCTAAAACATGCACCGGGCCACGAGGACTGGATTTGAGAACCACTGTCATATGGTGTGTGTTTAATGTAGATGTGACTCAATGAAGGTGTTTGTGGGTGCTGTTTGTGGTGTGAGTGTGAGTTGAAGTGTCACGGCTGATACGTGTGTGTGTGTGTGTGTGTGTGTGTGTGTGTTAGTTCTGCTGTAGTTCTACTGTCAGACCACTAGATGGTCTCCTGGAGCTGATGATGGGACCTGAAGGGAAGGAGCACAGCTGATTCTCAAAGTCTCGGAAGAAAATCCATGGGAATATTGAAGGTGAACTGGTTTAGTCTACTGGTTTACAGTCTGACCAACACCATGTGATGATGGTTTCTCAGATTTCCATTAAAACCTGAAGGACTAAACCAGCTCAGACCAGAGGTCGCATGACCAGAGGTCACATGACCAGAGGAGGCGGTTGAATCACCTATAAATCAGAAACAGCAGGATGTGATTCTGAACTGTGTTCACTGCTCATGTTCTCCAGTGGAAACCTGCCTAGAACCTTTAATGACACTAATGTTCTGTAGGTTTAAGTGTCTGGACTCAAACCTGAACATGTGGTTTATTTGGACATAACAGCTGATTGGTTTCGATTTGATCACAGTGATGTCAAAGGTCAGTGTGTCTGATCATCCAATAGGAGTTCTCATATCTGTGAAATAACTCTAGTCTTTAGAGGAACAGGAACCCAGCACCAGGACACAGTCTGTAAAATACCAGAGTTCCCTCAGTCTGCAGGAGGAGTGGACCTGTGAAAAGGGTCCATAAAGGGTTTAACATGTCTGAAAGGAAGACCTGAATCCCAGACCTGAACTCTCTGAGAAGGCTGTGACTGTTGGACTGGGTTCAGGATGACCTTTGACCCCAAGTCCGTCCACCAACAGTGTGTTGTTTAGTATCAGTCGACTGTGCTTTGTGAGTCCACTTCAACATGTGGTAGAAAATCCATGTTGTGTGTTGAACATGTGTTTGATGTGTTCTGTTCAGGTTCTACTGCACAAGATTCTGCTCTGTCAGCGTCATTTCAACAACAAACATTTGAGTTTGTGACAGACTCACTGTGTTAATGACGCTGTAATGGAAATGTCCCCAGTGGTCCAGTGAAACTCACTCCTGTTCTGGATGACTTCAGCTCACATGATTGTCCCGGTCAGACATCAGAGGGGATTTCCTGAATCTGCAAAGACAAATGGAGCCGATGGAACATCATACAATGGTTGAACTCCAACCAAAACCACTTTGAATAAGTGGCTCCAAACACAACAAACCCCGCCTCTCACACATATTGTAGCTTATTTTGGCATCGATCCAGCTGATGTCATCATGTCTATGCATGTGCTGATGTCAGTATATCAACTGCCTCTAAATATGTGCCAAGTTTGAAGTAAATTGAAACAAAATTGATGTTTTTATAGACATGTGAAATGTTACCCATTATAGGTAAATGGAAAGAAAAAAGATTTTAAAAATTCATCGAAAAAATTTGAACTTTGACCTACTCTTTAGAAAATGTAATCAGATACATTCTGGGTCACTGGCAACCTATAAACCCAATTTGGTATGAATTCAACTAGTAGTTTTGCTGCTAGTGTTAACAAAGAAGGAAACAAAGAAACAAGCAAACCTAACAAAAATCAATACCCCTTGCTTCCTCCTCGCACCTATTGTAGCTTATTTTGGCATTGATCCACTCTTTCATCCATATTCAGTGTTTTGTTAAATATAAAAATCATATTCAAATGACAGAAACAGTTGCATATGAGAAGATGCTGGGGAAACTGAGCAGAACAAGTGACACAATGATCGAACACTGGGGTGGTTTCAGTAAATATATATCTGGGGAATTTGACCCAAACTTGTACAGATTAATCCCCTTCAGGGGGCGGGGTAACCAGTAATAAATGACACTAAACTGATGAAAGTTTATGGAGAACAAATCAAATACCACAAAGATGGGACAGAAACAAGAGAAAGAATAGAAAACTGACCTGTGGAAGGCTGATGGAAGAGTCTAAGTGTTGGTGTGTCTCAGGTGAACTGTGTCCTGGAATGGAAGAGAACCTCACCTGGTCCCACAGGTTCCACCAGCGCCAGTGGGAGGAGCTTAGTTAGAATGTCTGTCAGGTTTGTTCTTGTTTAACCCTTTAAATCTCAGTCTGAGTAGACGTTCTGGAACATCAGCAGACATAGATGCATAACAGAGGATAGAGATACTGTTTCTGTTTCACCTTGTTTAATGTCATGTATTTAAAAACAGGTAATAAATAAATAAATAAATAAATAGTTTAAAGAGTAAACTATATGAGGATCTAAAGCAGGGGTCTCAAACATGCAGCCCTGGGGCCAAAGGTTCCAGGCTAAAGGTTCCAATCTGGCCCATGGGATGAATTTGCAAAGTGCAAAAAATTCCACAGTCTTGAATTGAATTAAGCAAAAAAAAAAAAAAAAATAACTTGACTTAAGGAAAAAATCTTGAATTAAGCAAAAAAAAAAAAAAAAATTCTCAAATTTAGCAAAAAATCTTGAATTAACAACTTCAAATTTTTTTCATTTTTAGTAGGAAAAATAACTATTGTATGAAAACATTTACATTTACAAACTATCCTGTAACAACTAAATGTGAATAACCTGAACAAATATGAACAACCTGAAAGAGCTAAAGAAAATTAAGCATGAGGTTAACAACTTTCTGCCTGTTACTAAGTGTCTAGTGTCTTTGTAGATCCGATCCATTATGCATTGTAGAAATGATAAGTTGAGGCATAATATTGTTAAAATTGCACTTATTTTTCTTAATAAATTTCAGTTTTTTCAGGTTATTCACATAGTTTATAACAGTAAGCATTTTCATAATTTAATGGTGTGGGTTTTTTTGCACTAAAACAAAGACAAAAATTTGGAGTTGTCATTATTTATAGGTTATTATGTTATTATTTTACTGGTCTGGCCCACGAGAGATCAAATCAGGCTGAATGTGGCCCCTGAAAGAAAATGAGTTTGAGAGCCCTGTTATAAAGTGTCCATGTCAGTGTGTTTACAATCGCAGCAGTAGTGCAGTACAGTCATGGTTCTGACGTGAATGTTAGAAGAATCCTTAAGTTCTGATGGTTTAAACATTTTTACAGTCAACTATATTAATATAACCTGAGGTTCAATTCACTTGGGAAATAAATATGTGGTTTTCCAGTTTTACAGCTGTGTGTACTTGGACTACAGTAAAGTATGTGTCATATCATGTTGAATTATAAATGACTGGACACAGCCTTCACTGTACTTAGTGTAACTGGACACTTTGTAATGTGGGACACTCCCTGTTTCCTCGTCATAACAATAAGTCACTGAGGGTCAGATTAAGTGTCACATAGATGTGAGTGTGTTTTTACTGTAAGTGGGAGAAAAACAGTGACAGGATTGTGTAACATTTTTTGGGAAGTGAAACATGATTAATAAGACTTGATTCCATCCTGCTAAAGAACAGACTTGTAAAATACCAAACCTGGAAAAGTAGTTAAACACAGCTTGATAGCTGACTTTTTACAGTGTTTTGTTTTGTTTTTTTTATCCCCTGAGAACTGATAAAAACCTTATTACAACAGTGGACATGAGGACTTCCCTTTTCTGGGGCTTTTAGACCACTGAGAACACTGCACTAATAAATACTGTCAGCTCTGTGGTGAGTTTAGACCATTTACTGGACTTTGCATTTGACAGGATAAAACGTCACTGGAATATTGAATTCTAAAAGTGACCTCCTTACTTCTTACGGTACATCCTCTTGTATGTTGTCTTACTAATAATTTCCAAGAAAGACAATATGCCATTTATTGAAAATATCCTTTCAATACTGTGAATGTGGAGGTGTAGCTTTATAAATGCATTCATGGTATAGATTTGGGAGTAGAGACACAGGATTGTCTATATTTGCATTTACCCCCAATAGAAACATCCAAACATGTCTTTGACTTGTGCTCGAACTATCCAGATCTATATCTACTTTGGATCTGAATTATGAGCTCATACAAACACTGAATCTTTAGTGATAAATCCACCACAGATGCTTTTACCAAGACCTCAGTCTGTAATGGTTATAATCAGTGTTTCCAACAGTTCTGCCTATTCTAGTATTCAGTCAACTCCAATATTCCTGAAAATCCTCCTGAAACACAGACATGAATTTAGACCAATCATGAATGAGTGAAAATGTAAGGAATGTCTGAAAGCTACAGGATAAAATATTAAATACACATCTATTAAATATACATATACTACTAAAGTACGGCAAAAACCACTGAGATATACAAAAAGCTAACTCTGTACTACAGATGAGAAATATATACAATAAATAAGGATATGTACAGGTTATTTGGGATAGGCAGTATAGGATATTTATAGGTAATATAGGATATATACGGGATATAGGATATACACAGGTAATATTGTCACATCCCTGTTTGTTCTGCTCTCGTTTTTCTCATCTCTCTCTTTCTTTCTTTCACTCTCTCAGCCACACCTCCTCATCAGTAAATCACCCTCACCTGTGAGCACAGCGGGTCTCATTAGGCAGGGTGTATATTTTCACCTCTCTGTCCTCTGGTCTTTGCCAGATTGTATCTACCTCATGTGTTACTCTCCAGTATTTTCTTCTGCATGTTCCTCTGATCCTGTTTGTTCCTGACCTGCCCCACCTGCTGCCTGGATCCCTACCTGCCTGCTTGTCTGACTATGTCTGCCTGTCTGCTTCCCTGGTGATTCACTTACCTTCGTCTGACCACGTCTCTGCCTGAACCCCGGATGACTGACCTGCCTTCCATCCTGACCATGTCTCCTGCCTTCCTCCCTCTGGTCCCGTTTGGATATCCTGGTTCTCGACCCCCCCCCCCCCACCACCTGTACCTGATTCACCTGCTGTCTGTCCCTTGTCTGTTACTTGTCTGCCAGAGAATTAAGACTGTTCACCTTGAGCACCTGAAACTGCACTTGGGTCCTCTGTTGTACTTGTTACAAATATAGGATATGTATAGGTAAATATAGGATGTATACAGGTAAGAACAGGTGTGTCTAATCAGCGGTCACAACAAGAAGTAGCAGACACACCTGGATTAATCAGTGTGGCCAATGATGAAAGACAGGAAATAAAGGACCCACCTGAAGTCCAGGAAATAATGGGGCTGTGCACATAGTCCCTTAACCCTCCTGTAGTCTTCTGGCAGAAATGACCCATAGCTCTGTATATTCCTGCACACACTCTCTCTCTCACTCTCTCTCTCTTTGTCCTCGTCAGGTTGAATGGACCCTCTTGAAT
This sequence comes from Sphaeramia orbicularis, assembly GCF_902148855.1. Taxonomy (NCBI): domain Eukaryota; kingdom Metazoa; phylum Chordata; class Actinopteri; order Kurtiformes; family Apogonidae; genus Sphaeramia; species Sphaeramia orbicularis. The sequence goes on from NC_043972.1 coordinate 55,069,475, forward strand.
CCCAATTTTGAGTATAAACTGCCCTCCTGCTGTCTTTGTTGGGTCAAAGAGGGCCTATTGAGCTAAAGACGAAGGCAGCAGGAGGGCTAAATTAATAATTTAAGTTCAAAATAACTTTGATTTTGGCTTGAACAATACAAATAAACTCAGACTGCTCCTTGAGACAATATTTGTCCAAATAAAAATAGGAAATGTGCAATTATCTACAACTATGACAATAAAGTTAAGCCTTCACACACCCCCATTGGGTCCCACCCCACAGTTTGAGAACCACTGGATTAGACTGAACTAACATTAGCCTAAGTACAAGTACAAATCTGGACTGGCTGGAATCTCCAACACACAACCATAGCTCAGGAACACTGGAAACCAACAGGAAACAGGTCAAAGGTCAACCCTGTGAGCCTCTCCCAGCTGAGGAATCATCTGTACCACTGAACCCAAACACATCCTCTATGGACTCATTTATGGAGGAAAGGTGTTGGTTCTGTCCTCATTTACTGAGGTTTTCATCGCAGGGCAAATTTGACCTGCTGACATAAAGGATGGAAGAAGAATACGAAGAAATACTGAAGATCTGTCACCGAGGATTCATCCCAAAGTCAGTGGGATCCAGTTTGGGTTCTAAATGTGATAGAACTGGAGGTACAGTTAGACCCAGATAATGGTTCCTATCAGTCCATGAAGTAACGACAGTAGAAACTGTTGTAAACATGTTCTCTGTTCTGACTCCTCCTCCTCTCATCCACTTCATCTTGGCTTCATTTTGATGAGACCAAGCCTCAGAGTAGAAGCTGATGTGAAGCTCAGTGGTTGAACTCAGTGTTGTTGTTGCTGATGATGTTACTGAGGGTCAGGGTTTTCTCCTCACTGGTCCATTAAACTCCTCTGGACTATTTAGATTAGACTGGACCGTGTGTTGAACTGGTAACTTCACCATCAGTAAAAGTACAGAGAAAATCAACAGTCATTAGATTCAAAATAGGGTAAGTGAATCTCAGCTGCTTCGTGACAATGCCTTGATATAATGTTGAGACACAGAAACGGACGTTTAAAAAGAGGGAGTGTTTGTGTTTCTGCACATGACCCACTTCTGAGCCTCAGGTGGTTGTGGACCAGCTGAGCCACTGTAAGGGGGTTTAGACTCACTGTTCCACATCCATCAGAAGTAAGTAAGTAAAGTTTATTTATATGGAACTTTTCACAGAAAGAATTCACAAAGTGCTTTTGAGTCAAATCAGAAGTAGGATCCACAGACAAACACAGACACACAGCTGTGTCCACAGACATAAAAACTAAAGAACATGGTCTGAAAACCTACAGCTCATTCAAAGCCTGTGGAAGCAATAAGGTGTGCAGCTGCTTTGGAAAGGACTGAACAGAATTTAAAGGGCAAAGTGACTGGAAATGTCATCCATAGTCTGGGGCACTGCTTACAGGCTCCGCCAGGCCCGGACTGGCTAATCGGGAGGACCGGGACAATTCCCGGTGGGCCGGTATAATATTTGGGCCGCGAGGGCTGGAGTTCACTTTAAATATGTATTTAATATTTTATTTATCGATTTTTTGGGGGCCGGTGTTCAGTCATAGCACTGAGTTGATCACGTAATCTGCAGCCGCTGTTCCTGGGCCACACCCCCTCTACGAGCAAACTGTTTGTTTTCTTCCTCTTATTTGCAGACGCACCGTGACCTGGCCTAACATGTCCTTGCATTCGGTTAGTAGCTCTGTACTGTAGCTGTGGAGCAGATATGATCTGTGCTCTGTAGGCTGTGGATGGTCAGCTGTGTTTGCTGTTTGAAACATGGATAATAGAAAGAGCAAGGGTGGTGTGGAGAAGGCAAGAATTAAAAAGAGGAAAGTTCTGGAAGCAAACGCAGCCAAATGTGGCAAAATCTGCAACTTTTTCACAAAAACGACCTCCGGTTGGAAACAACTAATGAGGACGATGAACCGGGTCAGGTGAGCTGTTGGAACAGACTGTGTGAACAAGCATTAGTTCCAGTAAAACCACTTTCTAGACCTAAACGATAGTACTGGCCTATTTTAATTTTTATTATTAAAAGTGAGACAGTAAATACACAAAGCCCACAACTGAAAGGCAATAGCATAAAGTCATATTAAATAAGCCTGCATATTTAGCCAATGTAAATATCTTAATTAGTTAAGTAAGTCAAAATGTCTGTAGATATTATTTTTATTGTGATCCAGGTGCAGGAGAGTCTAGGGAAACTGGAGGAAGTGTGGAAGGGAGAGCAGAGTCTACTGATGACAGAGGAGCAGCTCAGCAGCACAACCCTGAACCACTAGGCACAAATGACACAGATGAAGATGAGTCTGCTGTTAGCTTTGATCGCCCTCAGTCACAGGATACACATGTTTTTTTCTTATCATCCTCATCAAACCCCTAATATCACTATACCAAAAGTTTTCAATAGCAACGATGGAACAAACCGCAAGTAAGTTGTGATGGAAATCTTTTGTTGCAGAGGATACAAAAATAATAGTTATTAGAAAGTGCAGCAGGCTTTATTTATTTATTTTTATTTAATATTTTTATATATTCTTTCATTTCAAACATTTTAAAGGTTTGAAAAATGTTAACACTTATAAGAACAAAAATATAGATTCTGTTATTGTTGTGTTGTGAGGAATAATAATGTTGGAGATGTCGATGTGCACTCACTGTTGAAATAAATCCACATTGTGAAGCAACCTTTATTTGCGCTGAATTGGAAACATTTTAGAAAATACACTGAATTAGAAGGCTTTGCAGAACAGTGTGTAGACCTAACATGTAAGGTTAGAATTGCATGATTTTAATAATAATCGGTCGTGATCTAAAGTGGGCCGGTCTGAGGTATGAAACTCCAGGGCTGAAAATGAGTCTCAGTCCGGCTCTGGGCTCCGCCCCCTCTAGTGTTGAGGTGGGTGTGGGGATGACCAGCTGGTACTGACGCCATGATCTAAGAGCATGTGAAGCGTTCTACGATCTGACCAACTGGGAAATGTCAACCCAACATGACTGCAGACTTAGCTGACAGTGTGTGTGTGTGTGTGTGTGTGTGTGTGTGTGTGTGTGTGTGTGTGTGTGTGTGTGTGTGTGTGTGTGTGTGTGTGTGTGGGGTGGGGGTGGCGGCATGTGTTTCTACAACACAAATCAGTTCAAATCCTCAAACCAGGGCTGACCATCAAACCAACAGGACCTGCCTGAATATACACACCACTTTTAATTGGCATTAATTGGTGTGTTATCTGTTCCATTCTAAGCTTTCCACATGTATGTTCACGGTGCGTCAAACACCACGCACTGAGGGTTAGGGTTGTGTGAACCGCAGATCTTGGCGTAAATTGACACACCATCAAATGGCCTTGAATAACACGCAAAAGGACAAAAATGCATACGTACAGCAGCCAGATGCCATTAGAACTGGTGTGACATACAAGGCAATTTCATGAGATCAGTGTGGATCAGAGCTGGACTACAGTAGGTCTGTAAACAGCTGGAAATGAAAGGAATACGACACTAAATTAAAATATGGACTGAGTCCATTTCAGTGGAACATGTAATAGACAGATCCAGATGTGCTTTGAATGAACAGCACAGACTCAACAGTTTGAGCATCATGTGACCAAAACACCCCAAACTGTGGTGTTTGACAGACACACTGTCCTGGTTTTGTGTTCCTCTGAACAGCTGAGTTATTTCACAGATATGAGGACTCCTATTGGAGGATCCAACCCACTGACCTTTGCCCTCTGGTGTCACCCTCAGGTGTCAAATCTAAACCAATCAGCTGTTGAGTCCAAATAAACCACATGTTCATTTTTGAGTGCAGACACTTAAACCTACGGAACATTAGTGTCATTAAAGGTTTGAAGCAGGTTTCCAGTGGTCTGGGCATGTGCTAACCCATCCAAACATTAGCTGTTCAAATGGGTATATATAAACGTATAAAACGTGTTTGGTAGGTATTTATAAGGACTTCGATGATTTATTTAAATGATAAATTTGTGGTTAAAATTTGCCAAAATAAGCCTGGTCACAGATCCAAATAAGAACATCAGTGTTTTTGTACTTACACAAATGGTTAAAATGTCCTGTTTCAGACAAAACTTCACATAAAACACAATTAAATATGTGAACTAATATGTGTTTCTATGACACCAGCTAGTGTTGGAGCAAAAATGAGCCATAATTCAAATTTCATTAGGGGAAAAAGAAAGTAACGGATCCAACCAGACTATCGTCTCAAAAGCACCAGCTATTTAGTTTGAAGAAAACAAACACATAAGTGTCCAACTACAGCTGTATTATATACAACATATGGAATATAAGGAACAAGTACCTGTCCATCATTAAATGGAGTACCTGGATGTTCTTCTTTTATCAGACATTGTTAACTAAAGATGACAGTTTGTGCATTCTGCTGGAACTGAAACCTCACTGATCAGATCCTCCTTGGGCAGATCCTCCTGCTCTGGACTGGTTTAGTCCTTCAGGTTTGAATGGAAATCTGAGAAACCATCTTCACATGGTCATCAGTTATCATCACCAACATATTTTCTTCCAAGACTTTGACAATCAGCTGTGCTTGTCCTTCCCTTCAGGTCCCATCATCAGTTCAAGGAGGCCATCTAGTGGTCTGACAGTAGAACTACAACAGAACAAACACACACACACACACACACACACACACACACACAGATCTGCCATTACACTTCAACTCACACTCGTGCGACAAACAACACCCACAAACACCTTCATCAAGTCCCATCTACATTAAACACATACCATATGAGATGTGGGACGCAGATCTTGGTCCAAAACCCTGAGTCTGGTTTATCTGTGACCCTCTGGTCCACATCTGACTCTTCTCCATCATAGAACCACGTCTCAAACTCTGCTGTTTTCAGTGTTTGTTGTGTGACTGATGTGGATTCAGCAGAATGGATCAGTGTGAGGACAGAGAGGAGGGAGCCCCACCGCCAAAGACCGCCAAAAGGAACCCCCCAGGACCTGGACCTGGATTTGACAGACCTCCCAAAGCTCAGAGGTGAGACCACCATCTGGATCTGTCCACCACTGTTCTCCATGTCAGAGCTCAGCACTAAAACCACTGACATCACTATTCACAGACCTGGACCTGGACCTGGATCCAGTTGTGTGTCCTTCAGGAGTGACTGGTCCAAGGGGTACCCACCAGATTTTTCCACAGAGACGTAAGTTTGATGTAAATGTCCGATGTGTCGACTGTTTGTTAAATCTATATTAAACATTGACTTTAGTTTAAAGTTTAGAACGTGTTCATTTTCAGCTGATTCTTCACATCATTGAGTCTGTTTCCATGACCATAAAAATCCAATAACTATTAGTAATCAGATCATTGGAAGATCCATACCTGATGCCTTTACATGCACTTAAATGTGAAAATCCTAAACCCTGGTTTAGCTGCTCCAGTCTATTATTGGGATGTCTTTGGGAGGTCATACGTACATAGTGATGATAGAATCCAACTTCCTGTTATTGTCTCCAACTCCCGTTTGACTAGGTAACTTCTGTTTTTTATGATTGTAATAGTTTTTTTTTCCTTAGTTTTTTTTTTCTCCTTAGTTTATTTCAGACACAGGCATGATATAAAACATGAAACAAAAACAAAATAAAGATAATAAATAATACACAAATAAAAAATCAAACAATAGAAAAATAATAATAATAATGATAAACAATACACAAAAAAATCAAATAATAGAAAAAAAAAAGAACTGTTGTGCCTGAAAGGGAGTAGGAAGAAGCCACTGCTTATCCAGTCCTACCCCCTAATTCCAGTCCTCAGACTGTTAGTGCTAAATCACTTGATATACAACATAAGATTGTGATTATCTACATACACTTCTACATACACTTATACAGTCACATACACATATACATACACACATACAGTCACATACACGCTAGTTTATGTCTACCGCTGTACACACACATCTCCACCCCCATGTTTATATACACACACCATACAACAGAACAACCTGGCAATCCAAATAATGATCACACCCTTCCTTGAGCCAGATATTGTGAAAATAACATTTCTTTGTACATTTTTTCGAATTTTTGAATTTGTGCACATGTGCAGATGGAACAGAACTAAATCCATCCCATGAACCTGTAAACATGCATGAAGACATGGGAGGACTGGAGACAAATCCAACTGTGTTCATCTGATTGATTGTAATCAGATTACTGCTGTGATCTGATCAAACACATCAGATTAGACTGTTTACATGGTCACTGTAGGAATCTGACAACTCCACAAATCAACTCACCATTTGGCGTCTCCATGGTTACTGCCCATTCTGCATTCTGATTGGCTGACAGGTGTCCCTTTGTTTAGTCTTCTAGTGACCGTTCAGTATTTACTTCTTCAGTGTCTGAAATGGCATTTCTATTAGAGCCTGATATGGGAGTTTTGGGCCTGATGCCCCAAAGCCACGTGGTACATAGAGTTCATATAACAATCACAATAGTTCCTTCAAACAATGCTCATCCCTAATTTTCTTTTTTTTTCGTCCCATAATTCACCTCCACCCCCACCCTTCCAAGAACACACAGGACACCAACCTACAGAGAAAATAAGAAAATAAATAAATAAATAAAATTAGATTAATGTAAAACGTGTCACTGTTATAGTCATGCGGTATACATTATGATTTACATGGACAAATAATTTAAGTACGAATTGTTGTTTTTAAACTTTTAGGGTACACATGTGTAACAGGCAGAGGAGTGAGGCAGCAGGCAGGCAGGGCTGTGATGCTGTTAGTTATAAGGGGGTAGTCAGCCACTGATGTCGGCCTGTTCCTCTACTTACCTCATCAACATGACAAGCACAGCAGCACCTGTCTGCCACAAGCCTAAATGCCTAGGTATTACAACAATGAGAATCAGGAAAAAGGTCAGAAATCAGCTAATTTTAAGATTACAAAGTAACAAATTTGGATCAAAATGTAGTTTTCAAAAAGTACTATCCAACCATATAATTGTGATGAGAAAATAATAAAGTTCAGAATAGAGGCTTGATGTTGTGTAGACCTATATTACCAGCAGCTTGGCTCAAGCCTCTGGATGCCTAACAATTTCAAAGAAGGAGAATCAAGAAAAATGCTTCAAAAATGTTGGATTTAAGTTTTCAAAGTCAGAATTTTGATTAAAGTGTAGTTCTCCAAAAGAATTTTCAGAATATATAAGTTTGATGGAAGAAAACTTCCTTTTAGATCTGGATAAATTCCTCTGCAGCTGAGTTTGGCAGAATGACCTTCTCTGACCGACTGGCAGTTCCACACTATGAGAATCCTAAAGGTCCTGGTTTACCCAGAATACAGACATCTGTATGAATGAAACTGGACACAGAGTTAGTTTAGACAAAGTACTTCCAGATGATCAAATCCATGTATCCTTATCTATAATTTGGTTGTCATGTCAGCAGACCCAAGGGGTCTGGACCTCATGTGAAATTGAGAAACAGACATCCTGATTACAAGTTGTTGTACATTTCTAAATACACACTAATTGATGGCAAATTTGATATGAATGTTTTGCTTACCTTCTTATTCATCTGAAAATGTCCAAATAATTAGGATCTGTCACCTTCGAGCCACGCCAGGGAGGAGAATGTGGAGAAAGAGGGAGTGTCTTGTTACAGTGGAGAATGCTAACATAACAGTCTTGTGAGAAAAAACACCTTAAAATAGAAAAAAAAAAAAAAAATGTAAAAAGCATAAACATTTATGCACATATATTTAGTTCAGATTCTGCAGATTAAATACAGAATTGATTGATTACTGTGTGATAATAACTTTAGGAATAATTCAGTTTAAAAATTGAGAGGTCCTGCTTGTAGTGATTGATAGCTGTAAGCTGAAAAACAGAGAAATGTAAGAGGGCTGCTAAGTACGCATGGTTTGAAGTTTACACAAATATGTCAACACTGGATCCCATACAGAAAAGAATGTTTCCCTAGATCCTCTGAGTGTGTATTTTATTTTCTCTGACTGTATGAATTGCATTAGTTCATGAAACCACAGAGACACGTCAGGTGGGTTTTTAGATTTCCAATGCTATAATATTCTTCTCTGTGCCAGCAGTGTTGTTAAAGCCATGATGTTTTTATGTCTTTTCCTGATGGTAGAACGTCTTCTATCTGTGGTTCCATTACTGCACTGGGTTGGACAGTGATACTAAGGTCCTCTGACAGTGTTCTAAAGATCACAGACCAACATGATGCCATGGCTGGGCATGACCAAATCATATGGGTTCAGTCAGCAGGAGTGTTTCCACACCTGTCACAGCTGGCATCTGTGTTAGTGTATATTTTAGCCAGTCTTGTTTTGGAGAAATGAATGTGACATAAGATCTTGATTTGTATTCCTGTTAGTTTGGCACAGGAAGTACTGTCATTCACTCTGTGTAGAGGGTTGTCCCATATGTCCTCCTCCAAGTCTTCCTCCAAGATCTGGTTCAGCTTTAACACATTCTTATCCAAGACCTGGACCCTGAGTCCTCACATATGAGCCTCAGGTCAGAAGTCAGAGGTCACAGCTGAGTCAGAAAACATTTGACAGAGAACAGCATCTCATTTTTTTTTTACATCCAAATGGAAACTGGATTCTTCTGCAGTAGGATATGAATCACACTAAGACCACAGTTTAATTAAACCACTGTACCATCAATGTTCACAGACCTGGACCTGGACCTGGACCCAGCTGTGTGCCCATGAAGAGTGATGACTCCATGGGTGTTTCAGAGACTCAGTAAGTGAACCTCAGATCTGGTCCAGATCCACCAACAGGGTTTTCAGCTCAGTCAGTCCTAACTTGGCGTTCTAGGTCTGACCTAAAGTTAGTCCTGTTGCACCATCGGCATCACATGGTCTTTTTCTTCAGTCTATGGTTCAGACACTGGCAGGAGAATGACACTTAACCTGATCAATGAAAACCTGTTGTTGTAGTGGGACCTGGTCCTGGATGATACTGGATCAGAGTCCAGGGTTGATTCCTGGTCCATTGAACACCTTTGTATCATATGTTATGAGTGCAGATGGTGAGGAGACACATTGTTAGGACAGAGCTGTTGGTTTAATCCAAATGTGGATGAGATCAACTAAACCCAGTGAGTGTGAAGCTCCAAACAGACTGAGATGTTGATTGTAAGTGGGATCAGCAGGACCAGGACACCTGTCCCACTACAGGGGGTCATGTGACTCATGATGGAGTCAGTGTGGACAGACATAATGTGAGCTCATTGTTGATGATTGGTCCACAGAGTGGAGCAGCAGAGCTCAGAGGTTCCCACTGGTCTACAGGATCAGACTCAGCTGGATTCCATATTTGAGGTGTGTACTGGTCCAACATCTACTGGTCCATCTGTTCTGTCCAATCAATAATACCAATGCTGATGCAGTACAGCTTATTCATGTGGAACTCTTCAGGATGTTTTTCTCTTTTATATAAAATGAATGATGTCTATGTAATCTGTCAAACATTCGGACAGAAGGTTCATTAAACCTGAGGATTACATTGATGAACAGGTTAATGATACAGACCTGGTTGTTTAAGGTGAAGATGTTCTTTTGGATCTTTACAGGAAACACAGATGGTGCCACTTAAAGAAAGTCTGTTGAAAATTCTGGACAATTTGGTCTACAGCAATTTTAAAAAGTTCAAGTGGTTCTTGGAAAATGAAAAACCACACATCCCAGTAAGTCGACTGGAGAACGCAGACAGGACGGACACAGTGGATCTGATGGTCCAGACCTACTACACAAGGACTCAGAGAGTCACTGTAAGGGTTCTGGAGAAGATGGACAGAACTGATCTGGTGAAGAAACTTTCAAAAGGCATCCCAGTATCTAAAGGTCAGTCATTAATAAGTAATTAGCAAAGTAAGAGGTTCCATATTTCATTCCCCTGTGACACATTAAACATAAGGACAGTGGTAATGTTGTTTACATCCGTTGAGACCCAGTAGAATTCGATGAATATTCAGATTCTGTCCTGGTAACATTCAAACCCCTCAGAGCATCAGTTTACAGATCAGTTAAATCTGTGAAGGCAGTCGTCATCTGGGTTTTTGTAAGTCATTCATCTAAGATTGACTCAACATAGAGTTTCATCAAACTAAAAAAAAAACAGTAAATTCAAACTGAGGATGAAGCAGAACTGTATTACATAAACATTAAGCTCTTTATTTATTATTATTATTATTATCATTATTATTATTATTATTATTATTATTATTATTATTATATCCTGTGGATCTAAAATCAAAGTGAAGCAGCTGTCAGTCTGTTTGAAAGGTTCAACTACAGTCAAAGAAAGAAGAGACTCTGAAAACACACACAGGAGAACACATCAAATGGAAGGCTGGCACTTTTCACCCCAGTCTTCTAGTCCAAGCAGGTCCTCATTCAGTCCCTGGAAACATCCAGTGAATGAGCTGTTATTCTTTCACTGTATTTGACAGTTTTTCCAGTCGTCATTTTCAGCTCCAGAACAGTTTCCTTCTAGGAAACCGGGACCATAACACGTTTGGTCTCAGTCATAACACTGTAGTGTCCAAATATGAACATGTGAGAATAACTGAGTCATTCCTATTAAATAAAGATGACTTTATCATTGAACTACCTAGTGGTATTTCACTAAATTGACATGAACGAACCTGATGGATGACGTCCATGTGTGGAGTTTGAATCAGAGGAAAAACAGTGACTAATGTCAAATGGATGAAACTGATGAAACTACTGCCTACATGACTCTGAATATTTTTAGAGCTGTGTTTCTTATAGATAAAAGGGTTTTAAGGACATTCCAAAAGGAAAAAAGATGATATTCAGGATTGAAGACCAATGATACCACAAAACTACAGAGAAGAAGAAGCATTGTTAATAACATGGATTTAGTTTGTTTGAATAGTTGTTTATTGAAGACATTGAAGGGTTCTTCATGCACAAATACACATGATGAGCATATTTGAACAGTTCAACTCTACTGTCCTCCAGCTGAATGTCATGGATATGAGAGAAGACGTATGAACAATAAACTCATCTAATGAGAGGAAATGAATGACTGTACCTGAATACACACAGAATCTGTAACATAATGATATGATACTAGAAGAAATGGGAAACATTCCCCTTCCATTTGTGTTTGTAACATCCTCTTAATTGTCTTCTTTGTCTTCACTCAGAGAGCATTGACCAGTGTCGGCGAAAACTGAAGGTTAAGCTGAAGCGGAAGTTTGTGCGTGTGTTTGAGGGCATCTCTAAAGCAGGAAACCCCAAAACCCTCCTGAACCAGATCTACACAGAGCTCTACATCACAGAGGGAGGGGCTACAGAGGTCAACCAGGACCATGAGGTCAGACAGATTGAAACAGCATCCAGGAACCCACACAGACCACCAACAACCATCACATGTAAAGACGTCTTTAAAACACCACCTGACACAGATGAACCAATCAGAACAGTGCTGACAAAGGGCGTGGCCGGCATCGGGAAAACAGTCTTAACACAGAAGTTCAGTCTGGACTGGGCTGAAGACAAAGCCAACCAGGACATCCACTTCGTATTTCCATTCACCTTCAGAGAGCTGAATGTGCTGAAACAGAAGAAGTTCAGCTTGGTGGAACTGGTTCATCACTTCTTCACTGAAACCAAAGAAGCAGGAATCTGGATCTTTGAAGACCTCCAGGTGGTGTTCATCTTGGACGGTCTAGATGAGTGTCGACCTCCTCTGGACTTCAACAACACTCAGATCCTGACTGATGTTACAGAGTCCACCTCAGTGGATGTGCTGCTGATGAACCTCATCAGGGGGAACCTGCTTCCCTCTGCTCGCCTCTGGATAACCACACGACCTGCAGCAGCCAATCAGATCCCTGAAGCGTGTCGTGGCATGGTGACAGAGGTCAGAGGGTTCACTGACCCACAGAAGGAAGTGTACTTCAGGAAGAGGTTCACAGATGAAGAACAGACCAACACAATCATGTCCCACATCAAGACGTCACGAAGCATCCACATCATGTGTCACATCCCAGTCTTCTGCTCGATCACTGCTAATGTTCTGGAGGACATGTTGAAGACCACAGAGGGAGGAGAACTGCCCAAGACCCTGACTGAGATGTACATCCACTTCCTGGTGGTTCAGGCCAAACTGAAGAACGTCAAGTATGATGGAAGATCTGGGACAGATCCACCCTGGAGTCCAGAGACCAGGAAGATGATTGAGTCTCTGGGAAAACTGGCCTTTGAGCAGCTGAAGAAAGGAAACCTGATCTTCTATGAATCAGACCTGACAGAGTGTGGCATCGATATCAGCTCAGCCTCAGTGTACTCAGGAGTGTTCACAGAGGTCATCAAAGAGGAGAGAGGAGGGTACGAGAACAAGGTGTTCTGCTTCATCCATCTGAGTGTCCAGGAGTTTCTGGCTGCTCTTCATGTCCATCAGACCTTCATCAACACTGGAGTCAATCTGCTGTCAGAAGAACAAACCACATCCCAGAGGTCTGGATCTGCACAGACACAGTTTTACCAGACCGCTGTGGACCAGGCCTTACAGAGTCCAAATGGACACCTGGACCTGTTCCTGCGCTTTCTCCTGGGTCTATCACTGCAGACCAATCACAGACTCCTGCAAGGTCTGGTGAAACAAATAGGAAGTAGCTCAGGAACCAATCAGGAGACAGCGGAGTACATCAAGGAGAAGATCAATGATAAACTGTCTGTAGAGAAAAGCATCAACCTGTTCCACTGTCTGAATGAACTGGAGGATCGATCTCTGGTGGATCAGATCCAACAGTACCTGAGAGGTGGAGGTCTTGACACATTTTTTCCATCTCCTGCTCAGTGGTCAGCTGTGGTCTTCATGTTACTGTCATCAGATAAAGATCTGGATGAGTTTGACCTGAACAAATACGATGGTTCAGAGGAGGCTCTTCTGAATTTGCTGCCAGTCGTCAAAGCCTCCAACAAAGCTGTGTGAGTCCAGACAGAGTGGAGTTTATTGAATTTAGAGTCTGGTTTAGGACAATTTTACACCTTATTCATTCCTTGTCAAACCACGACACTGATCATATTAATCAACATCATAACTTGATGGAATTCACATCCAATCCACTTCATGTGTATGACAGTAGGAGCACATCTGATCTAGTCCATCAAACATGTGAGTTAGTTTATGGTGGACCATGGATTTAGATCCTGTTTGGTCTTCAGTGCTGGTTACCTCCACCAGGAGGTATTGTGATCACTTTGCTTTGTGTGTTTGCGTGTTTGTTACCTCCGCCAAGGAGGTTATGTTTTTCTTGGTGTTGGTTTGTCTGTCTGTCTGTCTGTGTCTGTGTGCAAGATAACTCAAAAAGTTATGGACGGATTTGGATGAAAATTTCAGGAAATGTTGATACTGGCACAAGGAACAAATGATTAAATTTTGGTGGGGATCGGGGGGGAGATGACACAGATCTGTCTTTGCGGACGTCTGAGCTCTCCGAGTGCTTTTCTTGTTCCAGATTATCTTTAAACAAGAAAGGCACTTGGACAGTTTTTGAGTTATCTTGCTAACAAACAAACAAACATGCAAACACACAAAGCAAAGTGATCACAATACCTCCAAGTGGAGGTAGTAAATCTGTAAATGCACGTGTTACTGAGACCTCCAAATAAACAAAGGGGTCATAACCATCATCATAAATGAACAGCAGTGAAGGTCCATACGGTTTGTCTGAGTGTTAACAGGAAATAGTAGCTCTTTGATACATTGACTTTATAACCTGATATTTGACCAAAACTAGTGATTATCTGTAGAACTATTGGAACTGAAATGAAGTGGAGTTTAGTGAAGATCAGTTTATTCTACTGCTGTTTTTAATAGAACAAACCAATGTGTTCTGTTTCTGCAGATTGCCTGTCTATGACCTATCAGAAAGAGGCTGTGAAGATCTGTCCTCAGTTCTCAGATCCCAGTCCTCTAGTCTAAGACATGTGGACCTCTGTACCAACGACCTGAAGGATTCAGGACTGAAGATCCTGTCAGATGGACTAAGGAGTCCAGACTGTAAACTGGAGACTCTCAGGTCAGATAAAGTTAGAATCTGAATTCAATTATTTCTAATCTTTTGGTCCCACCTGAGTTTTATTAAATCATGTTGCACTTGTTTAAATGAAGTTGTATTAGATCTAGAGCTGCACAATCAAGTCAGTCACAAGCAGTGGCAGCTCATCAATAGAGGGCGCTAGGGCGCTGCACCACTTGTCTCACATGAAGAAGAAGAAGAAGATAGGGATCCCCTAAAATAATTTTACAAAAACATAAATATTTAAATAAATGAGTAATACATGATACAAGCCATGAGTACTGTGTATAATCTGCATTCAAGTGGAGTTTAAACATGTTTTCTGTCGTTTAGTGAACAGTCAACTGACGTGTTTCCTGTTTGGGGCAAAAATCTGTGCCCAAGGCTCTGCCTTTATCATAATAGACTTGTTATAAATGGTGCATGTGCAGTAGACCCCCTCCAATACAAGAGATAGGAGAACCTTGGCCCCACCCACAGGAGTAAATGTCACATCCGGAGAAGAATTCAGACCTTCCTCAAAAATGGAATCAGTGAATAGGTCCATAAGTAAAACTACTGAGCCATGACTAAGAGGTTGGATAGATCAGTGGATAACACAACTGGATTAGATGCAGGAGGGGTGAGGTCGATTCATGCTGCGAGTGGTATTATTGATTTATTTTTGCCCTTAGGTCGATTTTCTATTTTTTTTACGGTCATGTGACCTACCCGTACTACCTTCACCCCTGGTCTAAATGCATTTTCCATATTATCAGTGGTAAAGAGACTCACCAGGGACTTTAACAACAGAGTCAGAGAAAAATGTGCATGTTTGAAGGATAGACAGTGAAATTTACAGATTAAAATACATGATGGAAAACATACTGTGTATTTTTATTTTAATTAAATGAATATTTTAAAATAGTGGTGCCTGTACTTTGGTGTAAACATGGTTTATCCTGGGATTGGATACACACGATGACATCACTAAGGACCCGTCAACTACTAAATTAGTCATCAACTGATTTTGCCGTCGACTAGTCGTTGCAGCTCTACCAGACATACCATGAGATGAACAAAGAGTAGACAAATAATCAAATATAGAGGCTAGTAGTGGAACCCAACCAACCACTCCTACTCTCAGCAGCATCGTGTTCCTCCCTGAGCTCAGATCTATGTGGACTGTGATGGTCCTTCAGTCCAGACCTGACCTGATCGTACCATCGTCTGTGTCCTCCAGGTTGAGTATCTGTAACCTGTCGGAGAGAAGCTGTGAAGGTCTGTCCTCAGTTCTCAGATCCCAGTCCTGTAGTCTGACACATCTGGAGCTCAACAACATGGACCTGAAGGATTCAGGACAGAAGATCCTGTCAGATGGACTAAGGAGTCCAGACTGTAAACTGGAGACTCTCAGGTCAGATTAAGTTACAATCTGAATTCAGTTATTTCTGATCTTTTGGTCCTGACTGAGTTTTATTAAATCATGTTGTACTTGTTTAAATGCAGGTGTATTAGATCTAGAGCTGCACAATCAAGTAAACACAAGTGTAATCACTAAATCAACCTGTGTAATTATAAAATGGAAAAAGACGATAATTTAAAGGTCAGGATGTAGGTAGATTTATGGTGATCCAAATGGAAAATTAGGGAATAGAAATTCAACCCCACCTCTGTTCTACAGTGATGATTTGGATTTAGTGACACTGAGCAGATGGAGATACTGTGGAAAACAGGAAAAATGAAAATAACAACATTAAAATGTTTCTCCTTTTAAGTTTTGGTATTTTTACACTAGTTTCAGTTTTTATGTTTGATTTGACACTGTTAAATGACTCATCTGTGCATTTGATTTGATAAACAAGCAAACAGACTAATATTACAATAAAAAAAAAAAAATGTGTTTTTCACTAAATTGTGCAGCTTTATTTGGATCTGAGCTGTAGAACAAACTGAGATCTATGTGGACTGTGATGGTCCTTCAGTCCTGACCTGAGCTGATTGTAATCCAAATATCATCTGTGTCCTCCAGGTTGAGTATCTGTAACCTGTCAGAGAGAAGCTGTGAAGGTCTGTCCTCAGTTCTCAGATCCCAGTATTCTAGTCTGACATATTTGGACCTCAACAACATGGACCTGGAGGATTCAGGACTGAAGATCCTGTCAGATGGACTAAGGAGTCCAGACTGTAAACTGGAGACTCTCAGGTTTGGATGGTTCAACCAGTGTGAACGATGATGATTAAAACCATGATGTACCTGTAGTGGATCAGTCTGACCTGGTTTTCAGACCAGCTGTTCAGTGTCTGACATGAAACACATGCATGTTCCTTTATTTATATGAAACAAACCCAGTAACTAAACTGTATGAAGCTGTATTTGAACCAAATGAGTCTAAATCTACAGATATTATCCAAAGGACAGTAAAGTGTCTACAGTCTGAGGGTTGGACTGGAGTGGAACTGGTTTGTCTGTTCAAACACTGGAACCCAAGAACCATTGAACCTTTGATTTGGAGGTGGTGAAGGATGTTCATTTATGCACTTAATGTTTTTGGACCAATATCTGTACATTTGTGTCTTTATTTGGTCAATGTCAATCTTTATCCAGTTAAATTGGTCTGAGTAACAATAAAAGATCAGGTCTTTCCAGATGAGAGACGTAACGATATGAAAATTTCATATCATGGTTCCTATGATGTCAGTTGTGGTAAAGAAGGAGCTGAGCCGAAAGGCGAAGCCAGGGCTGGACTGGGACTCATTTTCAGCCCTGGAGTTTCATACCTCGGCCCACTTTAGATCACAACCAGTTATTATTAAAATCATGTAATTATAGCCTTACATGTTAGGTCTACACACTGTTCTGCAAAGCCTCAGACAAACAGAGCAGTAGAGAGACTGATTTTTTTCACAGTAAGTCAGCCACTTGCGGTTTGTTCCAACTTTGCTATTAAAACACTTTTGGTATAGTGATATTAGGGGTTTGATGAGGATGATAAGAAAAAAAATGTCTATATATCCTGTGACTGAGGGCGAGCAAAGCAATCAAAGCTAACAACAGACTCATCTTCATCTGTGTCATTTGTGCCTAGTGGTTCAGGGTTGTGCTGCTGAGCTGCTCCTCTGTCATCAGTAGACTCTGCTCTCCCTTTCACACTTCCTCCAGTTTCCCTAGACTTGCCTGCACCTGTATCACAATAAAAAATAATATCTACAGACATTTTGACTTACTTAACCAATTAAGATATTTACATTTGCAAAATATGCAGGCTTATTTGATATTATTTTATGCTATTGTCTTTCAGTTGTGGGCTTTGTGTATTTACTGTCTCACTTTTAATAATAAAAAATAAAATAGGCCAGTACTATCATTTGGGTATAGAAAGTGGTTTTACTGGAACTAATGCTTACTTATTCACACAGTCTGTTCCAACAGCTCACTTTTTCCTCCCATCCTGACAGGAACAATCCCCTCATCACTACTGGCTCCTGGCTCTGCTTCTGACACTAAAGCCCATTTTAAAAATGCTCATAATTCTCAGCACAAATCTTCTATTTTGCAAAGCCTTGGTGTCAGTTTCATTCATGTAGTGCTGGATCATCGAGCATCTCAGAGCACCTTTCATATTGAACAGGCCTACACCATACTCTTCATTGTAGTCTATTTATTCTAATAATCTTCCCTCTATGAGCAGTCCTACCTGCCCACTCAGGACTTGTGGGCTCATGGCTGGTGTCTGCTGCTGGATCTGCTTTCTGACTCTGAGGAGCTACAAGACAAAGTTTCCCAGTTATGTGACGTCACATCATAGTATTATTTAAACTGCATAACGTTATGTTCCACGCCACAATGCCACACAATTCATTGACTCAATAATTAACTAGCTTGAAAGGTGGTTTACCCGGTTCATCGTCCTCATTAGTTGTTTACAACCGGGAGGTCGTTTGTGTGAAAAAGTTGCCAATTTTGGCACATTTGGCTGCATTTGCTTCCAGAGCTTTCCTCTTTTTCATTCTTGCCTTCTCTGTGCCACCCTTGCTCTTTCTATTATCCATGTTTCAAACAGCAAACACAGCTGACCATCCACAGCCTACAGAGCACAGATGGTATGTGCTCCACAGCTACAGTATAGAGCTAGTAACCGTATGCAAGGACAGATTACATCAGGTCATGGTGCGTCTGCAAAAAAGAGGAAGAAAACAAACAGCTTGCTAGTAGAGGGGGTGGGGCCCAGGAACAGCAGCAGCAGCTTACATGATCAACCCAGTGCTATGACTGTCCCACCGGGAGGAGGCCTCGGGGAAGACCTAGGACATGTTGGAGAGACTATGTCTCTTGGCTGGCCTAGGAACGCCTCGGGGTCCCCCCGGAAGAGCTGGAGGAGGTGTCTGGGGAGAGGGAAGTCTGGGCATCCCTACTTAGACTGCTGCCTCTGTGACCCAGCCCCAGATAAGCGGTGGATGATGGATGGATGGATGGATGGTTCCTGTGACCAAAATTATCACGGTTATCTTTATTATCATGGTATTGTTGAAACTGTGCTCAAAATGTTCAAAAAGTACTAAAACACACACTGAAATAATCTAACCAAGTTATATTTAAAAAATAAATAAATAAAATAAAATAACTGGCACAATGTACTTTCTCTGGCAGAACCGCTTATCCGAGGCCAGGTTGCAGGGGTAACAGTCTAAGCAGGGATGCCCAGACTTCCCTCTCCCCAGACACCACCTCCAGCTCTTCCGGGGGGACTCCGAGGCGTTCCCAGGCCAGCTGAGAGACATAGTCTCTCCAACGTGTCTTGGGTCTTCCCCGAGGTCTCCTCCCAGTGGGACATGCCCGGAACACCCCCCCAGGGAGGCGTCCAGGAGGCATCCGAAACAGATGCCTGAGCCACCTCAGCTGGCCCCTCTCGACGCGGAGGAGCAGCGGCTCTACTCCGAGCTCCTCCCTGGTGACTGAGCTCCTCACCCTATCCCTAAGGGTGCACCCAGCCACTCTGCGGAGGAAACTCATTTCGACCACTTGTATCCGGGATCTTGTCCTTTCGGTCATGACCCAAAGCTCATGACCACAGGTGAGGGTAGGAACGTCGATTGACTTGTAAATCGAGAGCTTTGCCTCTCGGTTCAGCTCCTTCTTCACCACAACCGACCGGTACAGCGACTGCATGGTAATACTAACCGTTGGCAATTTTAGCGCAGTTTATCATTATACCTGTAATTGTTACATCCCTGTTCCAGACTTTGGACAGGGACTGGACTAATCTGAGTCTGTGTTCAGATCTTGTCCTGAACTGAGTCAGTAAAATAGAAACTGGCTCCAGGTAAATCCCATTTGGAATGAAATCCATCCCCAGAATAACTGTGTCCAATGTTGTGGAAATGTTCAACTGATATCCCACACAAAGAGGAGGAGAGAAAGTTAGAGTTAAAATAAATAAATGCATTTATTGAGAAGTCAATCACAGAGAAACTCTTTAAGTGAAGTCTGATTAAACATGAAAATATTAAAGATTATATAGACCCAAAATCCAACCCCTCCAATGGTGACACCCCAGATGACATCCCCATATGTAAATCGTACCACTCCATACCAGCCCTTCCCGTTCCAGGGGGAAGAGGTCATATTGACCTCTTACCCCTAACCTTGCTTAAATAATATCTAGCATGCAGGCGCCATATCTGCACATCCAGACATTTAGGTGTTTGGGTTTTAACTCAAGGCAAGAACTCCGTTCCTGAGTTGGGGGTGTTACAGAGTGGTAAACATCACACATAATCTTATGATTCAGCATGCACTAACAGTATGAAATATAAAAAGTAAATTTTCCATCACATTTCCTCCCTTTTGATTATTCAAACGAATCAATCATACAAAAAAATAAAATTTAAGTACGAGTATCAATAAATGATTATAAATGATCATCAAACCATTGACAAACTAATTAAGCTATATTTCTCCAGATATAAATAATATGTAGCCAAATTTCCAGACTCAGCTGATGCTGCTTCTTTTCCCTCCTCAGATGATGTGTGATGTTTTGTGTTGCAGACTTTCAGGATGTCTGATCACAGAGGAAGGATGTTCTTCTCTGGTCTCAGCCCTAAAGTCCAATCCGTCCCATCTCAGACTGCTAGACCTGAGCTACAACCATCCAGGAGCCTCAGGACAGGAGCTGTCTGCTCTAGTGGAGGATCCACACTGGACACTGGACACTGTCAGGTATGGACTGAGCTGATGCACACACAGATAATGTGTGATAGAACAGGTGGAGCTGACAGGAACACTCTGTCACAGCTGATTCCACATCCTTTACTGAAGTTCCAGACCACGGTCACAGATACAGACGTTCAATAAGGAACTGACAGGAACCATTGACTGGATGTGAACAGAAAAGCTGGAGTGGATCAGAGTGATGGAATGTCCATGTTTAATGCTGCTCTGACCCCCCCCCCCCCCCCCCCCCCCTTTCAGGTTGGAGCCCAGTGGAGTCCGATGGTTGAAAACAGGTCTGAGGAAGTGTAAGTGGATTTCCATTAGATTACAGATGAAACCCAACCTGAACATACAGTGAGAGCTGGTACCACATTAGAAAACACATCAACTGTCAGTGAAGACAGTGGGTGAGCTGACAGCTGATTGGTCAGGACACAGATCACATGACACAAATACCCTGAGGGAGGAGTCCTCAGAACCTCAGACCATTGGCCAATCACACCTCCTCTGTCTTTATGGATCATTCTAGTGCCGTTCTTGTGCCGCTGTCTGATAAAGGTGGAAAACGAACAAACAATAAAGTCAAAAACACAGCTGAGTCGATCAGGAGGAAAGTTTGTCACAGTAACAAGTTCAACCCAAAACATCAAATCACTTCCATAAATATTTATTATTCATTAGATAAAGGATGTAATATTATGGATTTTACAGACAATTAGGAAAAAGGGAATGATTAAATTAATAAACCTGTGCAAACGTTGTAGTTAATACAGTTTGTCTTTGATCAGAAGGTTTTTGACAGTGAACTTGGAGACACAGACTGAACAGAACCATTGGAATGAAATGTCAGTAAATTCCAGTTCCTGTCTGTCTGTCCTTGACTACTGCCTACATGACATTAGACAGAAAAACCATGGTAACACTTTACTTGAAGGTCTAGTTTATAATACATTAAGCACACATTCATAAGACATTATAATGCATTTATAATGCATTATAAAGTCATTACAACAGTTTATGATCATGTATAACAACTTATACCAATGTTAATAAAGTATTATAAGTGTAGCATTATGTATTATAAATTCAGCTTTCATTATGTTTTATACATCCACACCAAAGTGACACCAGTGTTTGTAGGAAGAATCTCCAGTCCTGGGTTATATAACACATTCTAACCATCATAACTCTAGCCAGTTATAAAGACACAGAGAACTGCTCTGACATGTAGCTTCTGAAACTGAATAATACCTTATAAACATCAGTGATAAGTTACAGGATTACTTTAAGAGCTTTTAATGAAGTGACAACACTGTATAAGGTTATTAGCAATTGTATGATATTATAACACAAGTATGATGACGAATGAGCAGTATCTACAGGCTCTAAGTAAAGTGTAAGTCAAAAATTATACATCAAAATGTTCTTAATAACTCTTTATTTTGCAAAAACAAAAAAACATTAAAAGAACAGAGACAGTAAATAGAAGTGTTACATAAATAAAAAATAATAAAAAAATAAATTAAAAATAATGTGGCAGCTCTAAATCTTTGTCAATTCAAACACATACTTTTTTTTTTTTTAATAAATATGAAATCCCTTAAACAGATGGGTACAGAGACCAGTGATAAAACCTAACAAAAGTTCCCCACCTAAAAAATAAATTCCTTCACACTGCTTTGGTGGGGATGTATAAAACATAATGAAAGCTGAATTTATAATACATAATGCTACACTTATAATACTTTATTAACCTTGGTATAAGTTGTTGTACATGATCATAAACTGTTGTAATGACTTTTCTAATGCATTATACATGCATTATAATGTCTTATGAATGGGCACTTAATGCATTATAAACTAGACTTTCAAATAAAGTGTTACCAAAACCACAACTACAACTCACATCTCAGAGCTTCTCTGAAATAAAACTCACAAAGACCTGTTTCAGACCAGACCTTTATTTGTCTCCATCATGAATTTCCCTAAAAACCATCAGAACTCAAACCTGTGGAGGTTTAAACTGCTGTGACGCTGCTACCCATCAGTGATCTGCATTGGAACACACATTATCTATGTGGTCATGTGATCAGCATTTATTTAGTCACATATTTCTGTGGAAGATTTTCATGATAACTTAATGACTTCTGTGTTTGGTCTTTGAATGAACTACTAGGACTTGTACAACTATCAGTACTTGTGTTTAATATAATACAAACTGAACCAAAATCAACAAAAAACTAATTAGATAGAGTGAGAACAGCAAAGTTACAAAGAACATCCTTTAAATATTCAACAAAATAAACATTTTATTCATTTTCTTTGATTATTTTCTTCATTTTTCTGATTATTTTGTTCAGTTTGTTTCATTTTTGCAAATTTTGCTGATTAATATTATACTTTGTTTTAATAATTTTGTTAATTTTGGATTTAATTTTGTTTTTTGTTCATTTTCATTCATTTTGCTGATTGATGATTAATTTGGCTGATTGGTGTGTTCAGTTTTGATTCCTTTTGTTGAGTATTAGTGTTTGTAATGTGGTACCAGGTGAGGTTGTGTAACTGTGGTTTTATATTCACACTGATGCGGCGTCTTTCCTTGTGACTGCTCAGCTAGCAGCTAGCTTACAGCTATAAAACACACACATCACCAATCCAACATATGGTCATTTGTGTCACAGTAACAGTGTGTGAACCAGGGACACAATTACAAACAACAAGTCATTCTCTAGTCTTTCCCCTAAAGTCAAATCAAGCTGATCACTGATCAATAACTGCAGCTGTTTTGTGTTTTCTTCTCTCCATCAGATTTCTGTGAACTCACCCTGGATCCAAACACAGCGAACAGAGAACTCAAACTGTCTGAAAACAACAAGAAGGTGGAACGAGTGAAGGAGGTTCAGTCATATCCTGATCATCAGGACAGATTTGAGTACAGGCCTCAGCTGATGTGTTCAACTGGTCTGACTGGTCGCTGTTACTGGGAGGTCCAGTGGAGTGGAGGGGTTGGTATAGCAGTGACTTACAGAGGAATCAGAAGAAAAGGAAAGAGTTTAGACTGTAGGTTTGGAGGAAATGATCAGTCCTGGAGTCTGGTCTGTTATAAAGGTGGATACAGTGTCTGTCATAATAAGAAATACACAGCCCTCCCTCAGTCCTCCTCCTCCTCCTCCTCCTCCTCCTCCTCTGGTACAGTATCAGTGTATGTGGACTGTCCTGCTGGATCTGTGTCCTTCTACAGAGTCTCCTCTGACAAACTGATCCACGTCTACACCTTCAAAACCACATTCACTGAACCACTGTTTGGAGGATTTACACTGATGAGAGGATCCACAGTGTGTTTGTGTGGTGTGTAGTTGTGTTGTATAGTTGTGTAGTTGTGTTGTATAGTTGTGTAGATGTGTTGTATAACTGTGTAGTTGTGTTGTGTAGGTATGTTTTATAGTTGTGTAGTTGTGTTGTATAGTTGTGTAGATGTGTTGTGTAGATGTGTTGTATAGTTGTGTTGTGTAGTTGTGTAGATGTGTTGTATCGTTGTGCAGATGTGCTGTATCGTTGTGTAGTTGTGTTGTGTAGTTGTGTACATTTGTTGTGTAGTTGTGTATATTTGTTGGGTAGATGTGTTGTATAGTTGTGTAGTTGTATTTTGTAGTTGTGTACAGGCCCGGACTGGGTTATCAGGAGGAGTGGGACAGTTCCTGGTGGGCCGGTATAATATTTAGGCCGCGAGGGCCGTAGTTCACTTTAAATATATATTAATTTTTTTTTTAATTTTTTTTTTTGGTGGCGGCGGGGGGGGGGGTTCAGTCATAGCACTGGGTTGATCACAAAAAACTGCAACCGCTGTTCCTGGGCCCCACCCCCTCTACTAGCAAGCAGACACAGACACACCGTGACCTGACGTAACATGTCCTTGCATACGGTTAGTAGCTCTATACTGTAGCTGTGGAGCATATACCATCTGTGCTCTGTAGGCTGTGGATGGTCAGCTGTGTTTGCTGTCTGAAACATGGATAATAGAAAGAACAAGGGTGGTGTGGAGAAGGCAAGAATTAAAAAGAGGAAAGCTCTGGAAGCAAACGCAGCCAAATGTGGCAAAATCTGCAACTTTTTCACAAAAACGACCTCCGGTTGGAAACAACTAATGAGGACAATGAAGCGGATAAACCACCTTTCAAGCTAGTTAATTATCGAGTCAGTGAATTGTGTGGCATTGTGGCGTGGAACATAACGTTATGCAATTTAAATAATAGTATGATGCGACGCCACATAACTGGGAAACTTTGTCTTGTAGCTCCTCAGAGTCAGAAAGCAGATCCAGCAGCAGACACCAGCCATGAGCCCACAAGTCCAGAGTGGGCAGGTAGGACTGCTCAGAGAGGGAAGAGGATTAGAAGAAATAGGCTCCAATGAAGAGTATGGTGTAGGCCTGTTCAATATGAAAGGTGCTCTGAGATGCTCGATGATTCAGCACTACATGAATGAAACTGACACCAAGGCTTTGAAAATAGAAGATTTGTACTGAGAATTATGACCATTTTTAAAATGGGCTTTAGTGTCAGAAGCAGAGCCAGGAGCCAGTAGTGATGAGGGGATTGTTCCTGTCAGGATGGGAGGAAAAAGTGAGCTGTTGGAACAGACTGTGTGAATAAGTAAGCATTAGTTCCAGTAAAACCACTTTCTATACCCAAATGATAGTACTGGCCTATTTTATTTTTTATTATTAAAAGTGAGACAGTAAATACACAAAGCCCACAACTGAAAGACAATAGCATAAAGTAATATCAAATAAGCCTGCATATTTTGCCAATGTAAATATCTGAATTGGTTAAGTAAGTCAAAATGTCTGTAGATATTATTTTTTATTGTGATACAGGTGCAGGCGAGTCTAGGGAAACTGGAGGAAGTGTGAAAGGGAGAGCAGAGTCTACTGATGACAGAGGAGCATATACCTATAACTATATATTAACTATACCAAAAGTTTTCAATAGCAAAGATGGAACAAACTGCAAGTAAGTTGTGATGGAAATCTTTTGTTGCAGAGGATACAAAAATGATAGTTATTAGAAAGTGCAGCAGGCTTTATTTTTTTTTTTAATAATTTTTTTATTTAATATTTTTATATATTCTTTTACTTCATTTCAAACATTTTAAAGGTTTGAAAAATGTTAACACTTATAAGAACACAAATATAGATTCTGTTATTGTTGTGTTGTGAGGAATAATAATGTTGGAGACGTCGATGAGCACTCACTGTTGAAATAAATCCACATTGTGAAGCAACCTTTACTTGTGCTGAATTGGAAATATTTTAGAAAATACACTGAATTACAAGGCTTTGCACAACAGTGTGTAGACCCAGAGCCGGACTGAGACTCATTTTCAGCCCTGGAGTTTCATACCTCAGACCGGCCCACTTTAGATCACGACCGATTATTATTAAAATCATGCAATTATAACCTTACATGTTAGGTCTACACACTGTTCTGCAAAGCCTTCTAATTCAGTGTATTTTCTAAAATGTTTCCAATTCAGCGCAAATAAAGGTTGCTTCACAATGTGGATTTATTTTAACAGTGAGTGCACATCGACATCTCCAACATTATTATTCCTCACAACACAACAATAACAGAATCTATATTTTTGTTCTTATAAGTGTTAACATTTTTCAAACCTTTAAAATGTTTGAAATGAAAGAATATATAAAAATATTAAATAAAAATAAATAAATAAAGCTTGCTGCACTTTCTAATAACTATTATTTTTGTATCCTCTGCAACAAAAGATTTCCATCACAACTTACTTGCAGTTTGTTCCATCGTTGCTATTGAAAACTTTTGGTATAGTGATATTAGGGGTTTGATGAGGATGATAAGAAAAAAACATGTGTATCCTGTGACTGAGGGCGATCAAAGCTAACAGCAGACTCATCTTCATCTGTGTCATTTGTGCCTAGTGGTTCAGGGTTGTGCTGCTGAGCTGCTCCTCTGTCATCAGTACTCTGCTCTCCCTTCCACACTTCCTCCAGTTTCCCTAGACTCTCCTGCACCTGGATCACAATAAAAATAATATCTACAGACATTTTGACTTACTTAACTAATTAAGATATTTACATTGGCTAAATATGCAGGCTTATTTAATATGACTTTATGCTATTGCCTTTCAGTTGTGGGCTTTGTGTATTTACTGTCTCACTTTTAATAATAAAAATTAAAATAGGCCAGTACTATCGTTTAGGTCTAGAAAGTGGTTTTACTGGAACTAATGCTTGTTCACACAGTCTGTTCCAACAGCTCACCTGACCCGGTTCATCGTCCTCATTAGTTGTTTCCAACCGGAGGTCGTTTTTGTGAAAAAGTTGCAGATTTTGCCACATTTGGCTGCGTTTGCTTCCAGAACTTTCCTCTTTTTAATTCTTGCCTTCTCCACACCACCCTTGCTCTTTCTATTATCCATGTTTCAAACAGCAAACACAGCTGACCATCCACAGCCTACAGAGCACAGATCGTATATGCTCCACAGCTACAGTACAGAGCTACTAACCGAATGCAAGGACATGTTACGCCAGATCACGGTGCGTCTGCAAATAAGAGGAAGAAAACAAACAGTTTGCTCGTAGAGGGGGTGTGGCCCAGGAACAGCGGCTGCAGATTACATGATCAACTCAGTGCTATGACTGAACACCGGCCCCCAAAAAATCGATAAATAAAATATTAAATACATATTTAAAGTGAACTCCAGCCCTCGCGGCCCAAATATTATACCGGCCCACCGGGAATTGTCCCGGTCCTCCCGATTAGCCAGTCCGGGCCTGTGTAGACCTAACATGTAAGGTTATAATTCCATGATTTTAATAATAATCGGTCGTGATCTAAAGTGGGCCGGTCTGAGGTATGAAACTCCAGGGCTGAAAATGAGTCTCAGTCCGGCCCTGCCTATGCTTGTTTAGTTGAATCGAAAGTTCTATAGTATGTTTCTCTGTAAGTATTTCATATGTCCTACGCCCCTTAAATGCACCATTGCCATACTGACGCTTCTGAATGCTAATATGTTGAACAACTGAAAACCGCTAATTTTCCTCTGACACAGTGACCGTTTCTGTTCAGTTGCTTTCCTCATCATTTGCCTGTACCACCCTGGTTTTGTTGCAGTGTGTGTATGCCAAAAGGTGAGATTAATGACCTGTGTTCTGGTTTGAAGGTACTGTTGAACTGTTGGCTGGTGTGTAGTTCACTGTGTATGGGCTGGTGCTGTCTTAAGCTAATGTGTGGATGAAGCTAGTGAGTTTGGTCATACTGTTTGTGTGCTTTATGAGGTGTATGCAGGGTGATTTTGTTTCTGTTGTATGTACAAGATGATATGATTGAGTGCTGAGTGCAGTACTTTATAACTTCAGTTATGTCATTGTATTTCTGTATGATGTGCAGTGTTTACTATACTCACATTACTTCATGTTGTTGTTACAAACCACAGCAAATAAATCAGACATTAACTGGACATCTGTATATGTGCTCTTTAACTGGAACACCACCTCCACACCATGCCGTTCTAACCAGTTGAATTTCTGGAGACAACAAACCTTCACTCCTGTTTAACCACGATCTGGATAGATTTCTTTCATCTGGCTTTACAGTACCTCAAATGGAGATTATAAGAGACAGTGATGGTCAAATGAAGCCTCATGAATCACCAAGGCTTTTCAGCCCATCGCTTCATTAAATGGTTCACTACTGGAGGCCTCACTGTAACAGTGAATACTGCCGTCTGCTGTTCAAATGAAAATATGACAGGCATTGCTGTATTACCATGACCTGAGCTGTAATTTAGTATGAATAACTCTGGTATGCAATAAACATCGGGTATGTCTATAGTATGTGTATGTGTGCATGTATGTGGACACTCATGCAGACACATGGCTTTGTTCTTAATTGAACTTGCAATAAAAGCAAGGCCATTCAGCACTTATCTCCCTGCTGCTGATTGCATCTGTTTCTTACCTGCTGTAAGGAAAAGCCTATGTATGCGCTCAGCTGCTATTTTCATTCATATTTTCACACAGACTCACCAGATGAAAAGGTGACTGATACCACTGTGGGACAGCCTCAAACATTTAATGTACAAAAGATTAATGTAGCTTAATACCTGAAAACTGCTCTGAGCGGAGAGGATTTTATGGCGTTTTATATTTGTACGCTGCATTTTACGATGTTTTGGTGGTTTGGATGACATTTTTTACAGCGTTTTGCAAGTGTTTGGAAGCATTTTGGGAGTGGCGAATAGAGATATATTTGGCCTGCCATAGAAAAATTGTGAGGTAGACAGGAAGTGCACAGACATGGGGGTGTGTGTGTGTGGGGGGTGTTAACGGTCTATGATAGTGCATGTGTGGGGCTGATAGTGACATTATCCGAGCGGAAGTGAAGGTGAAACCAACACACTTTACTGTTCCATTAACTCTCCAGCCAGCACACACACACGCACACACACACACACACACACGCACACACACACACACACACACACACACACACACACACACAAGAGCAGCAAGCAACAGAATCTCCACAGCAAAGAAGTTAATAAATCAGTTACATATTGGCCGATGTTGATTAATCGCTGATACGCTATAATCGGCCTGATTAATTGGTCGGGTTCTAGAATGAACCAATGACGTAACCTGAGCAAAACGAGGCGTCGAGTGTGGGCTTAATTTGACACGCCCACTTTTCTTGATACACACATCAAAGCCTTGGTTAATTTGGCTCATCACTACTAAGAGATCCTAGTCCACATGTAACACACCAGCAGATGTCAGTATTCCCAAAGCTGTTCAACGGGCCTTTATCTGATCAGGCTCGGTATCCGAAGACTCTGCCATGCTGCTCTGTGTTTTCCTCTGTTTCACTACACAAAGTGCGGCCATGCCTCAATACTAACGTACTCAAGACCCAACGAATCGACTGCCAAATTCGTTGCCAACTCTTTGAAGAATTGATTTGGATTAATTTAATTGATTCGTTGTTGCAGCACTAGGTCAGGGTTTCTAGTCCATGGGAGACTGAATACCAGGCCTGATCTGCAGCAGAAAAAACTACCTTTAACCGGTACAAACCTGGAGCAGACCCCGCCTCCTGGAGGATGGTTGTCTGCCTTGACCAGTTGGGGTTAAAGTAAGAGGGTAAAGGAAGAGAAAGAGAGCGAGAGAGAGAAGGATGGGGGAAATAGGGGGAGAAACAGGGATGTAGGGCTGCATGATGAATCAATTTTAAATTGAAATCAGATTCTTTAATTAGAACAATTTTTTAAAAAAAAAAGGGTAATCGTCAAATTGATTTAGTTACTTTCGTATCTCAGAGCCGTTTGCCTCCAGGCTACCATAGGCTCCTCCTCCTAACTGTACGGGCGGTCTTTCACACCGGTCTTTCTCAGCCGTTTCCATGTTTCAGCCATTATCACATCATGTTTGTTGCAGCTATATAATATTGTATGGTTGCACTGCCACTGCCAGGAAGCGGTGCGAACCTCCGCTTCCCACAATGCACGTTGCAAAAAAATTTAGAAGATTCCTGAGTTACATACTGGCTCTTTTGGTAAACAAGTGGTTTGTTTGTGGTGGATGACACTGAAATTGTTCACCCTGAGGGAAGAGATTCAGGTGAGTAATCAGAGAAAGACTTATGGATTCATGATACCAAGGCTATGACTGGGGTTTTATAGATTTGATGAAAAATTGGTGACGAAAGTCTCCTGCAGCTTAAAGGAGAAGCCATCAAATATTGGTTGTTTTGAAAATGCCTCATCGATTGCCTAACTAGTTGATTTTGTCTATCTGCTTAATCTGGTTCCAAACAGATATGTTTGTTGTGTTCTGTTCCATTGCATTTCAGTGACCACCTCTTCTGTTCCTGTGTGTTTTCATGTAGAAAGAAGCCAAAGGTGGATTTGAACTGAAACCTTAAAAGTCATATCTGGAGGAAGACCAAGATCACCTGATTCCAGCAAACATGGATGGAAGACCCACCTGTGACCAGTGTGGAAAGACTTTCACCAGAATGAGTGGGCTGAAGAAACACCAATGCATCCACACTGGAGAAAGACCATATGACTGTAATGGTGTGGGAAGACTTTTACCAAAGGAAGTCACTTAAAAAGGCACCAACGCATCCACAATAAGGAAAGACCATATGACTGTGACCAGTGTGGAAAGACTTTCACCACAAAGGGTGGGCTCAAGGAACACCTACGCATCCACACTGGAGAAAGACCATATGAGTGTGACCAGTGTGGGAAAACTTTCACCACAATAGGTGGGCTGAAACAACACCTAACCATCCACACTGGAGAAAGACCATATGACTGTGACCAGTGTGGGAAGACATTCACTTGTGCAAGTAACCTAATAAGGCACCGACGCATTCACACTGGAGAAAGACCATATCACTATGACCAGTGTGGGAAGACTTCCAACACAGCAGATGACTTAAATAAACACCAATGCACCCACACTGGAGGGAGACCATATGACTATGACCAGTGTGGGAAGACTTACATATTCCTGTCTGCTTTACATTCTCATTGCCGTGTTCACCACACAAAGTTGATGTACCCCTGTGATAGGTGCACAAAGATATTCTGGTCATCTTCCTCTTACAAGCGTCACCAACAGACCCATATCGGAGAGAATCCCAACCAGTCCAGATTCGGAGACAGATCTCTTACCACAGGTTCGCAATGTACCAAACATGGACGTTTCAAACATTTCCACACAAGACAAAAACTGAACAGTTGTACAAAAAGTAAGACTCTAGACAATCAGTGTCATAACACATCAAAACAGTTGGAGTGTTATCAATGTCCGAACAGATTGTGGTCATCCTTTGCTCTCTCCCATCATCAGCGCAGATGTGAATCATCAACGTCTGGACCAAACAGTACCTCAGCATCAGATGAGAAGAAGAAAACACATTGTGTCTGAACCAGTAAGTAAGTAAGTAGGTAAATTTTATTAATAGAGCACTTTTCACAGACAGAGTCACAAAGTGCTTTATCAATTCAAATCAGAATCAAATTAAGTTTACAGAGACCCAACAGAATCCTTCAGGTGCAAACACTTGTGATTGGTGACAGTGGCGAGGAAAAACTTCCCTTTAACGGGCAGAAACCTCGAGCAGACCCAGACTCCTGAAGGATGGCTGTCTGCCTTGACCAGTTGGGGTTAAAGAGAGAGAGAGTAAAGGAGGAGAAAAGAGAGAGCGATAGAGATATAGAGAGACTGGGGGGGGGGGGGGGGGGGGGGGGGATGACACATGGAGTACGTTATGATGAATACATAGAGTGTAATCAGTTTGTGGTGGCCCTGGGTCAGGTGGGAGACTAAAAAGCCTTTTCAGATGACAAGAAGAAAACCAGTGTGTGTGAACCATCAGCACCGACTTCTTCTGACAAGAACATCACACTTCAAAACCTCCAGATCAGGCTTCACAGGATACAGATGTGAAAACAAACACCAGACTGAAAGCTGTGTTTTGTTGTCTTCAGAGTACAGAAGTGTGTTCTAATGCACCACTCTGTAGCAGGAAGCAGGAGGTGACATCACTGGTAAAGCGAGGGAAAGGAAGGGTAGAAATCAGACCCACCTGAGAGCTGTGTGGTGGAGGGAAACTCAAACAAAGGAGAGACTGGAAGGAGGTTTGATCGACAGGAGAAGTGACAACGAAAAGGAAAGGAGGAAAAGACTTAATGTGACTTTAAGTGAGGAATCTGGAAGTGGACTGGTGTGGACCCAGGACTCTTGAGAGGAGAATCTGAATCCCTGGAGCAGGGAGACCTGGTCCTGCTCAGACTATGGTTGCTCTCTCTCCGGGTCAGAGGACACCTGCTGGCCCCCCTGGAACCCAAACTCTCCTGTCTTCTCCCCTGTCTGGCCTGAACATATATCTGTTCTCTCTCTCTCTCTCTCTCTCTCTCTCTCTCTCTCTCTCTCTCTCTCTCTCTCTCTCTCTCTCTCTCTCTCTCTCTCTCTCTCTCTCTCTCTCTCTCTCTCTCTCTCTCTCTCTCTCTCTCTCTCTCTCTCTCTCTCTCTCTCTCTCTCTCTCTCTCTCTCTCTCTCTCTCTCTCGCTAGCTTGTATGTACTCAGTTCAGAGCTAATGCAGATGCAATTTGGTAGCAATTGCTGTGTTTCCTTTACTAGCAAATTATTTGTGCACTCCAGGAGAATCTTGTGCATAATATTAGCATTGGAGTATTTTTGATTAATGCCAATTAGATTACATGTAATGTTAATGCAGTTCAGAAAGAGGTTTTTTACTGTGTACATTCTGTACAAGATTACTGCATTTCTTGTGCCCCTTATTGCATGTTTAAGTTAATTTCATGTAGTTTCTATACTGTACATGCTTATTTCATTGGTTTGTAATTACTGGAATATTTAGCTGTTTAATTCATGTATGGATGTTAATTCATGCATTTAAAAAGGATGGGTAAAAGTTAAGAAGTGCTTACAGTGGAAACATATTTCAGCACACATTGTAATACATGTATTTGTTTGTATTTCATGTTATTGCAGTTCTACAAAAGTATTATTAAAAGAAGGGAAGGAAAGAAAATAAGCAACTAAAACAAAACTTCACCTTCAAACACAAATTGGTCTCTTCCTGATTCTTCTTCACCTTCTGTTGTTAACTGTCTGCCTCGCTCTGCAAGGGTGGCTTCACACATAGTGAGGGCAGAACAAGGTGACTTTATTTGTAAACTGCATACTGTGGTTTATTATTATGTATTTGATTGTGGTTAGTATTTTGTAACATGAATTTAAAGTAACTTGTTGTGAAGTTATTTACAGAATAACTTAACCTTTTTTAATACAGTCTGAAAGCACAAAAGATGACTAAGTTTATCATAAAACTGTAAGATGAACTAAACCAAAATTCATTAGTTTAAATATCTTAATAAAATACACTTAACTTTACTCACTTTGAATGAGCTTTCCAAATCATCAGTTTGTGGTTCAGATCTTAAAATGTTAATAAAAGTTAAAATCTAAATGAATAATTTGATCATTATTCGTAATTTAAATGTGTAAAATAACTTATTTCTAAAAACTACTTACTTATATACTTGAACACAGGAATCACAATCATCTTATCCAGAGACGGCGACAGCAAAAGGTCATTTTATCAACAACATGGATAAAAACTTTACTAATTCAGTTCTATGTCCAGACAACAGTCAGTTCCAGGGTGGATTTACTGTCCAGAATCAAAACAAATCAAATCCATGACACAGTTCACATTATTGGAACCAAGGAGGCCGGACTCTTTAATGCTGTTTTGTCACTTCATTGGATCAGTTCTACTCTTGGTTTTGACACTTGTGGCTGCGATTGTGTCGTCACCATGGAGACTGTGGTTCTCCACAGCTGATGCATTTGAAGACATTATTGTGGAAGAAGGACCAAGTGTGGTGTGAGAAACCCTGACACTGACCTGCTTGGACTGGTGGACACACAGTGGATCTGCCAGACTTGGACAGGATGGACCTTCAACCCCTCGCTGAAGGACAGTCCCATCTGAAGAGCATCAGAGGACGAGTCTACATGTCCCATCAGCTCCACAACACCATCATATATGCCTGGGGTTCCAGTCCCTGATCAACACTAAACACCAACACAACTCTACTCAGCACCAGTTGGACACTCACATATTCCATCAGCTCAGAGCAGTCGGCAAAGTTCTGGATGATTCAGCAAACAGGAGTTCACAACCACACACAGGACAAACTAACTCATGTGGACACGTCAAACAACACATTTAGGATTATTTTCATCCACCGACAAAAAACACACATTTGTCTCAGAGTCCAGATAAAAGTCTACAAACAGATTTACATCCCATCATAATGAGCTGCCTTGGTCAGTGTGATGTATGTGTAGATGGATGGATGCTGGTGTTTCCAAGTGTGGCCTCAGTGTTCTGTCACAAAGACGGCAGCGCTCCAGGAGTTTAGTCATGCAGGAATTATAAACAAACAAAAAAAATCTAGATTTTTTTTTTTTTTTTTACAAATTTGACTACTCAAAATTAGGCTAAAGTTGAAATACATTTTGAATTTAAAACAAATATGGTTTTATTAAGAACATATTTCAGTGTCCGTATGTGGACGCCATGCAACAGAGGGGTAAAAATGTTAAAAATCAATAAATAGCCTCAGACAAAGAACTGCAACATTATGAGAGTTTAATGTTTTTATAGGATGTACAAACACATATAAGAGAGAAAAAACTGATTTGACATGTTTAGAGGGAAACTCCTCATGGTGGTCTGAATACTGGATGCATCAAAAGAGTCAAAATAACATATAGCTGTGATTATGCTAGTTTTATTTGAATTGTTGAAAGATTATTGCTTTGTACCCAAAGATATGAACATTTATCAGACATAAAGATGCCTATATCTTATAAATGAGAAATTTTGTATATTATTATATTATTACATTTAATGAGGATTTTAAACTTTTATTTGTTGTATATTTGTATTAGTCCCACATGTGTGGACAGTTGATTTTCAGGGGGTAAAAGCTATATTTTACATCAAAATTCATTTTTAAAAGCAGATATTTGTTCAACACACTTTCCTCTACACACCAATATGTTTTTCACTTGGCTCAGCCTTCTTGAGTAGAAATTTTGACAGATATTCCTGGAGCATTCAGCACATGGTTGTGATGGCCATGTGCTGCCATCTTAACTTTAGGCGATCATCGAGCAGTTAAAATTGTCAAACTAAGATGATCCTCTTTTTCATTGTATTGCTTCACTGTTTATGTTGTTAGGCAGGAGTTAGCTGATGTTTTTTCTAGCTAAGAAACGTTCCATGTGGTTCAGTCCACCTCTGTCCTCTGTTTGAACTGGACTGAGAGAAGCTGCTGTTGTGTCTGTGCATGAGTTCAGATTAAAGACAAGGAGAGACTGACTTTATCTGACTAGATGAACATTAACTCCTGTTGTTTGTGTGTGTGTGTGTGTGTGTGTGTGTGTGCAGCCAGCCAGCCTCATCATGAACGTGCGATTGTTTTGTTTTGGGTTTTTTTTGTTTGTTTTTTGTTTTTTTTTTAATAAAAAAAGAGCCAGATTCAGGTAAGATTCTAAGATCAACTCATGTAACCTCATTTTCCACAGCAACCAAATATTCTATTACAATGATATTGTAAGTTAAATAAATGTACCAGTGTATATCTGTTATTAGATATAAAACACATTGTTTGGTTATTTGACTTTTGTTTAAAGCAAAAAGAGAGAGAGGAGAGCAAAGAGATGCTTAACACATACACTAGTCTACAGTTTATTAGAAATTATCTGCCTCAGGGATTAAATGTGCCAAATGTTACGTATTTTAATCAGATTAATTAGAAAACAAATGACAAAAAATGGTTTGCTGATGTTTTGATGGTATATGATGGTGTGTTCTTCCACATATATGTTGGTTTCTGTCCATTTATAAACAGATTTATAAATGTTCCACTGATAGAACCTGTACAGTGAATCTATTGTCATGTGCAGACAGTGTTTTGAAGTAGATCTGGTTGATCTGACACTAATAGTCCTCTGGAGTTAAACCCATTCTCTTGTAAATGTGTGTTGAGAAGCTGCTGTATCAAAATGGAGGATTGTCTTCCACCAGCAATTAGAGTTAGGGCTTATTTCTTTTATGATTCCAATCCATTCCTCTTTTATTGTGACTCAGCATTTAAATAACTTTTATCAGATTTGATGGTTTCAACACAGAGTTTCTCATACCCAAAAAATGTTATGCTTTTTTTTTCCACAAATGTAGGAATGATGGTCTGAAATTGCATTAAAATGTACAAAACAGTGAAATTTCTCTTGCCTGACCGGGCAGCACTCTGGGTGTTCAGCACCTCTAAACCTCTGATCCTAGAATCGCCCCTGACCTGAAGGATTCCAGACAGTTCATGTGTTTACCATTTACTGATAATGGACCAAACAGGCTCAGATCCATGTTCAGAGGAGAAAGGAGGAGGAAAACCTTCAGTTCTTACCTTCACTGTGGTTCCAGATGGTCTGGGACTGAGGTTTACACACACTGAGGTTGAACCTGAGGAGGGGAGAGGCTTCTGTGGTCACATGGTCAGGTCCTCCTCCTCCTCCTCCTCCTCCTCCTCCTCCTCCTCCTCCTCCTCCTCCTCCTCCTCCTCTGGTACAGTATCAGTGTATGTGGACTGTCCTGCTGGATCTGTGTCCTTCTACAGAGTCTCCTCTGACAAACTGATCCACATCCACACTTTCAAAACCACATTGACTGAACCACTGTTTGGAGGATTTACACTCATTTATCTGGGATCCTCAGTGTCTGTGTGTACATGTGTTGTATAGTTATTGTTAGGGGTGTTAGAAAATATCAGTTCTGCAATATATCGCAATATTTCATTTCACAATACTGTATCGATATTAAAAAGTATGTATCAATATTTTTAGGTATTCAAATGTAGATATGGCAGAGGTTTATTTTTGTTTTTCTTTATTGTTTATATCTTATTTATTATTATTTAATACTCTTTTATTAAATAATGTTAGTTCCTTTCTTGGGATTGCACAAAAATAATGTTATGGTGTTAGTTATGAGCTACTAGAAAATGAACATTTGAACAGGATCTTAAACTCTAATGCCTGTAAAACATAATTTAAGTTTTAACAAAGGAAAATTTTGCAATATAGCATTAGATCCTGTTCTGATCAAATAAAAATGTGTTTAGTATTTCTGCATATTTATGGTGTAATTCAATTCTTCCAGGAAATAATAATTTAAAAAAAGAAAAAAAGAAACAAACAAAAAATTGCCTTTTTAACAGTATTGTGATCCTAGTATTGTGATTTGTATCGTATCGACAGGTTCTTGCCAATACACACCCTTAGTTATTAAAGGTCACTCATTTATCAGACAGGGGTAGTTGTTTATCTGCTTGACTAGTTTCAGCTACTTCCTGTAGCCTCCGTCAGAAGCGTCACATGATGTTACTGAGACGTGACTTATGCTTATGTTACTGCTCAGGAGGATTGGTCAGACACCAGGGAGGGTTTACGCCCCCTGCTGTCTGACCTTTTCTCCAGGACTGTATCCCAGGTGTGTGATAGGGTGTATGCACCGTCGTCCCTGTTCGTTGTCCTTGGTGCACGTTTTCATGTCTCATCGGCCTCTTTGGTCCAGCAATGGATTGTGTTGCTTTCAGCACAGATGACCCTGGTGTTATTCCAGTCATGGTGTGATTTTGTCTCTTGCAGTGGTCAGATGTGGCAGATTTGAGGTTCTCTTTATGTGCTTTTTCTTTTGCTGCTCTTGTTTGTCTGTGTGTTGTTTCCTTTTCACATTCTGTCTGCTGTTCTTTTTTTCATATTCCAGATGGTTTCCCTGTTTCTCCTACATAGGTTTTATTTCATGATAAACATTAAATTTCATATATGAAATCACATTTCTGTTCTTGGTGTATTTTATCTTTGGGTTTGACCAGTAGTTGTTGGAATTTTGTTTGTGGTTTGGATTCAGTAAAGGATAGTGGATAGCAGGAGCGATTCTAGGATCAGAGGTTTAGGGGTGCTGAGCACCCAGAGCGTTGGCTGGTCAGGCAAGAGAAATTTTACTGTTTTGTACATTTTAATGCAATTTCAGACCATCATTCCTACATTTGTGAAAGAAAAGCATAACATTTTTTGGGTATGAGAAACTCTGTGACAAAACCATGAAATCTGATAAAAGTTATTTAAATGCTGAGCCACAATAAAAGAGGACTGGACTGGAATCATAAAAGAAATAAACCCTGACTCTAATTGCTGGTGGAAGAAAACCCTCCATTTTGATACAGCAGCTCCTCAACACACACACACACACACATACATGCAAACACACACACACACACACACACACACACACACATATATATATATATATATATATATATATTTTTTTTTTTTTTTTTTTTTTACACAAAGGGTGGGGAAGCAAAATTTACAATATTTTGAGGCAGTGATTGAAAGACAGTGTATGACCAATTAGTTTATTGAAAGTCATGAGAATTTATTTGCCAGAAGAAAATTTACAAAATAGAAAATGTTTTTATTCTATGTGTCCTTCCTCTTTCTCAATAACTGCCTTCACACGCTTCCTGAAACTTGCGCAAGTGTTCCTCAAATATTCGGGTGACAACTTCTCCCATTCTCCTTTAATAGTATCTTCCAGACTTTCTCGGAATAGTTTTGCTCATAGTCATTCTCTTCTTTACATTATAAACAGTCTTTATGGACACTCCAACTATTTTTGAAATCTCCTTTGGTGTGACGAGTGCATTCAGCAAATCACACACTCTGACGTTTGCTTTCCTGATTACTCATATGGGCAAAAGTTTCTGAAAAGGTATGGATAATAGTGTTAGGTATGATTATGACATCAATATATGTTTGGTTTCAAAACAATTGACGTAGTGCCTGCTGAGAAAAAACAACTAAATGTTCATTGTAAATTTTGCTTCCCCACCCTGTATATATATATATATATATATATATATATATATATATATATATATATATATGTATACAAAAATCAAGAATTATTTATTTAATCCCCCAATGAAATCGCATCTTTTGAATTTTCCTCCTAACATTGGCGATATCTAAATTTTAGCCTTAACTGGTAGCTAAAATCTACATATGCGAACATAGCTGATTGTAACTAAAAATATTTTTAATATTGCTGTCCTTACCGTTCCATTATGGAAAGTCTAGTGCGGTCTTCCTTGGCGGGTCCTTGGTGGCCTTCCCTCTCAGATGGTCTTCTGATTCTGGTCTTCGTTGTTGGTTCTTGGTTCAGTGGTCCCTGGTCTGGTCTTGTGCTGTTCTCCACTGCTTGTACTCAATGCTAGTTCTTAGCATAAATGCTACTAGCTGAAATCAGTTAGCTTCTCCAGAGCTCAAGAAGTAGCTTTTCTCCCTCAAGCTGAGATTGAAATGCGACCGTTAAAACGCGTCCAGTGTATATACACACTGTCTAAATGAAATGATGAAAAAGAGAAATGCACTTGTGTAAAGAACATAATACGAACATCTCTACGTGTGTGGAATGAAAACAGAAATTCCATTTGAATGAAATCAGACAATCAGTGACTTTCAGTGCAATGACCCATTTACACACGTTTTTACTGACAGAGTTTCATGTTTTGATTGATAAAACTGCTTTGACAGTGGAATTTACAGGATAATCTGCCATTACTAGTTCTATTAGTTCCTCTGTATATTCGGTGGTATAATGTTTAAGTAGTTTTTTAAATAAACTAAATAATCCTGATAGTCAACTACTACATCGTCATGATTTATGAGTGTTACCTTTTTTCATTCTGGTGCTTTGTTTAAATTCCTGGCTGTGTCTACTCATAAAGTGGCCACAACCTCTAGAGATAAAGGTATGTGTGTTATTTATTAATTATTTCATTTTATTGGGTGTATTTTTATTCTGTTTTGTGTGCTTCTATTATTCTTCTGTTTCTTACTATACTTACTGCTGCTGCAACTTCCCAATTTGGAATTAACCCATAAAGACCCAGTGATACTTTTGTGTCTGTTCCCAAATAGATTTTTCCCTATTTATAACCTTTCTTAAATGATTTATCACCATTTATTGTAATATTATCCTCTTTCTTTGAAGTTTTTTCAGTGTAAATCATGTATTTTCCTATATTTAATTCACTGATCATGAAGATGTTCATTAAAGTTCAGAGTAAATTTAAAGGTTATTCTAACAATTTTTTAAAAAAAATTATGTTATATTTTCAACAAAAATATCATTGATTAAACATAAACCCAGTGTGTCCATCCATTCTCATTTATTCAACTCCATGGGTTTTACTGGTGAATCAATACTGTAGAAGATGACGGTAATTCCACGGTAACTACGGAGCCTCTGAACGTCCAAATGGGTCATATCTGATGACCATGAAAAGACGAAAAACTGCATTTTACACCAATTATTGACATGTATTGATAGGATTACTGGATCAATAAGGGTTTAACATTTTAGATCAGTACATGGTTTTGGTCGATGGTGTGTGTTTGGGTTTTTATGGTTTAATAAAGTATTTATCCAGTCTAATATAATGTCTAACTGGGATTATTTAAAATGGTAATAATTAGGCTGATCATTATGGTCTTATTCAGCGCAGATTATGGGGAGTCCTTTGAGGAAACCCAAGAGGATGTCCCAGCCTGCACTTCCTAAACCACCTCCTCACCTGCACCTGAATTATCAACAAAGGAAGGTCCTCCAGTTGTCGCTGATGATCCTGCACTGTGGCCAAACCTGACTGATGACAGCACTAGGTGTCCACTTGTAAAAAACGGACCAGTTCAAATCACAGACTTTGATTTTCCTCAAAATTCACAAATTCCCCCAAGGAGATTCACAAAAAACAAATACATGATAACCATGAAAAATGGGGGAAAAAATCAGGAGGTTGTGCTCGAGTCTCTGCCTCCTGGAGAGCAGGAGTCTGACAAATTTCAGCATTTGAATTCCAGCATTATTTCAATTCCAGCATTATTTCAATTTCAACATTATTTCAATTTAAGCATTATTTCAGTTTCAACATTATTTCAATTTAAGCATTACTTGAATTCGAGCATTATTTGAATTTCTGAGTCTGTGCTTTAATAAGACTTAAAGAACACTCTGGGATGCACATGATAACATGTTAAGCACGTAGCACAATAATCACAAAAAAACTACAATAATATTAGTTAATGGATTACTGCCCCAGATACCTTTATATTTTAACACCAGGTAACTATCTTTGCTGCGCCCTTGGCTTAACTCTACGTGCCTGAAAAGTGCATGACTGCCAGTGTTCTCTATCCTGCTCAGATACCGTGTTAAAATTGAGGCCTGGCCAGCGATGGGGGTTAACTAATATGGTAAAGAAACTTACCACTTAAAGCTGCCGATGGAAAAACACAAAAGGAGAATGAAGAAAAAATCCACCAATAGGCAAGACTGAAGTTTAAAGAAGGTTAACCCAGAATCTGGTTTATTGAAAACAGCAATGATTCACAAAAATCCAAAATTTGTGAGTTGTAAGAGAAGGCAGTTTACCACTAGTATCCCATCAAACACACTATTCGTCTAACACATGAAAATCTTCTTCATTACATTTTATGGTTTTTAGTGACTCTTTGAAGACTCCCATGTTTAGTTACTCCCATATTCAGTTACATAAGTTCAACAAACACATATGATTGGTTAACAATTGCTGGGTAAAATGCGTCAGTACACACGTCAAGCAAATCACGTCAGTATATACGTCAATCACTCAAAGCACACACCCATTTGAAAGTTCACTTTAAGTTTAACAAGTGCATTGGACATCTGCAAAATCTGCAAAATAGCACTTATGCATTTGACAGTTTGATCAAGGGTCACGCCTTGGTTTGACATTTGCACAGGGAGTTCAGCTTAGATAGCATAGCTTAACCACAAAGAGCTTCAAGAGTTACCCATTGGTCGAACATTTGCGCAGGGAGGCCAGCATTTCTTGACCACAGAAAGTTTCCAAGTTCATAATTAAGATTACACTCAGCTCACCTTAACCACAAAAAAATTTCCAAGTTGCAAAACAGGCACATTGTGCTGAACCTGACCTTTTCATCACTGTTCAGCACAAAGGTGAAAATACACAAAGTATAAATCAGAATACAGCTTATATTTGCAAA
Source organism: Sphaeramia orbicularis (assembly GCF_902148855.1). Taxonomy (NCBI): domain Eukaryota; kingdom Metazoa; phylum Chordata; class Actinopteri; order Kurtiformes; family Apogonidae; genus Sphaeramia; species Sphaeramia orbicularis. Next base: position 55,111,560 of record NC_043972.1, read on the forward strand.
TCAAAAACACTCATCAAGCAAAGAACTTATAAAATTTCATTTCTTTTGGTTTTTTCCCATACATTTTCACTTAGTTTTTTATATTGAGGTAGGCAGCATTACAATAGCATTAAGAAAAGTACAGAGCCTTTTTGCGTGGCCTAGAGCAAGATTCAGTCACACTTCATCTGTCATTTAGCATGAGATACCTCTCACTAACACATCAATTAAGGACAAAGTCATATTTCACTGCTACAAACGTGACAATAACTGAACCTGTACTGATAACATAGCAAATTATTAGTAAAGTAAGTAATAAAGTAGGATATTTTTAAGCAACCAATAATTGATTTATTCCACTTGAAACCCTTAAAATTGCAGGATAGTGTAAATGATTTATAAAGTAAAAAAATATATAATTCCAAATAGCATTCAAGATTTCTTTCAATTAAGACAGAGTAATCATAATTTCAGAGGTTTTTATTTTTTGAATAGACTAAAGTGAGGACAGATGTGAAGTGTAAATGGATTTGGGTTGTGGGTGTGAAATTATGGGATGGACTTGGGTCTCTCTCCAGTGTGGGTCCGTTGGTGGATTTTTAGGTTATTAGCTTTGGTGAAAGACTTCCCACACTGATCACAGTTATATGGTCTTTCTCCAGTGTGACTGTATTGGTGACATTTAAGCCCATTCATGTAGGCGAAACTCTTTCCGCACTGGGCACAGGCATATGGTTTTTCTCCAGTGTGGATGCGTTGGTGGATTTTTAGACTGCTTGCTCTGGCGAAAGCATTTCCACACTGGTCACATTCATATGGTCTTTCTCCAGTGTGGATGCGTTGGTGGCTTTTTAGGTTACTTCCTGTGGTGAAAGCATTTCCACACTGGCCACACTCATATGGTTTTTCTCCAGTGTGGATGCGTTGGTGATATTGAAGCCCACTCATTTGGGCGAAACTCTTTCCACATTGGTCACATTCATATGGTCTTTCTCCAGTGTGGATGCGTTGGTGGACTTTTAGGTTACTTGCTGTGGTGAAAGTCTTTCCACACTGGTCACAGGTGGGTTTTCCATCCATGTTTGCTGGAATCAGGTGATCTTTGTCCAGACACAACTTTTAGGTTTCACTTCAAATCCACCTTTGTCTTCTCTCTACATCAAAACACAAAGAAACAGAAGAGGTGGTCACTGAAATGCAATGGAATGGAACACAACAAACACATCCCTTTCAAACCAGATTAAGCAGACAGACAAAATTGCCTAGTTAAAAAAATTAATAGGACATTTTCAAACATTTAAAAACTCAATCCTCTTATTCTACATGTGAAAATTGATGCAGATTAGAACAATGAACAAATGAGTTACAACAATTTTTTGTTTTATAAAATAACTCTCAGAAGTTGTAGCACCACCACAATCATATGATGTTACCTAAGGTCACCAACTTGGAACGTATTAAATAATGAACTTTTTAAGGTTTTCTGAGGAAATTAAAGTTGGACATGTTCAATCTGCACATCAAAACACCAACACGTGTCATTTATTGTTTCCAATAGGTGGCACTATGAGTCTGATTCAATATTGTCATTTCATGCTCAGGGTGTGACTCTTATCATGCACATGGAGTTTGGTGCTGATTGGATGAAGAACTGTTGAGTTACACCAGTTTTATTTTTCTTGGTGATACATCCAAATTCACCGCTGCACCCTGAACACATCGAATAACAACCGCCCACCATTTAATGGAGATCAGGACTGGGCAAACGAGCTGAATTTGCATTTCAACAGGTTTGAATCTGTCCTGACTCCAGCCCCCACCCATTCAGGTCCCTCTTCACACCTCTCCAGTATGGAACACCCCACCACCACCACTCTTCCCTGTTACCATAAGCTCCTCTGCCCCTCCCTGTAACAGAGGAGCCCCTCCAGTCACCTCCCATCCCCCTCTCCCTCACGATGGACCAGCTGAGGAGGGGGCTCAGGGAGACAAAGGCCAGGAAAGCCAACAATTACAACAAACAGCAGAAGTACAATGGGGGTGGGGGGGTTCACCAAGGAGCCAGAACTAAATATTACATTACAACTCCGTCTACTAATAGTCTGCACCATCTCATATCACATCATCTCAACAATAAAAGTAGAAACACAACAATAGCATTACTGATACGAATTCTGCAATATCTGCAAAATAACACAACACAAAACAGCAGTTCAAAGAAGCAAAGCAACTGATTCAAACAGCAACAGATACTCAATGTTAAAAGGACAAACAATATTTGATATAACCTCACATACAAACAAAACATGACTCATTAAGAAGCTAGAACTAAGTGGAGTTTGTTTTACATTACAACTCAATCTACTAATAGTCTGCACATGTACTGAGCAACAGGAGGAAAAATCCCTCCTCATCTCCTGCTCCATACACGATAAATTCAGTCAGACGACCTAGACAGCAGCTATCTGTGAGACATGAACGCACTAAACTCTTCTAACTCTCATCTCTGCTAGAACCCTCTTCAAAACTAAAAACACACAAAAACACTTATACGGTGTATAAAACATCAGGAATACATATTTCTGTAAACCAACAGTCAACCTGGACTATGCCTAAATTAAAACCAAATGAAAGTTGCAAAACTTCCCTCTGTATAAATCTAGGATTAACCACCATTTCACAAACTCCAGACCTGTTTCAGTACGACCTCAATTCTCACAAATTCTAGAAAAACTATTCAGTAAACAGTTGGACAAATTCATAGATAAACATAAAGCAGAGCCGAGGAACTTCACTGGCATTAATAGACTCAACAGAGGAAATCAGCAATTCAATAAATCCAAACCATCCCACAGTTGGAGTATTCACTGACCTCAGAAAAGCTTTTCAGTCCTAAAGATCCAATCTGTGACCCAGCAGCTCCAGAAGGTCTGTATGATGGCTCTGCATTTCCAGGATTTCATCCACTGAGGCAGGAAATCTACAAGTGGAACAAACAAACAGCAGACATGACTTTAACATCCTCCACTAGGGTTTGTCAACGGGGGTGGGACCGCCCCCTGGGGGCGTTCTGGATGAGAAAGCTGAGAGGGGGGTGCTCAGGCACAAACGGGGGCGTTAGTCACTGTTATTCATCACAATGTAGAAGTATCTATATCAGAACAAACTCTGTTCTATTGAACAGGAAATAAGATTAAACTGTGTATTTTAGGCGGGATTAGAAATATCAGCGCTGCTGGGGCTCTCGTGTTCCTACTACCGTCATGTTATCTCCATAGCAACGGCCGAAAACAAACTCCTATGCAGCGCATAGAAAACAACCGGAGCATGTTCAAGCAGCGCGAGGAGCGATAAAGAAATCCATCCAAACTCACGTGACCGTCTCCGCTTCACTGCGCGAGAGTTAGCAGCTCCGGTACCGGCTAACTATAGCGGAGAGCACCGAGATATCCAGGAGGAAAAAGACTTGGGTAGATTTGAGCTCAAACTGCTCCTACGTATCAAAAGATGAGAATCTGTGTCCAAACCCACCGACTAACATCGAGTAGAATGAAGTTGGATGAACCCGCTTCACGGCTTGTCTCTGGCTCTAACAGCAAAAACAAAGGAGGAACAAACGGGGCTGGCACTTCCTGGAATGACAACAGCTGCATTCTGATTGGTTGGTCATGCCAGTATACAGCAGTGACGGGCAGTGGGGTTCATGGCTGGGGAGGCACTGACTCTTTCAGAGCCAGATCTACAAATATATGGTGGCCTGAGAAACTGGAATAGAGAGAGTGAGCTAAAGGAATGGCCTGGGTGTATGGGCTGTGCATCAAGTCACCATAGGTAGACTGGCAGGAACTCAACAGGAAACCTTCAAAAAGAGCCATTTCGAACTAAAAATAAAAAAAGTTTATAGTCTTACCTTTATTTGTACATGAAATGTAATCCTCCATTTTTGATGAGGTGAATTAAAGTGTATAAAAAAGAAACAAAGAAGATTATAAGCACATGAATCTGTGGACTCACAGGCGCCATCTATCATGAGGCAGGGGTACTGTTTGCTTCCCCTAGTGACTTTTTCACTGCGGTTTTATGGTTAATCTGCGAGCCTAAACACATTACAGAAATACATTCCATGCGTTATGCAGATTATGGAAGGATAGAGCATATAATCAGAGTGTTTGAAAGCATTTTAACTGCGATATACAGAGGGACAGCAACACAGTATTTTCATTGGGTACCAGCAGAGTTCATGAGGGGAGTAGACAGTTCTCCGGGAGGCACAGCACAGCGCTGCCTCACGGCGCATCTCCTTCCTGTATTTGAACGGAGCATGCGGAAATTCTGCTATTCTAATTGACAAAAAAAAAAAAAATAATAATAATAACAATATTGGATTCGAACGGAAAATTAGTTTATAGGACATACCAGCTGACAACTATCAACATTTATTATATTTTATAGTCAAGTTTTTTTTCTTTTCAAAATTGACAAGGGAGGCTCTGCCTCCCCTGCCTCCTCTGACTGCATGTCACTGGTATACAGCGCTCTGATTCGTCCATGTAAAGTGATGCGTGTTGATGCAAACAGCTCGATGATTGGTCAGAGAATTGTCTCTGCATCATTGTGTCATCAGTGCGCGTCCTGCCATTTAAAAACCAGATGTGGAAGTGTCCAACTAAAGGTACATTTGTTTAGACAAATATAATGATAACAACAAAACTGGCTCATAATAGTTTAATTTCAGAGCTGATATCTGTCCATTTAACATGTTTTCTTGATAATAACCAAAATCACTTCTGTTCTTCCATCAATATATATGGCATTGTACTGACAAAAATAGTGCTTTTAGACATTCCATGTTTTCTTTTCTGTCTGTTTTAGTCACATGATACACACAGGAGTCAGTACTGGATTGCATAACCATTGTTTTTGATGACTTTTGATGGTCTAATCATCTTTTTCATGACTGTATGTCCTCTTTCTCTGCCTTGTATGTCACAATGTCATTTATAGCTCCTTTGATCATGGTCTTTTTTTTTTTAATGGATGCACAGCAAAGCTCCTCAGTGGCAGGGCACCGGGGGTGGATGAGATTCGCCCTGAGTACCTTAAGTCTCTGGATGTGCAGGGACTGTCTTGGTTGACACATCTCTGTAACATCGCGTGGCGGTCGGAGACAGTACCTCTGGATTGGCAGACCGGGGTGGTGGTTCCCCTTTTTAAGAAGGGGGACCGGAGGATGTGCTCCAACTACAGGGGGATCACACTCCTCAGCCTCCCGGGGAAAGTCTATTCCAGGGTACTGGAGAGGAGGATCCGACCGATAGTTGAACCTCGGATCCAGGAGGAACAATGCGGTTTTCGTCCCGGTCGTGGAACACTGGACCAGCTCTATACTCTCCATCGGGTGCTTGAGGGTTCATGGGAGTTCGCCCAACCAGTCCACATGTGTTTTGTGGATCTGGAGAAGGCGTTCGACCGTGTCCCTCGTTGTATCCTGTGGGGGGTGCTTCGGGAGTATGGGGTCCGGGGCCCTTTGCTAAGGGCAGTCCGGTCCTTGTATGACCGAAGCAGGAGCCTGGTTCGCATTGCCGGCAGTAAGTCAGACCTGTTCCAGGTGCATGTTGGACTCCGGCAGGGCTGCCCTTTGTCACCGGTTCTGTTCATAATTTTTATGGACAGAATTTCTAGGCGCAGCCAAGGGCCGGAGGGTTTGGGGACCACAGGATTTCATCTCTGCTTTTTGCAGATGACGTTGTCCTGTTGGCCTCATCGAACCTGGACCTTCAGCGTGCCCTGGGGCGGTTTGCATCCGAGTGTGAAGCGAGTGGGATGAGGATCAGCACCTCCAAATCTGAGGCCATGGTTCTCGACCGGAAAAAGGTGGTCTGCCCTCTCCGGGTCGGTGGAGGGTCTTTGCCCCACGTGGAGGAGTTTAAGTATCTCGGGGTCTTGTTCACGAGTGAGGGAAGGATGGAGCGTGAGATTGACAGACGGATTGGTGCAGCGTCTGCAGTGATGCAGTCACTGTACCGGTCGGTTGTGGTAAAGAAGGAGCTGAGCCGAGAGGCAAAGCTCTCGATTTACCGGTCAATCTACGTTCCTACCCTCACCTATGGTCATGAGCCTTGGGTCATGACCGAAAGGACAAGATCCCGGATACAAGCGGTCGAAATGAGTTTCCTCCGCAGAGTGGCTGGGCACACCCTTAGGGATAGGGGGAGGAGCTCAGTCACCAGGGAGGAGCTCGGAGTAGAACCGCTGCTCCTCCGTGGGCACCTGTTTCGGATGCCTCCTGGACACCTCCCTGGGGAGGTGTTCCGGGCATGTCCCACCGGGAGGAGACCTCGAGGAAGACCCAGGACACGTTGGAGAGACTATGTTTCTCGGCTGGCCTGGGAACGCCTTGGGGTCCCCCCAGAAGAGCTGGAGGAGGAGTCTGGGGAGAGGGAAGTCTGGGCATCCCTGCTTAGACTGTTACCCCCACGACCCGGCCCCGGATAAGCGGAAGATAATGGATGGATGGATGGATGGATGGATGGATGCACAGCAAACTGAACTAGAACTATTAAAAGTAGAACAGCAAATGTTCATATAATTACCAATAACTAGAACAAATAAACATAAGTGTTAATACTTGTTCTACAAATACAAGTGTTAACAGTGGATATACTACAACAAATAATAATGCTCACATTCAAGGGTCAGTGTTAAATCCACAGAGGTATTGGACTAAAAAACCAAACACATGCTCTTGTACTGAGCGTACAGTACAGTAGTATCTTTGCTTCCAAAATCAGAGATGGTTTTTACTTAATTTCTCTCAACATTGATTTTTTTTTAAATTCATGACTATGATTTTAAATGTTCTACCTCTAAATTTCTAAAATATTTGTCATGCTCTGACCGTAAATAATACATTTCAACCACAACTAACCATCTACTTTCTTCACATCTCACTTAGGAAGAAAAATCTCCCATTAAACTTTAAGGAATATATGTATGTTTATATCTGAACTCAGCATAAACAGGACATCTTCCAGCTGTTTGTTTGTTTATTTGAATATATCATTAAAACCAAACAACAAATAGATTTATTTAAAAAGAAAAGAAAACATTGGAAAAGGAGTGGGATGACAGTTGTAGACATGACGTGTCCCAATATTTGTTTCCAGATCATTTATATACATCAAAAAACAATTTAAACCAGACTAACCAATGCAATGATATTTATCTTAATATAAATCTGTATTATGACATTTGTCACAATTGTTTTGTATCCCAGACCCCTGTTAGAAAACAAACACCTGAATTCAACGTGTCCACATACTTTTGTCCTTATAGTGTAACTCCCACCCACTGAGAGGTTCCATTGTAATGACATAATCAACATTAATACTACTTTACCTGTAAATGTCAGAATGTTATGGCTGATCGCTGGAGGAAGAAAAACCTCCCATTAAACTTTATGGAAATATTTATGTTTATGTCTCAAATCATCATGATTAGGGCATCTTACAGCTATAGACATGTGTCCCAATATTTATGTCCATATCATTTATATACCTCCATACACAATTTAAACCAAACTAACCAATGCAATGTCATTTGTTTCGTTAGGTTCCTGATTTCAGGAGCCCATACAGACAGTTCAAATATACTGGAATAATTCTGCCTGTTCATCCTATAATAGAAGAATCCTAGAATTGACCCATAACATGTGTGGGTCAATATCACTATACGGTGCCTTTCAAACTTCATAGATTTTCCACTTAACTTTATTTTAATATTATATTCAATTTTCTTATTTTACGAGTTTTCTTTTATAATTTTAATTTCTGACATATTGGCTTTTTATTCATATTGTTGCACTGACTGGAAAACACAATGACAATAAAGGATATTCTATTCTATTCTATTTGATGTCATATTAATCATCTTTACCTGTATAAAACTAACAGAAATACCATATTTTATCATTATTTTCACATTTTTCTCCATTATCAGGTTTGTCTCATTAGGTCTGTGTTGTTATTTATTATCTGATACTAATTTCCATCTGATATGTTCACCTGAAAAACAATAAACCTGTTCATTAAACTCCAGTGGAGCTACTATTAGTCATTAGACATGAAGGTTTATAGATATGAAGAGTTGTCTAAGGTGGAGCTTTCACTGATTTATAAGAGACAGTGATAAAAACAATCACCAGAAGTGAAAAAAGAACAACTCCGTGTCATGAACACTGTACAAAGTGAGTATTTGTCGACGTTCACTGAATAGAGATGAGTTTTCCTTCTTATTCTGCAGCTTGAAAATGTTGTTGAAAACTTTTCAGAGCTTCGTGGCGTTCCTCAAAACTGCTCAGTGAGTGAATCAAAACACAGTAGAGGATATGAATGAAGACACAACTGAGTGGATTTGACTTGAAAGACGCTGATTCTGAAGGAGAACATCAGGAGTGTGTGTTTGCATCTGTCAAACCTCCTCATCTGTGTTTTGTCTCCCCCTGCTGGTGACTCCTGTAAGAGCATGTGTTTGGGGTTTTCACTCCAATACCTCTGGAGCCAAAATTAATGACGTCCGAAGCCTCGCTGCCCGGCTGTACCACGTGACTGCTTCGCAAAGCGGTTCGGAATTTTTTTTTTTTTTTTTAATTCCCACAAAGCAAATTTACCCAACAAGAATGGGAAAAATATGACAGAAGAATAATATAGAAACACATTTGGAGACATGGTGGAACGGTTAAACACAACTATTACAACTGTCTGAAACAAAATAAACAAAAATAATGAAGACATTTGAAATGTAATGAAAATATTGAAACAGAAAGAAAAATAAATAAATAAATCTGACTAGACAGTAGAGCACAAAGGACTAAGGCAAGATACAACTAAAACAGCAAGGACTTAGATAAACTAGAAGAAAGTGTTCTGGCTTTTTTGACATATTTGTAAGATATTGAAGAGATTTGTAATACTTAATAAAATCACATAAAAACAAGTTAAAGGAGGGGTTTGTGTTTTTCCACTTACAAGTATGAATATAATACTTAATAAATAATACTTAAAATAATAAGGTTAACGTTATCTTTGACATTAACGTCTAATGAATCCATAAAATAAACATCACAAAACAAAAAAAATTGAATATTTTCAATTTTTAAGGACAACCAACCATGAATATCAGCCCAAAAGGAAATGCAATGTGAATGATTAAAAAACAAATGATCAATGGTTTCAGCTTCAGATGAACAGAAAACACAGGAATCCAATCAAAATTAAATCTTTTATGCAAAAAATCATTAACAGGGTAAATTGAACATGCAATTTTGAAATGAGTTTATTTTACTTTGGGAGCAACAGGACACCAAAGATAAAAAAAAAAAAAAAAAAAAAAAGTGGTTCATAGGTGGTTCTATGTGATTCAGGTTTGACAGCAGTATAAACCCCTCAGGCTCCGTTCAAAATGTGGGTTTTTGATTGAGAGTTAGGGTCAGTGCAGAGTTTGAACAGAGTTTGGATAGTTTGGATACTAGGGTTTGGATAGCGTTTATATAGTTTGGAGATAGTCTGAAGAGTTTAGAGCAGGGGTGTCAAACTCATTTTAGTTCAGGGGCCACATTCAGCTAATTTTGATCTGCAGTGGGCTGAACCAGTGAAATAATAACATAATAATATATAAATAATGTCAACTCCGAACTTTTCTCTGTGTTTTAGAGCAAAAAAAGTAAATTTACATTATGAAAAGGTTTACATCTACAAATTATCCTTTCAAAAGATGTGAATAACATGAACAATCTAAAAAAAATAAGTGTAATTTTAACAATATTCTGCCTCAGTTTATCATTTACACATGTATAGCACATTATAACTTACAGATCACAGTGGGTCTACAAATACACACAACATTTAGTAAGAGGTAGAATATTGTTAAATTTGTACTTACCTCTCTAAAGACATTTCAGGTTGTTCATATTTGTTCAGGTTATTCACATTTTTTGTGAAATTATACTTTATTTTAGTGTAAATGCATGCAAATATTTACATTTCTAAAGAGAAAAATTAGGAGTTGTCATTATTTATGTTATTATGATAGTTTTTTACTGGTCCTGCCCTCTTTAGATCATATTAGTCTGAATGTGGAACCTGAACTAAAAGCATTGGTAATATCTTAGTGTCATTTTTGCATTTCACAAATTCATCCCAAGGGCCGGACTGGACCCTTTGGCAGGCCGAATTTGGCCCCCGGGCCGCATGTTTGACACCTGTGGTTTAGAGTGTTGGTGGCCGGTTGATAGGTTTATTATTTTAGATTTTTCTTCCTTTTTTTTTTTTTTCTTGTTTTTATTTATTTTTGGTTTCTGTTGGATTTTCTTCCCATTTTGTTTTATTGTTGCCACACCCCCTTCTGGGATATAATGAGGCTGATTGCCACACACCTGTTTTGCCACATGCATTTGGGTTGCCACACAGAGCAGAGCAGGACTATGCTGAACAAAGAAGTGAGGTGAGCACAAAGAACATTTGAGTTTGATTTGTTTGACACATTATTTGAACAAATGTCAAGCTTGACAGTCATGTGGAATGGATTGGGTTTTTTTGTTGTAAAAGCACAGTTTGGTTCACATACCTGTTGTGATACACTGGATGAGTGAGGAGTTTGCACCCTTGGTAGGCGGAGCAAGGTATGTGTTAATTAATTGTAGTGGCATGTTTTGGTCTTTTGTTTGTTCTTTTGTTTGAAATGTGTGTATTAAATTACAATTTTAATTATGAGTAATATGTCTTGTTTGTAATGTCTGTGTTTTTAAAGAAAATGTAACCTAAGTAAACTTTGTAAAATAACTTGCGTACAAATGTTTGTGTTTTGGTTTCACTGTGCATGATGTTGAAATAAAGATTTGCACCAGTCGAACTCTACGCCGTTTCATTGATGCCAAGGGCTGCTACACAGAGAGAGAGATCATTTAAGATTGAGGAGAGAAGGATGAGTAAGAGGATGGAGCCAGCTAAGAAGAAGAAGAGGAGGATTTCCCCTGTGTGGGAACATTTGGATTTGATAACTCCTAATAAGGTAAATTAAATCTAACGTTATTTCAGACACATGAGGTTTGGTTATCTGGAGTACTGGGAGAAACAAAAAATGACTGTCAAAAAAAGGAATCACTTCAAACCAAAACCTGTTGAGAAACTGTTATTTCTATTTCTCAAAATGAATAAAATCTCCCCTGTGCTGTACATCATTGTCCTCACCCTAGTTGCACAAACCCTTTCACTGACCTCTGCCTGTTTAAGTCCATGGCATTTTCCTAAAGTGACAAAAAGAAAACAAAACATTATATAACCTCCCACATATGATACTATCATTTGGGGGAAATTTACACACAGAATACATTCAAAAATATTTTATTATACACATGATAATTTATGCAGAGAAATTATTTGGTCATACATTTTTTGTTATTCATAGTCATTCCCAAGAGTCATAAAAGACCCAAAAATTCAATGCATCACACATTCTGTGGTTCAGATCCAGCTGCCTGTGATTCTACACATGGACAGTAGGTGGTTTCGTGTGCACATGAAACCTCGAGAAATGAACCCTTTCTTGAACCAATTGGCTCATGTGGTTCAATGCCTCATGAGGCTTCATCTCACCATCACTATTACTGTGACATTTTAGAGCAGCTCAGAACAAGACTGTATGTATTCTAGAATTATTCTTCATAAACAACTAATGATGAACTAGTGGGTAAATCTGAAAGGACATTCTGAGATCAGACACCCAACAATGAAGGTGCTTCTCCCATGTTGGGACAGAGTTCGATCTAAGAAGTGTTTGCCATGGAGCAGTGAAGAAGTAGCATACTGTTTTTATCAATGTATTTTTTTTTGGTCTTTATTCTGATTAAAATAATTGTTTCACAACACTATTTGAAGGTGTTCCATTGCATTTCTGCTTGTACTGTTGCTTGCTCTGACTTAAACTAAGGGCCTTTTTTGGTCGTGTGCCAATAGACAGGCTGATTTATACTGCATATGAGTGAAAGAGTGATGACTGTACTGAACATCTCATGCGTCTTCATCCTTCAAATAAGTTCTTCAACATGGACTCTGTCTTATAGTAGACTGTGTCTTCCTGACCTCTGGCCCTGACAGTCTTTGACAGAAAGGTAAGCATGTGGACTTTGCAGGAACATGTGAAAGAAGTGACAAAATGTACAAATTAAAAGTTACTATTGAATACACAGTTTCAGAGACCTCATCAGTCTTATGCCATTTCTGTTTTTAAAAATTAATTTAGCAGAAACCGTAATAGCTCAATTTGTAGGTCTAAGCAAGAACTTTAAAATGTCATTCAGGAATAATCACCAAATATTTAATAACATGAATTTATCATCATTGACAAAGTAACAGAGTAAGGAAAAATGCACAGCAGTTATTCAAGGTTTGGAAAAAATGCCAAGAAGTGCTGTTTCTCATGGAAAGTGCAAATATTTAGCATACCACATGTTGTGGCCAATTTAGATTTGTGCTGCGTGTGTGTGTTTGTATGTGTGAAAGTGGGCATGTATTTGTGGTGAGGCACTTGGTTGCTAGGGTCACCTGCACACCTGTGGGCATAGGTAGTAATTAGCCAGTCAGAGGTTATATAAGGGAGACACAAGTGATCAGAGAAGATTTTTGAGCCATGGGAAGCCTCACAGTTTTTCAACCGTGCCTGTGCGTGTGACCGTGAATGGGTGCTATAAGTAATTTTTTTTGTCCTTTTGTATATGAGCTCATTTTTAAGTCATTCAGCCGCTTTTGGAGGTGTTTTTTAAGATTTGCATGTAAATAAAATATTAAATGCACATCCATGGCGGACCTTGTTTTTATACACCATCACGAGTTGGAAATGGCTTCAAAATCCCCAAGTGGCATTTTTTTGTAGCTACATTGCCACTATACCACACTTTTCTTAATATATGAGAGTACATTATACCCAATAATGAAACTAACATTTTTATTTTAGTTTTAAAAAAACATTAATTCATGGTTGAGGTGTTTGTTTAGTGTGATGCACCATAATAATAAAAGATTTTATTAAGATACTGATAAAATTATCAGTCTTTGGCAACATAGGTTTCATTACTTTAATATCTTTCTGCTGTTTTATAAATATATATATATATATATATATATATATATATATATATATATACACACACATATATATATATATATATATATATATATATATATATATATGTGTGTGTATATATATATATATGTATATATATATATTAACATTCAAGATGAAATATAAAATATGCGATTAGACACAGGCATATATTTTGAACATATTTATTTACACATTGCTATCAACATTCAGAATTTATGCTTTATGCTTTACAACCTTAACTGTTCTTAATCTACACTGTAAATTAAAAATGGTAAATTAAAAATGAGTTTTTTCTCATATATGTTCTTATATATCCAGTCGTAATTCAGGTACAAATTAAACAGTTTTAGAAACTTAGAGGTCTATGTCTTTCATACTGAGTAATCAGAAATATGGTTTTGGAGAAAAAAGAAATTGGTCCTGATGTTCACTTTCGCTTGGCCAGGCCCAATAGCTCTGCACCCTACGGTCAGCGGAAGTGATTTAACATCCTGAGATTACAAATACTGTTTCAGCATAAGGTTGATATCGATGCTCAGTCTGGAAAAAAAAATAAAAATTCTGTATTTCTTCAGAATGTATGTCCAGATTTTGTTTAATAAAGTTGAAGCATTAAAAAAAAAAAACCCGTCCTGATATTCCACCGGAAATGCGTAATGTGCAGCCGTGCCTTGGGACATGATTTTACTTTATGGTGGGAATCTTGCAGGAAAAGCCAATAGGAAGCTTTGGTTTAATCTTCGTACCCACCTCCTCATTAGCATGTGCTCAACTAGTTTACTAGTAGGTATTTTGTACCGTACTAGTTTGCTAATGGACATTTTGTACCATACTAGTTAACTACTATGTCTAAAATGCATCCACTTGTTAACTAGTGAGGATTTTGGCTTTTACTAGAAAACTAGTGAGAGATTTAGGCTTTTACTAGAAAACTAGTGAGGTCAAATATGTATTCACTAGTTAACTAGAGAACATTTTTGGCTCCTACTAGTTAACTAGTGAGATTTTAGCTGCACTAGTAAACTAGTAATGGCAAAAATGCATCCACTGGTTAACTAGTGAACATTTTGGCCTTCACTAGTTAACTAGTGTGACGTTTTGCCTTACTAGTGCAGCAAAACGGCAGTGGATATCAAGGATATCTAATAAACGCTCACTCGGCTTCCCATAGACACACATACATATACACATACATATACACATATGTACTGTACATACACATATTTACAACCATAAGATACAACATATTATCTACATAACCTACTGCATTTTCAAGCATTCATACCATACATTGGTGTTACACCACCGCACCAGAAAACATGACTAAAATGCAAAGCTTATCTGTTTGACTGCTTGGATACTGTCTGTCTCATCTGGCAGATCAGTTCCAAGTACATCCCAACAAAAGATTTTCCCATCAACACAGTGTTTTAGAAGATAGCAAAGACATGGTGATAACAGGAGACTGAAGTGAGAGGCAACCTGAGTTGTTTACTTCCTGGTTGTCCATGAAATTTAAGCAAATCGCTCATTATCATTTAGTTGTCCTGCAGGTTTGCCTGCACAAAACCAAAAGTTTTTAAAAAGACTATATTTAACGTTGGTGCTCGAGGCAACGAAGGAATCAGTTTCTACGGAGTTTGAACAATTTTTTACTATGTCATCATTCAAAGAAATCACACGCAGCTTCTTGGTATTGATCAAAAACGAGATATTGGGGTCCTGCCCACCACCTAGTCGTCTGATGTCAATTCTTGACCAAGTGTTCCTGTTAAATGCTTTGAAGTGACTCTGAGTAAATGCTTGAACATAACACAGCCTTTTACAGGACAGTTTGATGCACTTTTGTGTCTGTACTTTGTATGTTCTTCATTTTGTTCAGATCTAATCCGTGTCCACATGATGTTTGTTTGAATTTTCAAGTGTTGCTCGCTGCAGAACCAAAAGGGTGGAGCTGTACCAGTGTCAACCCCACCTACCACCAGAATCAGCCATGGCCAACAGTTCTGAAGAGGCACTTCAGGAAGTGACCTCGAGTCTGTACAGCTATGGCGCCACAGCATATAATATATATATATATATATATATATATATATATATATATATATATATATATATATATATATGTATACACACACACACACACACACACACACATATATATATAGGCTATTTGTGAAAGACTGTGATTCAGGCTGTTAGTGAATTAATTTCAGTGACATCACATTAATGACTGTTCTAACATCTGGCCTAAGTTACCCAGTTAAATAAATGGAAGTGTACGGATTCCTAGCCTGTTTACTGTTCATATGGGATTATTGTCTGCGCATTTAACCAGAATCACATAGTCAGACAGTGTTGTTGTTTTTTGGTTTTTTTTAACTTAAATCTAGTTTATTGAATTATATGGGTACAGCAGAGACTTTCACACTGGTATGAAATACAGATGTAAAAAGATTTGTGTGAGAACATGTTACATTTTCTTTTTACCACAGTGATTTAACTTCAAACAGTAACAAAGAAAACTTTGGCTTGGAGGCTTAGACTCAGACACAGACTCACACAGTGTTAAAGGATGTTAGTCTGCTCTGGCTCTCAGCTCTGTCCTGTGTTGATAGTTCTAATAGATGCTCGCTCTATTCATCCTTCAGTCAGATAGTGCAGTGTGTATTAATGTATGAAGGAGGTGTTCAGTGATCCAGGCCCTCCTCCAGTATTTTGTGTTGTTCTCTAACAGCACAGATAATGTAGTTAGTAAAGATGTTCAGTGCTGATGCAGGTGACCAAGGTACGATTCAAAACTTGATTTTTGTGTTTTCCATTTCGTCTTTATACACACAGTAGGACAGATGGACAAAGACATTTTCCCATGGTCTGGTTCCCCTACTGTTGTCTGGGAACAACTATCATAACCCCCGCTCCAGATATAGTAGGGTACTGAAATAGTTTTAGGCAATCAGTATTATTATTGAACTAATAATAATAATAATAACTGTGTTTGTTATTATTTCATCAGCATGTATTCTTGATTCAGTATCTCTGAAGCACTGGTACTTGTTTTGGAAACGGTATTTATGAAAGAGAAATGACAACTGAAGTAATTTTGTACCTTTGTATCTTGTGTCCTAATTGTTCCTTTTCATCATATTCTCAGTGGTCTCCTCCAAGACTCCATTCATGAGGCACAGGGGGTTGGAGATGTTTGATGAATATGAAAATGACGTGAATCAAGTGCTTTGGCCTTCACAGTCTGCAGAGTTCAACCAATTTGATTTTTTATTTATTTTTTTTTTTGGAAAACACACTTCATTAGAGTAAGGCATATTTGGTATGTTCACATCCTCTGGATTATTGAATCTACCTCTGCCCTGTGCATGCTGGCTCTGGAAGTCTATCAGTGGCTCAACCACAGACTGACCCCACAGACTGAACCAGGGGCGGGACTAAACCTGGTTCAATGGGTGTCTCTGATCCTGGGTGGTTCTGCAGCCTGAACTCTGCTTCTGTTTACTTTCACTTTCCTCCTCCGTCGTCTTCCGTCCAGGCCTGTACATCTGAAGGTAAAGTTCTCCTGTTTAACCCTTTAACGGCTCTTTCATGTCGGTGCTCACTGTGGGTCTGGACTTTAGCTCCAGTTTGAACCGGAAAAACCTGTCGGTTTATCCGCTTTTTGCTCAACCGGAGCCGGATCTGTCACCGAGGCCTGTTGAAAGTGGGTCCGATTCAGAGGAGCAGGTTCTGGGCTGAAACCACCGTCCGTCCGTCCGGTCAGGGCTGGTTTCACATGGTCCACCTGAGGCCGAAGGTTCTGAAGCTCCGTGGATCTCACGAACTGACAACAACTAAACTGCGTCACAGAACCGAGGAAAGACCTAAGGGGTGGGGGTGCGCGCGGTGGTCTGACCAGAACCATTTTAGGAAATAGAATCTGTTCGCGTGGAGGCCCCACCCACTGTCACCGCGGGGCGTTCAGGGCCAGTGGGAACTCCTGGAAAACTTCTGGAGACTCTCCAACTAAAAATGTACGTACATGAAAAAATAACTGCTATATACGACGGCGGACTTGGGCCATAAGAAAAAAAAAAAAAAAAAAAAACGCTTGTCACTACATGAATAAAGTCGTAGTTAAAAAAAAAAAAAAAAAAAAAACATTGGTTAATGAGAATAAAGTCATAATATAATGAGAACTAGAAGGACTCGGAGAGCGCAGACCTCCGCCAAGGCTGATCAGTGGGCCCCCCCGTGGGCCCCCCCACCCCCGATCACCACCAAAATTTAATCATTTCTTCCTTATCCCACTTCCAACAAACCCTGAAAATTTCATCCAAATCTGTCCATAACTTTTTGAGTTATGTTGCACACTAACGATCAGTGCCCCCCCTACGTGGGCCCCCCCACCCCCGATCACCACCAAAATTTAATCATTTCTTCCTTATCCCATTTCCAACAAACCCTGAAAATTTCATCCAAATCTGTCCATAACTTTTTGAGTTATGTTGCACACTAACGGACAGACAAACAAACAAATAGACAGACAAACAAACAAACCCTGGCAAAAACATAACCTCCTTGGCGGAGGTAATAAAGTAATAATACTAGAAGCACTCGGAGAGCGCAGACCTCCGCCAAGGCTGATCAGTGGCACCCCCTGTGGGCCCCCCCACCCCCGATCACCACCAAAATTTAATCATTTCTTCCTTATCCCATTTCCAACAAACCGTGAAAATTTCATCCAAATCTGTCCATAACTTTTTGAGTTATATTGCACACTAACGGACAGACAGACAAACAAACAAACAGACAGACAAACAAACAAACAAACAAACCCTGGCAAAAACATAACCTCCTTGGCGGAGGTAATAATGAGAATAAAGTCGTACCCACTCATCGACTTATGTAGAACTGTGAACATTTAGTGCAGTTCTTCTTTCATTTGGGGGTTAGACACAAAGGCCAAATACTGAGTCTGTCCTCCATCAACACATTATCATTAGTCTCAGGACTTTGAACAGAGTTTGCACACATTTGGGTTTGTTGTAAGAACCAAACTGATTTGTAGTAAATTGCCTCTTTTCTGGAGGAGAAACTGATGAAGTGTTCATCTGTAGGACTATCAGTGGAAACACCAGAGAACTAAACACAGACGGTTTGATGTTTCTGAACAAACTGTGAGGATTCTTCTGTGAGTTTCTGAGTCCAGCAGAAGGGAAAGTTGCTGCTTCGCTTGTTGCCTTCGCTGTAAAACCAGAAACTGTCGGATTTTCCAAATATTACGACTTTAATCTAATGAAAGTACAACTTTATTCTCATTAAATAATGATTTTATTCTCGTTAAATAATGACTTTATTTTCGTTAATCAATGACTTTATTCTCGTTAATTAACAACTTTATTCTCGTTAAATGAGTTTTTTTAAAACTACAACTTTATTCTCATTAAATAATGACTTTATTCTCATTAAATAATGAGTTTTTTAAAACTACAACTTTATTCTCATTAATTACTTTATTCTCGTTAAATGAGTTTCTTAAAACTACGACTTTATTCTCATTAATTAATGACTGTATTCTTGTTAAATAACGACTTTATTCTCATAATGACAAGCGTATTTATTTTCTCATGTGACCCTAATATGCCGTCGTAGCTATGAAACAATCATGCATCTGTTTTTTCTGCATTAATCTATCAAAACTCTTCAGTTCAACTCAAAACAAGCAAAAGGTCAATAATTTTCAGAATTTTAACTCCGGAGGATGAAAGATTTACACACCCAGGAGCCAGTCACAGTAGGTTTATTGTGTTGTCTGTATGTGATTGGATGATTTTCTGTGTTTTACAGTGACATATGTAGGACCAGCAGGATCCAAAATATATTAGTTTATGGAATATGTACATTTATCATCAACTAAAAGCTGTCACAGACATAAAAGAGAAAAAAAATCCCATTTAAAGTTCTGGAAATTATTCACGAATATATTGTAATTAAAGTGATACCATATGATGTGGCATTTTTACACTTTTCTTTTGTCATCTTAAAATGCTCCTAATAAGCATGTGTTAAACTAAAATGTAAAAGAAACCCACCAGGTATTGAAACTCAAAAATGTTTAATTCTCATATATTTCTGATAAAAGTCTGACCAATCATTTTAGTCGGTCCGAATGAAATAATTGGCGGAACCTGGCTGAGCCTCCTGTCAATCATCCATTACAGCCGTCTAGCATCCGATCCGTTATCGCCGTCTCCGCATCCGATATGTGTCCCTCTGAATCTGATGCTTCACTGGCGCTGCTCCTCCTGTCACTGACCACAGTCTACTGTCTAAGGATGTGAATGGACAGAACTCAAATGCTCACGTGGAAGGGAAAAACGGATTTATTAACATCAACAACAACTAAGGGGAACAAACAGGAGTCTGATGAATGAAGGATAGAGATAAAAGTCCGGAAGTCGGATGTACTGGACTAAACAGGTCTGCACAAAGCTCAGCTTTTATGACGGTGGGACTCATACAGGTACATGTACATGGTGTCACACAGTGTAGGATTATGTAGGATGATAAATGTATGGACTATGAAACCTCAAATGTCCACGGAAAATTCGCGGAGGCCACGCGTTCACAGTGCGCGCGCCCGTCGCCTGGATATTTCATCTCCGTGGTGCAGTGAAGACATTGACCCAGTACCGCACAGACCACACCCTTAAATACAGAGTTTACTGATGGAACAGGGGCCGTGGCAGGTGGATAATGTATCTGATTACTGAGGAAGGGGTCCACGGACACACCGAAGCGGACCGGACCTCTGCCTCTGCTTCCTCCGCGCGCATCAGGTGAGAGAAGGAGAGAGGAGGAGGAGCCTCAGAGCTCAGGCAGAGGGAAGTGGGCGGGGCTTTGGAGGGAGGCGGGTTGTTCATGTTCAAACTTTTACTAAGTGCTGTGAGAAATGCCACATCAGTAGGTATAGCTTTAACAGATTTATTCATAGATGAATTAATAATAAATGGATTGATGATTAATTTGAAGCAGAATCAGTGTTTTCTGGACTCTGATAATGGTTGACCTTTGACCTTTCACATTCACAGTTTAGTCAGTTATTGATGAGCTAGAATCTGATCAGGTGATAAAGAGCTGCTGTTTAGGTCAAATAAAGCAACTTCAACATGTTCATGACCTTCCTCAGTCATCGTCTACAGATTAAAGTCAGACACAACAGGACATTAACACTTCCTGTGAAACCTTTCAAAATAAAAGTAGATTGCGCTGCTGTTTATCATGTAAAGGATGAATCAGTGTGGATTCAGGTCTGGACTGATGGTTTGTGTTCTAATGTGGATTCAGCAGAATGGATCAGAGTGAGAACAGAGAAGAGGGAGCCCCTCCCTGGAAGACCACCCATAAACCCCCCACAGGACCTGGACCTGATCCCGGATCTGGACCTGGAAGCACACCCGGACCTGGACCTGGACCCAGCTGTGTGTCCATGAAGAGTGATGACTCCATGGAACCCCCACTGCATTTTAAAAGAGGACATGTTTGTGATCCTCAGTAAGTGAACGTCAGTGTCAGAACAGCACTGAGTGACCCTCGGTGGACGAACATACAAGGTGCAGATAAATGACTCAGAGCTCAGTCTGAGTTTAGGTCTGAGGGTCCACTGATCTGTTTGAGCTTTAACACATTCTTATCGTAGACCTGGACCCTGAGTCCTCACATATGAACATCAGGTCAGAGGTCAGAGGTCACAGCAGAGTCAGAAAACATTTGACAGAGAACAGCATCTCCTTTAACGTCCACATGAAACTGGATTCTTCTGCAGTAGGATATGAATCACACTAAGACCACAGTTTAATGTCAGAGTTCAGCACTAAAACCACTGTACCATCAATGTTCACAGACCTGGACCTGGACTTGGACCCAGCTGTGTGTCCATGAAGAGTGATGACTCCATGGGTCGACTGATAGATTTTAAAACAGAACGTGTTTCACAGACTCAGTAAGTGAACCTCAGATCTGGTCCAGATTCACCAACAGGGTTTTCAGCTCAGTCAGTCCTAACTTGGCGTTCTATGTCCGATCTAAAGTTAGTTGAACCATCAACGTCACATCGTCTGTTTTCTTCAGTCTACTAAAAATCCAACTCAGCAGGACACTAACACTTCCTGTGAAACTTTTAAAAATAAAAAGTGACACTGTTTAGATTCAGTCACAACATTGACTATGTCATATACCAGGACAATCTACTGCATCCAGGAGAATGATGTTAATGTGTTCTATAATTTGAAGATCTTTTTTATTATTATTATTATTATTATTATTATTATTATTATTATTATTATTATTATTATTATTGCTGTGTAAGTTGAACCTGTAATAACTCTGACATATAATGTGTTATAGGCTGGTATTGTATGTATTAAAATATTCATCTCATGTGAAACAGTCCATTAAAATTGTTGGATTAATGTAATATTAAATTCCACAACATGAATTTGTTTCTTATATTAAACTACACTATGTCACAGAAAGTTCAGCACTAAAACCACTGTACCATCAATGTTCACAGACCTGGACCTGAACTCAGAACTGGAACTGGACCCATCTGTGTTTCCATGAAGAGTGATGACTCCATGATTCGACCCATATATTTTAAAACAGGATGTGTTTCAGAGACTCAGTAAGTGAACCTCAGATCTGGTCCAGATTCACCAACAGGGTTTTCAGCTCAGTCAGTCCTAACTTAGTGTTCTATGTCAGACCTAAAGTTAGTCCTGTTGAACTGTCGGTGTCACATGGTCTTTTTCTTCAGTCTATGGTTCAGACACTGGCAGGAGAATCACACTAAACCTGATCAATGAAAACATGTTGTAGTTTGAGCTGGTCCTGGATGATACTGAATCAGAGTCTAGGGTTGATTCCTGATCCATTGAACACCTTTGTATCATATGTTGTGAGTGCAGATGGTGAGGAGACACATTTTTAGGACAGAGCTGTTGGTTTATTCCAAATGTAGATGAGATCAACTAAACCCAGTGAGTGTGAAGCTCCAAACAGACTCAGATGTTGATTCTCAGTGGGATCAGCAGGACCAGGACACCTTTCCCACTACAGGGGGTCATGTGACTCATGTTGATGTCCCGGTGTGTCCACCTGTTGGTGTCAGTGTGGACAGACATAATATGAGCTCATTGTTGATGATTGGTCCACAGAGTGGAGCAGCAGAGCTCAGAGGTTCCCACTGGTCTACAGGATCAGACTCAGCTGAACTCCATATTTAAGGTGTGTACATGTCCAACATCTACTGGTCCATCTGTTGTGTCCAATCATCTCCTGCTGCTGGTTTCAGACCAGTGGACATCACTGTGTCCAACATGGACCTGAGCTTTGGTCCATGTTGGACTTTGTGTCTTTCATCATGTTTTGTGTTCCAGCTGCTGGAGGAGAACATCTGCACTTTTATCAAGAATGAACTGAAGAAGTTCCACCAGGTTCTGAGCACAGATTACCCAGAATGCTTAGAGAGTCTGGGTGATGAGGATGAAGAGCAGAGGAGGAGCTCAGAGGCTTTTCTGAAGATCACACTGAACTTCCTGAGGAGGATGAAGCAGGAGGAGCTGGCTGAGCGTCTGCACCGCAGTAAGACCATTCTGTACAGATTGAACAGATGAAAATACTTGGATTTACTGTGAGACTGATGGTTTTATCTGGGTCTTCATTCAGGAAGTCAGTCTGGAGTTCAGCAGCAGAAACTGAAACGTAACCTGCAGCAGAAGTTTGAGTGTGTGTTTGAGGGCATCGCTAAAGCAGGAAACCCCAAAACCCTCCTGAACCAGATCTACACAGAGCTCTACATCACAGAGGGAGGGGCTACAGTGGTCAACCAGGAACATGAGGTCAGACAGATTGAAACAGCATCCAGGAACCCACACAGACCACCAACAACCATCACATGTAAAGACATCTTTAAAACACCACCTGACAGAGATCAACCAATCAGAACAGTGCTGACAAAGGGCGTGGCCGGCATCGGGAAAACAGTGTCCACACAGAAGTTCAGTCTGGACTGGGCTGAAGACAAAGCCAACCAGGACATCCACTTCATATTTCCATTCACCTTCAGAGAGCTGAATGTGCTGAAACAGAAGAAGTTCAGCTTGGTGGAACTGGTTCATCACTTCTTCAGTGAAACCAAAGAAGCAGGAATCTGGATCTTTGAAGACCTCCAGGTAGTGTTCATCTTAGACGGTCTGGATGAGTGTCGACCTCCTCTGGACTTCAACAACACTCAGATCCTGACTGATGTTACAGAGTCCACCTCAGTGGATGTGCTGCTGATGAACCTCATCAGGGGGAACCTGCTTCCTTCTGCTCGCCTCTGGATAACCACACGACCTGCAGCAGCCAATCAGATCCCTGCTCAGTGTGTTGACATGGTGACAGAGGTCAGAGGGTTCACTGACCCACAGAAGGAGGAGTACTTCAGGAAGAGGTTCACAGATGAAGAACAGACCAACACAATCATCTCCCACATCAAGATGCCACGAAGCGTCCACATCATGTGTCACATCCCAGTCTTCTGCTGGATCACTGCTACAGTTCTGGAGGACATGTTGAAGACCACAGACAGAAGACAACTGCCCAAGACCCTGACTGAGATGTACATCCACTTCCTGGTGGTTCAGGCCAAACTGAAAAATGTCAAGTATGATGGAAGATCTGGGACAGATCCACCCTGGAGTCCAAAGACCAGGAAGATGATTGAGTCTCTGGGAAAACTGGCCTTTGAGCAGCTGAAGAAAGGAAACCTGATCTTCTATGAATCAGACCTGACAGAGTGTGGCATCGATATCAGCTCAGCCTCAGTGTACTCAGGAGTGTTCACAGAGGTCTTCAAAGAGGAGAGAGGACTGTACCAGGACCAGAGGTTCTGCTTCATCCATCTGAGTGTCCAGGAGTTTCTGGCCGCTCTTCATGTCCATCAGACCTTCATCAACACTGGAGTCAATCTGCTGTCAGAGGAAAAAAACACATCCTGGTGGTCTGAGTCCATATTCAGTATATGCCAACGTATATGGAAACTCTTCAGACATCAACAAACCACATCCCAGCGTTCTGGATCTGCAGAGACTCAGTTCTACCAGACCGCTGTGGACCAGGCCTTACAGAGTCCAAATGGACACCTGGACCTGTTCCTGCGCTTTCTCCTGGGTCTGTCAGTGCAGACCAATCACAGACTCCTACAAGGTCTGATGAAACAGACAGGAAGTAGCTCAGAGACCAAGAAGAAGACAGTTGAGTACATCAAGGAGAAGATCAATGATAAACTGTCTGTAGAGAAAAGCATCAACCTGTTCCACTGTCTGAATGAACTGGAGGATCAATCTCTGGTGGATCAGATCCAACAGTACCTGAGAGATGGGGGTCTCTACAGTTCTGGTCCGTCTCCTGCTGAGTGGTCAGCTCTGGTCTTCTTGTTACTGTCATCAGATGAAGATCTGGATGAGTTTGTCTTGAACAAATACTCTGGTTCAGAGAAGGCTCTTCTGAATTTGCTGCCAGTCGTCAAAGCCTCCAACAAAGCTGTGTGAGTCCAGACAGAGTGGAGTTTATTGAGTTTAGAGTCTGGTTTAGGACATTTTTCTACCTTATTCATTCCTTGTCAAACCACGACACTGATCATATTAATCAACATCATAACTTGATGGAATTCACATCCAATCCACTTCATGTGTATGACAGTAGGAGCACATCTGATCCAGTCCATCAAACATATGAGTTAGTTTATGGTGGACCATGGATTTAGATCCTGTTTGGTCTTCAGTGCTGGTTCCAGATTATCTTTAAATAAATCTGTAAATGTACGTGTTACTGAGACCCCCAGATAAATAAAGGGGTCATAACTATAATCATAAATGAACAGCAGTGAAGGTCCATACAGTTTGTCTGAGTGTTAACAGGAAATAGTAGCTCTGCGATACATGGACTTTATAACCTGATATTTGACCAAAACTAGTGATTATCTCTAGAACTATTGGAACTGAAATGAAGTGGAGTTTAGGGAAGATCAGTTTATTCTGCTAATGTTTTTAATAAAACAAACCAATGTGTTCTGTTTCTGCAGATTGACTGTCTATGGCCTATCAGAAAGAGGCTTTGAAGGTCTGTCCGCAGTTCTCAGATCCCAGTCTTCTAGTCTGAGACATCTGGACGTCAGTACCAACGACCTGGAGGATTCAGGAGTGAAGATCCTGTCAGATGGACTAAGGAGTCCAGACTGTAAACTGGAGACTCTCAGGTCAGATAAAGTTAGAATCTGAATTCAATTCTTTCTGATCTTTTGGTCCGACTGAGTTTTATTAAATCATGTTGTACTTGTTTAAATGAAGGTGTATTAGATCTAGAGCTGCACAATCAAGTCAGTCACAAGCAGTGGCAGCTCATCAATAGAGGGCGCTAGGGCGCCGCCCCACCTGTCTCACCTGAAGAAGGAGATGATAGGAATCACCTAAAATAATTTTACAAAAACATAAATATTTAAATAAATGAGTAATACATGATACAGGCCATGAGTACTGTGTATAATCTGCATTCAAGTGGAGTTTAAACATGTTTTCTGTCGTTTAGTGAACAGTCAACTGACGTGTTTCCTGTTTGGGGCAAAAATCTGCACCCAAGGCTCTGCCTTTATCATAATAGACTCTTGTTATAAATGGAGCATGTGCAGTAGACCCCCTCCAATACAAGAGATAGGAGAACCTTGGCCCCACCCACAGGAGTTAACGTCACATCCCAAAATGAATCAAGACCTTCCTCAAAAATGGAATCAGTGAATAGGTCCATAAGGAAAACTACTGAGCCATGACTAAGAGGTTGGATAGATCAGTGGGTAACACAACTGGTTTAGATGCAGGAGGTATGAGATTGATTCCCGACATGAGTGATATCATTGATTTGTTTTTGCCCTTAATTTGATTTTCTATTTTTTTTACTGTCATGTGACCTACCCGTACTACCTTCACCCCTGGTCTAAATGTATTTCCATATTATCAGTGGAAAAGATACTCATCAGGGACATGTCTGACTTTAACAGTAGAGTCATAGAAAAATGTGCATGTTTGAAGGATAGACAGTGAAATTTACAGCTAAAAATACATGACTAAAAACACATTCTGTGTATTTTTATTTTAATTAAATGAATATTTATAATAGTGGTGCGTGTACTTTGGTGTATCCTAGTGATGATATGTTGTTATAGTGCAGCTGAAAACTGACGTGGATACTGCACCACCAAAAAATAATTTCACCAGCTGCCACTGATCACAAGTATAATCACTATATCGACCTGTGTAATTATAAAATGGAAATAGATGGCAATTTAAAGGTCAGGATTTAGGTGGATTTATGGTGATTAAAATAGAAAACTAGGGAATAGAAGTTCAACACAACTTCTGCTGTATGGAGATGATTTGGATTCAGTGACACTGAGCAGATGGAATGAAAAATGAAAATAACAACATTATAATAATTATAATAATGATAATAATGTAACACTCGGCCCCTCAGAGCCCCGGTTACCAATCTACGACAAAGGAGTGTTAAGAGTAACTGTAACAATGAGAATGTGCTTACTGCTGTATGTAAAAAAAAACAAAAAAACAATTAATCCAGACCCAAACCAATATGCAGTACGGCCTCATGCCATTTACTGTTAAAGATTGTTGGTCAACAAAAAAACAGGACAGAACACAAACCATAAACCCCGACGCTGATTACAGCTCAACCCCCCCACACACACACACACAGTTCTTTATCCCCGTTGTCGGACCGAACAATCCAAAGAAAAATTGGTTATCCATTGATAAATAGTTCACAGTCCAGTAATCCAAAGGCAATGAAAATAATCCAAAGGGAAATAGTCCAAACCCCAAACGAAAAGTTTCCCGGACACAGCCGGACGTCGCTGCTCCTTTCGTTACAGCAGTTAATGTACGTGGTCTATTAAAAGCTCTCACCATGGGCTTCTTCCCGGTGGTCCTAGAGTTTTCTTTCTTAATGTTAACAGAAACTGGGAACCGATAGCTCGAGTCTCATGCAGACACCTCAAGTGTGTTCCGTCGGTCTCTTTTTTTTCCCCCGACACACCTGCACCCCCCCCCCCCCCCCAATGAGCATTCTGGTCTGTGTGCACTCGGACACACCCCCTTTGCAATTAGGGTTGTACAGATATCCCAGGGATACAAGTAAATAAAACAAAACATTCTGTACACACATTCTGTTGCTATGCTACAATAATACATTTTATTTGTATTGCGCTTTTCATAGAACTCAAAGACACTCTACATACAGCAGGTAAAAATAGAAACCAGACACTTTTAAAACAGATAAAAAGCAAGTGCAAAACGCAGGTATACAAATATAAAACAATTAAACATTGAAATTAAACATTAAAAGCAATCTTAAATAAATGAGTTTTTCAAAGGGATTTAAAGGTGTTGAGGTCAGAGCAGTGTCAGATAGAAGGTGGGAGGGAGTTCCAGAGGGTTGAACCAGCAATTTAAAAAGCTCTGTCCCCCCACGTTTGGTGCTTGGCTTTTAATGGTGGGGCGAGGAGGTGAGCAGAGGAGGATCAGAGGGTGCGGGAGGGGGCATGAGGCTGAAGTAGGTCAGTGAGGTAGAGGGGAGCGTGGTGTTGGAGGGCTTTGTGGGTGAGGAGGAGGATCTTGAATGTTATTTTGTGTTTGACAGGGAGCCAGTGGAGGTGTTGGAGGACGGGGGTGATGTGTTCACGTGATCGGATGTGGGTGAGGAGACGGGACGAGCGGCAGAGTTCTGAATGGGCTGGAGTTTATTCCGGAGTTTGGAGGGTAAACTATAGAGGAGGCTATTGCAATAGTCGAGTCTGGAGGTAATAAAAGGGTGAATATGTGTTTCAGCTGCAGGGAAGGAGAGAGATGGATGAGATGGGCTTTGTTTCTAAGGTGAAAGAAGTAGTTTTTGTGACCGGTTTGATGTGCCGTTCAAAAGTGACGTTGGCGTCGAAGATGATTCCGAGGTTGCAGGTGTGGGAAGAGGGAGTCAGGGAGGAATTGTCACCAGTGAGATGTAAGTGGTGGACGAACTGGGTCAGGGATCTGGGCCCGATGATTAGGAGGTCAGATTTATCACTGTTGAGTTTGAGATAGTTGGCTTGCCTCCAGGTTTTTATTTCTGAGAAGCAGTTTGACAGGGTGGAGAGGGTGGAGAAAGTGATGGATTTGGAGGATATGTAAAGTTGAACATCGTCAGCATAGGAATGGAGTTTGAGACTGTGACAACAAATGATATTGCCAAGGGGGAGGATGTAGAGGATGAAGAGCAGGGCCCAAGCACCGAACCTTTGGGGTGTAATGGCTAGTTTACATATATTCTATATTACATATAAGATTGGTTGAACTCTGTATTATATGAGACTGGCTTTTATTCCTGTTAGACAAATGATTGTTTTGCACTCTGTGTTTGGTCTAGGACATAGGGACGTCTGTGTTTGAAAATGCTTTCTCACAGGAGTTTCTCTCAGAAGTTATATCTTCCGGACATTCCATTCTGACACACATGGGTTATTGTGACACAGAGAGAACATGATTTTTTTTATTAGTTTCATATAAGAGACAATGACAGACTGTAATTTCTTGTATACTCATGCAGACACCTTGCCTCTATGTGCCTGTACCTGGAGCTCCAATTAAATTACACTGAAAAGACACTGATCATTTAAAATGGCCATTTCTTATTTTGAGGACAAATGAGCAGAGTATTTTTTCCACAACAACTTGGCGTTGTCGGCAGGATAGCTGAAGATCTGCTATGTAACACTCGATGGCATCGGACAGGTTTGCCACCAAGAGTTCACCATCTATGGGTTCTCCTCTACCTCACTTAAAACCTTAAGAGACGAGAGGGTCCGACGTCTGGAGTGAAACTGGTCGACTTCATGTCTATCCAACGAACTCGAAACCCTACATCCTCCTTGTAAAAGGGTGAGAGGTATTTTTACCAATTAAAATTATGTCCAAAATCTGATTTACTAATTTAGGAGTGAAAAACAAATGTCCTAATTCTGATTGATTCATTCAAAAAATGATGAACACAAATTGTAAAAGTGAAAACATGCCATCCACTATGGAAGCCTGAGCATACCTGCTTTTGAGGCAGAGGGGTCTGAGTGTACCTGCTTTGGAAGTAGATAAGGCTCAGACTCGCCACGGGGTTTTTAATCCACTTGTACCTCAGAAACGAAGTGTATATTCACGGGGACCTGATTTAAATAATCGTTAAATCAGGAAACATGGAAGTGTGGTGTCACAGCGTTTCATGGTTAGGCTGATTTAAGCGATAAAAAGGGAAAGCGTTTGGAATGCAATCAACCGGTTGATACCGTAACTAATTTCTTTAGCTGTGCATTAGTAGTACTCATCAAGGTTTTCTTGGTGGGGAGGTTAGAGGGGTTACTTACTTTGTAAACTTTGTTTTGCACCTAACTTCTTTAGCTGTGCTGGTGAGGACGTTAAAGGGGTTCAGTCAATTAGGATTTTGCGACGGGGAATGAACAAAGTAAGGGAGCGGCGTCTCCCACAAGACCTTAGTGGATGACATGACAGCAAAATATGGTCCCGAATGTGTTCAGTGTCTGTCAGTCTGGTCAAGCCAATTTGGCTTTCCTGAAGGGGGTTCTTTGTAGTGATGGGAATTCCGGCTCTTATTAGAGAACCGGCTCTTTTGGCTCGGCTCACTTAAAAGAGCTGGCTCTTTCGGCTCCCAAGTGGCTCTTCAGATTTTTGGTGCTTAAATTAATTTATTACCAACAATAATGTAAATTTATGCACAATATGAATTACTAATATAAAACATGCACTAGATCAAATGTTAGCTGCATTGTCACTAACACAGCAAACCACTTTGTTGTCCACGTCCTTTGAGTAGCTCCTCTGCTAAGTTCTCAGAAGTGTGTCTTTTACTGAACTCAAAACAATCTAGAAGATAGGACACCATTTTGTAATTTTCAGCAAAGTGACATGTAATTGACAGGTAGGATGTGGTGGTTCAGGATGTCCAGCTGTCAGTTGTTAGACAAACTGCTGTGGCTTTTTTAACCCTCTCTTGCAGTGAAGCACGTTCTCTGTCATATAGGCCTGGGATGATTTTTTGGGAGAGTGTGTTCCTACTTGGAACTGCATACATAGGATTGAGTGCATGAATAAATCCTCTGAATCCTTTGTCATCCACAACAGAAAATGGTTGGAAATCACATGCCATCATTTTAGCCAGTTCTTCATCAGTTGTGTTCTGTCTTGCTGGGGTCATAGACTTTTGCAAACAGTTGGCTCATAGAGCTCTGGGTCCTACTTTTAGGTGGTTGTGGTGTACTGGACGATGCTGTATATACTGCAGTAGCAGCAACAGTTGCAGTAGACACACTGGCATCTTCATTAATATCACGTTCACTTGCCTGTCTTTTTTCTTCCAATTGCACCGATGGATGAACAGTTCTCATGTGTCTGTGCAGGTTGTTTGTGGAGCCAGCTCTATATGAGATTTTTGTCTTGCACACTTTACATTCTGCCTTAGTTTGGTCAGTGTAATTGAAATGTGTCCAGATTTTGCTACATTTCCTGTTGTCACTCATTTCCTCAACTTTTTTTTTACCTTTCCAGTCTGTTTGCGTTGTGATCCCCGCTCTCTTTCTCTCTCGTCTCCCTCCCTCCTGTTCGTGTGCTTGCTGTGTGTGTAACTCCACCCCTCTCTCCTCTGCTCAGCACAAACAGAGATGACACCACACATATTGACCAATCAAATGTGGCTTGAAGAGAAAAAAGAGAGAGAGAGGAAAAAGACAGAGCAGCTCCCAGTCAGGAGCCGGCTCCCAACATTCACATCAAAGAGCCAGCTCTCAGAGCCGTTTCGTTCGTGACCAACACATCACTAGTTCTTTGAGTCAAAATCAGCTGAAACAATTAAAACAGAGATTACAAGAAAAGGAAATAAAAAAAAAAGAGAGCTCGATTTTCTACTTGTTTTTCTAAATTTTCTTACTTATTATATGTTTGATAATTTTTTGGGGGGCTTAAAGCTATACTGTATGATGTGGCATTTTTACACTTTTCTTTTGTCATCTTAAAATGCTCCTAATAAGTGTGTGTCAAACTAAAATGTAAAAGAAATCCACAAGGTATTGAAACTCAAAAATGTTTAATCCTCATATATTTCTAATAAAAGTCTGACCAATCATTTTAGTCGGTCCGAATAAAATAATTGGCCGAACCTGGCAGAGCCTCCTGTCAATCATCCATTACGGCCGTCCAGCATCCGATCCATTATCGCCGTCTCACATCCGATATGTGTCCCTCTGAATCTGACGCTTCACTGGCGCTGCTTCTCCTGTCACTGACCACAGTCTACTATGTGTTTGGATAGAACTGACATGCACATGTGGAAGGGATTAAATGGATTTATGAACAGAAACGACAACTGAGGGGCACAAACGGGAGTCTGATGAATGAAGGATGGAGATAAAAGTCCGGAAGTCAGCTGTACTGGACTGAACAGGTCTGCATAAAGCTCAGCTTTTATGACGGTGGGACTCATACAGGTACATGTACATGGTGTCACACATGTAGGATGATAATTGTATGGACTATGAAACTTCAAATGTCCACGGACAATTCGCGGAGGCCGCGTGTTCACAGTGCGCGCGCCCATCCCCTGAGCACTGCAGTGAAGACCCTGACCCAGTTCTGCACAGACCAGGTCTACTGATGGAACAGGAGCTGCGGGCCCGCGGCACGTGGATGATGCATCTGATTACTGAGGGAGGGGTCCGCGGACACGCCAAAACGGACCGGACCTCCACCTCTGCTTCCTCCTCCGTTTGCATCGCGCATCAGGAGAGAGGAGGAGGAGCCTCAGAGCTCAGGCAGAGGGAAGGGGGCGGGGCTTTGGAGGGAGGCGGGTTGTTCATCTTCAGACTTTCACTAAGTGCTGTGAGAAATGCCACATCGGTAGGTATAGCTTTAAACCTCATGACATTATGAATCTATTAGAGTCGGTCAGAGTCGATGCCGACTGATTAATTTCTTTATCAAGGGGAATTAATAGTTTTGTTGTAGTTACACGGCAACATAATATAAGCTGGGGATGCCCAATGCCTGGTAAAGCACGGTATTTGATGATTTTGTCATCTTAAAATTTTTTGCAGCCCAGATCGTCGTGTCTGGAAGATTAATGTTCCAAGTGGGACATTAATAAGTGGTTTAGGAACACACACCCTGTGACACGGGAGTAGTGGAGGAGGAGTGGTTATTTATGTGAATGAATTGTCGGTTTGAGAGGTAGGATTTGATCCAGGTGAGTGCTGAGCCAGTGATGTGGAGAGTTTTTTCGAGATGTGAGAGGAGGATGGAGTGGTGGATGGTGTCGAAGGCAGCGGTGAGGTCAACGAGGATAAGGATGCTTCTATGGTCAGAGTCTGCAGAGAGAAAGAGGTCGTTTGATATTTTGAGGAGGGCTGTTTCAGTGCTGTGTTTGGAACGAAAACCGGATTGAAATGCATTAAAATGTTTTTAACTGAAAGTTTTGGCATTTTCACACTAGTTTCAGTTTTTATGGTGGACTTGACATTGTTAAATGACTCATCTGTGCTTTTGTCTTGATAACCAAGCAAGAAGTATCTTCTTCTTCTTGTTTTTGCTGCTTTTACACAGGCCTTTTAAAGAGCAGATATTGTGCAGATGAAATGTCCATGTCCAGACACATACAGCTGCGGAGGTTCACATGTGATTCAGTCGACTATAATACCCTTCTTGTTGCAGGTCCAGACACTTGGGCTGCAACTAATGACTAACTCTACAGTCGATTAGTCATATTATAAACTGAAAAAAGGAAACAAAACAAAAAAACAGTGGCTCTTATTTCTATTCATTACAGTAAATACGTTGCTTTGTTAGTGTCAGCTGTAACCACGGCGACATAACAGAAAGAAACATTAATGGGAAATTTAACTGCTGACACTGTCTCTCTTTCTCTTTTACTGCATCTCTCACACACACACACCAACTCACTGGCTCCGCCCCCATACCTTTCTCATCCACTCACCTGTCCATCATAGTCCCGTACACACTCAGTTCTTTACAGACCGTCAGTAACAGCTGAACTTTCCAACAGTAACATTAACAGAACAGTTACTGCAGGGTCGATCCAATACATTTCATGTTTCATGTTTAGAATTGTCTCAGTCAGAGCAGTAACGTGTTGAGGAGTACACGTCTGCTTTTTCTGCAAAAAGTCATCCATGGCTCCCATACTCGTCTTAACGCTGCATAAAATTAATCATGAAATTTTCAGACAAAATGACAACATTCCTCTTTAAACTGTCAGGATCCTTCACACACACACATACAGTAATAGACTCACTACTAGCATGGGAGTTAACTATCTACGAGGTCGGTCTAAATCTTATGAACATGTTTCCTCTGTAAATGTTCATTCATAGTTGAAGTGGTCCCGTGGTCCACCAGGCTCAGATACAGATCTGACATGTGACAGTTTTCTTGGTTGTGTCACATATGAAATGTTCCCAAACTTTGGACCGTTTGTTTGTCGTAGCCTGGCTTCAGTGGGCGTCTACCGCTGCTCCTTCTGTTCCAGATCATTAGTGTGCATGTGCTGTCAGTGCATCAAAGATCTGGGAAAAGTCAGATGTCTCACTCTGAGCTACTTCAACTGGCTACGGTCAAACATGGTTTATCCTGGGATTGGATACACATGATAACATCACTAACGACCCATTAACTACTAAATTAGTCATCAACTGATTTTGCCGTTGACTGTTAGTCGACTAGTCGTTGCAGCCCTACCAGACATACGATGAGACGAACAAAGAGTAGACAAATAATCAAATATAGAGGCTAGTAGTGGAACCCAACCAACCACTCCTACTCTCAGCAGCATCGTGTTCCTCCCTGAGCTCAGATCTATGTGGACTGTGATGGTCCTTCAGTCCAGACCTGACCTGATCGTATCATCATCTGTGTCCTCCAGGTTGAGTATCTGTAACCTGTCAGAGAGAAGCTGTGAAGGTCTGTCCTCAGTTCTCAGATCCCAGTCCTGTAGTCTGACACATCTGGAGCTCAACAACATGGACCTGAAGGATTCAGGACAGAAGATCCTGTCAGATGGGCTAAGGAGTCCAGACTGTAAACTGGAGACTCTAAGGTCAGATAAAGTTAGAATCTGAATTCAATTATTTCTGATCTTTTGGTCCTGACTGAGTTTTATTAAATCATGTTGTACTTGTTTAAATGCAGGTGTATTAGATCTAGAGCTGCACAATCAAGTCAATCACAAGTGTAATCACTAAATCAACCTGTGTAATTATAAAATGGAAAAAGATGATAATTTAAAGGTCAGGATTTAGGTGGATTTATGGTGACCCAAATGGAAAATTAGGGAATAGAAGTTCAACCCCACCTCTGTTCAATGGTGATGATTTGGATTTAGTGACACTGAGTAGATGGAGATACTGTGGAAAACAGGAAAAATGAAAATCAAAACATTAAGGTGTTCCTCCTTTTAAGTTTTGGTATTTTTACACTAGTTTCACTTTTTATGTTTGATTTGACATTGTTAAATGACTCATCTGTGCATTTGATTTGATAAACAGACAGACTTAAATTACAATTAAAAAAACAACAACGTGTTTTTCAATAAATTGTGCAGCTTTATTTGGATCTGAGCTGTAGAACAAACTGAGATCTATGTGGACTGTGATGGTCCTTCAGTCCAGACCTGACCTGATTGTAATCCAAATATCATCTGTGTCCTCCAGGTTGAGCATCTGTAACCTGTCAGAGAGAAGCTGTGAAGGTCTGTCCTCAGTTCTCAGATCCCACACTGCAAAACATTATAACCCCATTTAGTTATGTCCACTTATTTATGCTCTTCAACTCAAAGAGCTCCGACTAGTTCTAGTTTTCAAAAGTTAAACGTTCATCAATTCATTGTCTCAACTGATTGAAGGTTTTTTCATCTAGGTGCATTTTGACTTAACTTGTATTTACAAGTTATCAGTTGAAAATAAAAAAAGAAGAAAAGTGGCAGGATGTGGGAGGGGGTTTGTGCGTTAGAAAACAAATAGTAACTGCCACATTTGAGTGGCCTCCTTAAACTCTATAAACTGATGGCAAGGTTGGCATGGACATAATCAGTTCCATACACACTGCAGATGAAGCATGTATGTGATTCTGGACTGATTTAGGGGCACTTCAAGGTCAATGATGAAGGACTACACTGTAAAAAGTCATAAACTCAATTAGTTGTCATAACTTGTTTGTATGATTTACTTCCATTTAACATAATGACTTATGAAATTTCAACTTAACTTCACAAATTATTGGCATTGCAACTCCAGATTGTAAGACAGTTCAGTGAAATGTAAATTTAAATGTGTCAGCATAACTTAATAATGTCAGTTTGAAATTCTCTCTCAAAACTGATCATGACCACTGGTGTTGCGAGGTACAAATAGTGCTGGAAATTTGGTCTTGATCTGATGAGGGGCTAATAATTAGGATGTAAGATTTTTGTCACATATAATAATTGTACATGCTGGTTTTGTCAAATAGGACACTGACTAAGGTGAATGGTGACTGTTAGCAGGGGAGGGTCCAGGAAGGTGGTAGAATGGAGAGTTCATATTGGGCCGGGAGTTGCAGCCTGTCAACTGTCTGGTCAGTTGGAGCGGGGGGGTCATTGCGACAGTCTCACCCATTTCCCTCTGTCATGGTACCTACTTAGAACGTCATACAGCAATCAGGCCACACAGGTGTGCCAAAGCCTCTTCCACCACTGGGATCAAAGGTCCCAGCACCCAGAACATCTGTTCCTGGAGTGACCATCTGAAAACACCCAGAGTCAGAGTGACTTTGCTCATGCTAGTGTGGAAATCCTAACCCCTCCCTTAGATTTGGCTTCTCCTAAAGCAGGGCTATTCAGATCCAGTCCTTTAGGGCTGGTATCCTGCATGTTTTAGAGGTTTCCCTCTTCAGCACGCCTGGAAGAGGAAAACCTCTAAAACATGTAGGACACCAGCCCTCAAGGACTGGATTTGCCTACCTCTGTCGTAAAGGAAGGCCTACCTCTCATGTGTAATAGTTTTGTTCTTTTGACAGAAGAAAGCAAGGTTTTTTTGAATGGGTAATGTTGTGAGTTGTTTTAAGTTGAAACTTGATGTTTTTTATAAAGCAGAAATATGTGTTTGTTTAACTAGCTATGTCAAGTTTTTTTGTACTGATAATATAAAATAAATATTTGTTTTAATTCACAGTTTTAAGTTGTAACAACCAGTGATTAATAGTTGAATCAACTTTCGTAACTTTGAAAAGAAAGTTGGGACAATGAGAACATTATAGTGAAGTCAGCTTTATGAACTTCAGTATCTGAGTTTAAATAATGGTATTATTCAAGTTAAGTTAACTCACATTTTCAAGGCAGTAGGTGAACTTTCATTTGCAAGTTGAAACAACTTGACGTGTCTTACAGTGCAGTACTCTAGTCTGACTCATCTGGGCCTCGACAACATGGACCTGAAGGATTCAGGACTGAAGATCCTGTCAGATGGACTAAGGAGTCCAGACTGTAAACTGGAGACTCTCAGGTTTGGATTGTTCAACCAGTGTGAACGATGGTGATTAAAACCATGATGTACATGTAGTGGATCAGTCTGACCTGGTTTTCAGACCAGCTGTTCAGTGTCTGACATGAAACACATGCATGTTCCTTTATTTATATGAAACAAACCCAGTAACTAAACTGTATGAAGATGTATTTGAACCAAATGAGTCTAAATCTACAGATATTTTCCAAAGGACAGTAAAGTGTCTACAGTCTGAGGGTTGGACTGGAGTGGAACTGGTTTGTCTGTTCAAACGCAGAGACCCATGAACCATTGAACCTTTGATTTGGAGGTGGTGAAGGATGTTCATTTATGCACTTTATGTCTTTGGACCAATATCTGTACATTTGTGTCTTTATTTGGTCAAAGTCAATCTTCATCCAGTTAAATTGGTCTGAGTAACAATAAAAGATCAGATCTTTCCAGACTTTGGACAGGGACTGGACTAGTCTTAGTCTGTGTTCAGATCTTGTCCTGAACCGAGTCAGTCAAATAGAAACTGGCTCCAGGTAAAGCCCATTTGGAATGAAATCCATCCACAGAATAACTGTGTCCAACAGCTGAAGCTGCTTCTTTTCCTCCTCAGATGATGTGTGATGTTTTGTGTTGCAGACTGTCAGGATGTCTGATCACAGAGGAAGGATGTTCTTCTCTGGTCTCAGCCCTAAAGTCCAATCCGTCCCATCTCAGACTGCTAGACCTGAGCTACAACCATCCAGGAGCCTCAGGACAGGAGCTGTCTGCTCTAGTGGAGGATCCACACTCGACACTGGACACTGTCAGGTATGGACTGAGCTGATGCACACACAGATAATGTGTGATAGAACAGGTGGAGCTGATAGGAACACTCTGTCACAGCTGATTCCACATCCTTTACTGAAGTTCCAGACCACGGTCACAGATACAGACGTTCAATAAGGAACTGACAGGAACCATTGTGGCACAGACTGCTTTGATGGTAAAGCTTTAAGAACTGCTGCTATCCACATATCTACTACTGTATGTCATACATTCAGTGCTTGTTTGTCAAGTGGGATTTGTCCAAAGCTGTGGAAAGAAGGAAAAATAATGCCAATAATAAAAACCCAATATTCCTCTGAATGGTCAGAATAGCAGTATTGTTCTTATAGGTCTAGTGTTGACCGAATGCATTCTTGTCTTAGATGGCCAAAGGTTATTCATAGGTTATCTACCAGTTTATTGTCATTTATTCGCAAAATTATGTACACCAAGTTTGGGCGGACTATCTAACAAGTTTATGGTCGCCAAGCAGCTGAACTGGGGGAAATTGCCTGACACGCCTCAGTCCATAGAACAATCCAGGGTTTAAAACAAGACTCCTTCATTTGTATCACAAAAAAATCTTCAGGCATCCAAGCATTAAAACATCTTGCGATTTAGTTCATTGACGTCAAGTTAATCCATAACAAGAAAATATACTTAATAGGACAAAACAAAGCGGTCAGCAAAAAGTGAGATTCCCCTCCATCACCCCACTCGCTACCAAACCCCCACCTAAGTGAACCAGTGATATATATCACAAATTGCTACCATCACCAACACCATGTGATCCAATTAAAGTACGTCATTATGTAGCTGCTACATCATCGAGTCTACATCTGTCTCCTATACCAAGTATCCTACAACTCTTGCTAATCAAATTGGATATAATTCTGATGTTCATCACTATGGTACCGGAGCCTCAACTCAAGGTCTACTTACATTACTACGCCCAAAAACTAACGCAATGAAAAGCACTGTTGTGTATAGAGCTATTTCTTTATAGAACACTCTTCCTTTAAATATTAGAACCATTTCAAGTAAGAAAGCTTTTAAAAAACATGTAAAGTCACTATTCAGGCTTCAGAGTTACTAGTCTTTTTATATTACCATTTTGGGAATTTTTTTTTTTTCTTTTCTTTCTCCTTCTTCTCCTTTCTTTTTATTGTAACCAAATCTGTGCATTGTGATTTTGCATCCTGAACTTTTTTTTTTTTTTTTAAGAGAACCCCAGGAAGACTAGCCTGGCATTTGTGCTTAGGCTAATGGGGATCTTCAATAAGGAATAAACAAATACTAAACATTGAATGGATGTGAACAGAAAAGCTGAAGTGGATCAGAGTGATGGAATGTCCATGTTTAATGCTGCTCTGACCCCCCCTCCTTTCAGGTTGGAGCCCAGTGGAGTCCGATGGTTGAAACCAGGTCTGAGGAAGTGTAAGTTGATTTCCATTGGATTACAGTTGAAACCCAACCTGAACATACAGTGAGAGCTGGTACCACATTAGAAAACACATCAACTGTCAGTGAAGACAGTGGGTGAGCTGACTGCTGATTGGTCAGGACACGGATCACATGACACAAATACCCTGAAGAACAAGTCCTCAGAACCTCAGACCATTGGCCAATCACACCTCCTCTGTCTTTATGGATCATTCTAGTGTCGTTCTTGTGCTGCTGTCTGATAAAGGTGGAAGACGAACAAAAAATAAAGTCAAAAACACAGCTGAGTCGATCAGGAGGAAAGTTTGTCACAGTAACAAGTTCAACCCAAAACATCAAATCCCTTCCATAAATATTTATTATCCATTAGATAAAGGCTGTAATATTATGGGTTTTATGGACAATTAGGAAAAAGGGAAAGATTAAATGAAAAAATCTGTGCAAAGGTCGTCACTAATACAGTTTGTTTTTGATCAGAAGGTTTTTGACAGTGAACTTGGAGACACAGACTGAACAGAACCATTGGAATGAAATGTCAGTAAATTCCAGTTCCTGTCTATCTGTCCTTGACTACTGCCTACATGACATTAGACAGAAAAACCACAACTACAGCTCACATCTCAGAGCTTCTCTGAAGTAAAACTCACAAAGACACGTTTCAGACCAGACCTTTATTTGTCTCCATCATGAATTTACCCAAAACCATCAGAACTCAAACCTGTGGAGGTTTAAAGTGCTGTGACGCTGCTACCCATCAGTGATCTGCATTGGAACACACATGATCTATGTGATCACATGATCAGCATTTATTGAGTCACATATTTCTGTGGAAGATTTTCATGAGAACTTCATGACTTCTTTGTTTGGTCTTTGAATGAACTACTAGGACTTGTACAACTATCAGTACTTGTGTTTAATATAATACAAACTGAACCAAAATTAACAAAAAAACACAATTAGAGTGAGAAAAGCAAAGTTACAAAGGACATCCTTTAAATATTCAACAAAATCAACATTTTATTAATTTGTGTATTTTCTTCATTTTTCTGATTATTTTGTTCAGTTTGTTTCATTTTTGCTAATTTTGCTGATTAATTTTATATTTTGTTTTGTAAGTTATGCTAATTTTGTTTTTTATTCATTTTCATTCATTTTACTGATTGATGATTAATTTGACTGAGTAGTGTGTTCAGTTTTTATTCCTTTTTTTGAGTATTAGTGTTTGTAATGTGGTACCAGGTGAGGTTGTGTAACTGTGGTTTTATATTCACACTGATGCGGCGTCTTTCCTTGTGACTGCACAGCTAGCAGCTAGCTTACAGCTATAAACACACACATCACCAATCCAACATATGGTCATTTGTGTCACAGTAACAGTGTGTGAACCAGAGACACAATTACAAACAAGTCATTCTCTAGTCTTTACCTAAAGTCAAATCAAGCTGATCACTGATCAATAACTGCAGCTGTTTTGCGTTTTCTTCTGTCCATCAGATTTCTGTGAACTCACCCTGGATCCAAACACAGTGTACAAAAAACTCAAACTGTCTGAAAACAACAAGAAGGTGGAAGGAGTGAAGGAGGTTCAGTCATATCCTGATCATCAGGACAGATTTGAGTACTGGGAACAGCTGATGTGTTCAACTGGTCTGACTGGACGCTGTTACTGGGAGGTCCAGTGGAGTGGACCGGTTTGGATAGGAGTAACTTACAGAGGAATCAGAAGGAAAGGAGGCAGTGTAGACTGTGTGTTTGGATTCAATGATCACTCCTGGAGTCTGGTCTGTAATGAAGGTGGTTACGCTGTCAGGCATAATAACAAACAAACACCCCTCCCTCAGTTCTCCTCCTCCTCCTCCTCCTCTGGTACAGTATCAGTGTATGTGGACTGTCCTGCTGGATCTGTGTCCTTCTACAGAGTCTCCTCTGACAAACTGATCCACATCTACACCTTCAAAACCACATTCACTGAACCACTGTTTGGAGGATTTGAACTCAAGACTGGATCCTCAGTGTCTCTGTGTGGTGTGTAGTTGTGTTGTATAGTTGTGTATTTTTGTTTTATAGTAGTGCTGGGCGGCAATTAAAATTTTTAATTGTGATTAATCACGTGGAGTTCTGTGATTAATCATGATTAATCGCATAGTTATATTGGGGGGGTTGCCGGCATCAATTTCCTTTCAGTGATATTTCCGACTGGAAGTACTCCGGTGATAAAAATAATTCCAAGTCAGTGCTTCCAAACAACTGTGTCCTCCTCAACCCCACCATCTGAAGACATTTAA
The DNA here is from genome assembly GCF_902148855.1 of Sphaeramia orbicularis. NCBI lineage: Eukaryota > Metazoa > Chordata > Actinopteri > Kurtiformes > Apogonidae > Sphaeramia > Sphaeramia orbicularis. The sequence continues at coordinate 55,152,906 of NC_043972.1, forward strand.
AATGAAAATGTCCATGGAAAAGACTACTACTTTTCTCTATGTTTATGTCCCCACCAGTTTATTTCCGCTTGTGAGTGATTGACAGGAGTTTTAAGCCCACTAATAAGTACTAATACTAATAAGCCCAATAATATGTGATGTTCAGTTGGTCAAAGTAAGCAAAGGGGGCCCTCTAGGGGTCGGAATAAGTTGCACTAATGTATGTTTTGTCCTTGTGGTGTTCCCGTAGTCAGTTCAGACATAAGAAGGAACTAACAGACACGTTTCTTTCACTCTGTTTGTATGGCCCCAAAAATGTTTGCCTGTGAGTATTTTATGTTCAGTTGTAAGAATGAATAGCATCAAATATCTCTGATGTGAACCTTTGTTGGATAAAAAGACGTTGTAAATCTTAAATTAATCTGTAAATGCTAATCGTTAGCGTGTCTATGGATTTTCCCATTCAAGTTAGCATCGAGCTAGCGGTCTTTTTCCCATTCATTTAAATGTATAATGCCATGTAAATGTACTAAGGCAATGAACAGAACTCAGACATATTTTGTTTGTATGTTGCAGTTTTACAGTGAGTCTACAGTAAAAGATTTGGACAGAAGTTTTGGGTGTTCGTCTTTTCTTGGTAAACCTGTTGTCTATCTGCCAAGCTAATCGCGAAACGCACACAAGCAGGGGCAGAAGAATAGGAGCTATAATTGTACTGTCCTCGCTAAGACATCCGTACTTAGTCTGAGCTAGACAGCGAGCTAAACTCTGAATTGACGATGCAAGACATGTCCTCTATGAAGTTTGCAGCTTTAATGTACATACTTGACATCATGCAGATTGACAGAGTGAAACTATAAAATAAAGACAAAATAAATCAATTAGTTATGTTTATTAATGATATGCATATTCACGGAGAATGCATAGATGTAATTATTATAAACTTAAATTCATTGCTAAAACAACAATCACATCGTAAATAAGTAAAGGTTAGTTCAAAGGCTGGCATATTATACCTAAACACAACCAATGAATTTACATAAACTTAGCATGAGAATTAGCAACCCATCCCCGACTGCTAGCATAAACGAATTAGCTTAAACATGTTAATAATCCATTGTAATAAACACATCCAAAATAACGTCATAAACATGTTTCTAACAGCGCGTTTGCATGTAAAATTATTTAGCAAACAACAGAATGATTGATACATACAGGCATTGCTTCTGCAGGAGTTAAACAAAGTTTGATTCAGCATTACTGGTAAAGTTTTCTCCTCTCAGCTACACTGGCACCGGCGCTTGGTGCGTGTGGAGTGGCAAAATACTAGCATGAGTTTCAAAATAAGAGTCCGTATGTATAAATGAACTAAGACTTGCTTGAAAGGCAGAACGGCATTAACGGGAGATTTAAAAAATTGTCGGCGTTATTTAATGAATGCGTTAACGTGATAATAACGCGTTAACTTGCCCAGCCCTATTTTATAGTTGTGTAATTGTGTTGTGTAGTTGTGTAGATGTGTTGTGTAGTTGTGTAGGTGTTGTGTGGTTGTGTAGATGTTGCAAATATCATATATCAGCTGCAGTTTTTCACCAAAAAAAACACATATCAGATGCTTTAATAGTCAACAAGAGCTGATCTTTATTATATATGATAGAATTCATGTAATAACTGACATTTTTACTCCAAATTCTTCCATTTTAAGCTCTAATTCTACACAATTAACACAGAAAGGCTTCGTTTTCACTTTAATTTACTGATAAAATAAATAAAGAATCAATGTCAAACTTCCTTCTCAAATCTCCTTTCTTTCTTGTGGATTCTAATCTGACATAATTAATAGAGAAACTGCAACAACAAAAATATTTTTCTCAAAGACTGAACTTTTAAATAACATTTGGATTTTGGACAAAGCATTCATGAGAAAAAGCTCTTTTATTTTACAGGCTTTCAAAATTTTTATTATATAACATAATTTTTCAACCCTTATAGACTCAATAAGGATCCAACTTCAGCTAATTAGAGATGATGAATCACATTTTAACATATAACAATAATAAAAATATTTCTCCAATTAGTCATTTTAAATTGATTAAATGAATAGAAAAAAAAAAAAAATCTGTTAACACAAAATTATCTATGACCACGTTTTTCTTTCTTTTTCTAAGCTTATGAGATTAAATAATTGATTTAATTTGACCAAATAAAGGGTTGATTAAATAATAAATCGATGAATTCATTTTATTCAGATGACTCCTGATTAATCCAAATTGACAAAACAGATCAATAATTTTTTTTTTTGGGGGGGGGTCTTCAAAATGAGTCATTTTTGGTCTGGACTATAGTATGTGAATCAAAAAATGGTATTTTGATAATATTCAAAATGTGTGTAAAAAATGTAGGATATTTAGAATGACCGTCCAGATGTATTTGAATGTGTTTTAAGCATTTCATGCACATGGCCTTAACACTTGACCACTGGGGGGCGATGACGACCACTGGGGTCAATGATTGGAAAACTCTGAAATACCAATGGAAAATCGATCAATGGTTTTACAATTATTTTCATCTCATAAGTAGATGTGAAGATCACATGGTCTAATGTTTTAAGCCCCTTCCTCATCTAGTTCCATTTTACCAACACAATGAAAGACGTTTGCTCAGGTCAAAGGTGAACACCAGGAAACACCTTCAGATGTTCCTCTGAGAACTGGACCAGTAGAGTTCCATGTTTCCCTGGATGTGAACATGGTTTGATAATGAGACCAAATCTGAGCTAAAACATCACAGGCTGTAAATGAACCTGAGTTACATGGTTTAAAGGGTTCATAAAAACACTATTCACCTTTTGAACTAGCTAGTTTAGTAGATAGTTCAACCCCACAGGACTGGTACTGACCTGGTCCAAGTCCTGTTGATCCTCAGAGGAAAATCAGAAATTCGCAAGTGGACATAGATGGGAATATCGACAAATGCAAGTTTATTTAGTTTTTGTTTGGACAGACACTGACCTGCAGATGCTTTCTCTAGGAATCAAACCCTGGTCTCCTTGTGTAAAGTCCACATCTTTGACCGCTGGACCATCATCAGCACTGATGGACTCAGAGACCAGGGGCCTGTTTCACAAAACTAGGATAAGGGATTAAGCCGGGATATGTTGGCTATCCTGGTTCAGCTTATCCATGATCCGGATAGGGGAAAGCAGGATGTTTTGATACAGTCTACTCTCGTTATACCGCCAACTTCCGTTCACGGCCAAATTGGCGGTATAGCGAAAATGGCGTTACAACGGGTTGCGTCCATAATGTGCATGTCTTTACTATATGATGTCTATGCTGCCTCCGTTAACCCGTTCTAATTGCGTTTCTAAATAAATCTTGATTCTGTTATGTTGTAAGGCAGGGATCGGCAACCTTTAACACTCAAAGAGCCATTTCGACCTGGTTTCCACGGAAAAGACAACACTGGGAGCCGCACCTCGGAGGTGCCACGGCGGCGCACCTCGGAGGTGCAGCGCCGCGACGCTGGCGGTATAACGGTCGGGAAATCAATGGTATAAGTGTTGTTTGTGCATGGAACTGGGCTGGCGGATGGCGATAAGCGGAAATGGCGGTATAACGGCGGGCGGTTTAACGAGAGTAGACTGTATAAGTTACCATGGAGATTTAGTCTGTGGAGCTAGCCTGGTCTGGACCAGGCTAAATTCCAGGATTTATTTTATCTCATCCCTCATCTCAGTCAACAGTCACCACAAATGGAAACCAATAGTTATTCCACTGCCCATTAAACAATGGAATCACAGTAACTAGACCCACTGTCAGTATATAAACATTTGTGATTATTAATTTCAATAATTTTACATAAATGATGATTTCAGATGATTTTGCAATCAGTGGATCAGTTCAGTTCAATTGTGTTTATTCAGATATTTCAAACATTAGACATTTATGCAGATACAGTGTTTAAAAAGTAAAGAGTCTGTAAAGGAATTGGTTGAAGCCTAAGATCATTCTGCTGACCCCCCCCCCCCCCATTCATATCACCAAACAAAATGAAATAAAATAGATACCAATGCCTTTAGCTTAGTAACAATACAAACAACAAAAAACTAAACAATTCAATAGTTTGAGTGGGAAAATGAACATTCACATTCTTCATATATTTTCATGACATTTAAACATAGTTTTAAACATAAATAGTGTTGTACAGTCTTTGAACTCAAGATATAACTTGTTCCAAACATTTCCTCCAACACACAGACTGAATGTCTTCATATTTGTTCTAACAGAAGGTTTACTGAACACATGACTTCCTCTGAAATTAGAAATAATTTCCCATATTTTAATCAAGCTCTGAATATGAACAGGCAACCGATTTTTTTAAATTTTCAACATGAATTGTTTTGTTTTAAAGTGGAGTAAGTTACTGAACTTTAAAACTTTTAATTTGATCATAAACTGGTGTGTGTGTTTCCTATAGGACACTGTACTGATCAGTGGTATTGGCCTTTTCTGAATAATGCTGATTGGATTTGTATTAGTTCAGTCAGTATTCCCCCACACCTCCATGCACTAACACATACAACAACTTCACTTCTTTTGTATAGTTATTCCAAGGAATTTGATTACATTGACCCGTTCAGTCTCTGTATTATTTATACTTAGGTAACTGACAGTTTCCCATAGACTAATATATGTCATATAAACACAGAGAGTAACATGATGTTCCTTATTGAATAAGGATCAATCAAAGCAAGTAAAACTATCCCCTCCTTTAAAACTGAAGTCACACAGTGACAGTAAAAGATAGAAAGAACAGAACCAAAACATATGATAGAACAGAAGAATAAATACACATTTAAAGGTCGAATACAGCCCACATGTCTGTACACTGAAAGAAATGCACATGTCTGTACACTGAAAGAAATACATGACTGTACACTGAAAGTAATGCAAGACAAATCCATATGTAACAAATGAACAGACAAATGAATGGATGCAGTAGCCTCCCTGCAACACAGTACACACACAGTATATACACAGTATACATACAGTATATACACAGTATGTAACACAAACATCAAAACAGGCCAAATCAATTTAAATTGAATAACAAAAAACAAACAAACCATAAATTCCTCTGCCCCTGCAGGACATATTTAACTTAAATCATGCACGTGAATTAAAATAATTGAACACATATTGGTCCTTGGCCAGCTGCCCACTGCGGTCATCAGGGAAGATGGCAGGATTGTCCCAGTCCATGTGTGATGCACTTTTTTGAGGGGGGGGTCCCTCCCTCCCTCTCCTTCCTCAGGCCACACTGTGGAGGACTGTACAGGCCACAGTGATGTCACATGACCTCAAAGGGCTGACCCTTAGGGGGTGAAGACAGTGAAAGCATTCCTTCAGGAGGTCAAAGGTCATTTGGATCCTGGCCCTTGTCCTGGCACGGGCATGATTGTAGGCCTGCTGTGGTTCCTGGGGGTCTGTGTATGGTATCAGGAGAAAAGGTAGACCCCCTGTCCACCAGAAACACACCAGACAGTTCACCTGTCAACACAAAACCTCAGCATCACAACCTCAGAAACACAGTGACATTCTGGACACAGATCTGATGTAAACAGTGGTTGTTAACAGAGGCTGTGTGGCTCACCTTGTGATCGGTGCTGACAGATTCCAGAGGTCCGATAGACTCAGGAGTCATGGACTGAACCAGAACCAGAACCAGAACCAGAACCAGAACCAGACCACTGAGACACAACACTGATGAGACAGTCAGCATGGACCATCTGAAATGATAAGATGAAGAATATTAAACCAAACAATGAACATCACAAAACAATGAACAGTGTTCATTAACCCATAAAATCCCAGCACTACTTTAGTGTCAGTTCACAAATGAATTTTCTCTAGATCTAACCTTTCTTAAGTGATTTATCTCCATTTGTTATAATATTATCTTCTGTAGTTTGTATTTTATCAGTATAAATCAGATATTTTCCTATATTTAATTCACTGATCATGTAGAAGTTCATTAAAGCTCAGATTACAGTTGATGGTTCTTCTATCAGAAACAGATCAAACTGAATAAACAGTGTCTTTTTCAGTCCAATCTGTCATTAACTGAACATAAACCCAGTGTGTCCATTCACTGTCACTGATCCAACTCCATAGGTTTTACTGGTGAATCAATGTTGTAGAAGATGACGCTGTTTCTACGTTCACTACGGAGCCTCTGAATGTCCAAATGGGTCATATCTGATGACCATGAGAGGATGAAGAACAGTATTTTACACCAATTATTGACATGGATTAATAGGATTAGTGGATCAACAGGGATTAAACAGTTTAGATCAGTAGTGATTGATGTTTGGGTCTTTATGGGTTAATTAACAATATCATAAAGTCATGAATCATGATAAGATAAGATAAGATAAGATAAGATAAGATAAGATAAGATAAGATAAGATAAGATAAGATAAGATAAGATAAGATAAGATAAGATAACTTTATTTATCCCAAAGGTAAATTCACTGAAGTCAGTGAGCTCATGTATTTGTCAGTTATTCAGTCTGATGCAGTTACATTTACACAATTTCACTCACATCTACAGTCAGTTTAACTGACAATTTCACAACTCCGTTTTCACATCATCTTTGGGTTGTACTTGTGATGGTTTCAGTGGAACAGTCAGTGTGTGTTTGTGCACTACTTACTCATTCAGGTGGTCTGTCGTCCTTCGCCACACTGTCTCTGGTTGCTTTTGTAACTGTGGTGGTGTTGTCTTTCTTTTTCATTTGCTCCTTTACTTCCTCATTAACCAAAATGAGGAGTTTTGTGTCTGATGGGGAAAGTCCGCTGCTCTAGTTGCCATGGTGAATCTGTGATTGATGCTGGGGTCTATTTGAGGAAGCCAGGTGCGCGCACTTGACCAGGATGAGTTCCACCTGGCTTGATGAATCCGTGTCCGTTCATCCTGGCTTGGTCTTTGTGAAACCGATTAAGCCTGGACTCTCATGTTTTGGATTCGCTGAACGTGGCTTAGTCAGTCATCCTGGATGACGGAATCCTAGTTTCGTGAAACAGGCCCCAGGAATCAGTCCAACGTCCACAGAGACAAACAAACTCCAACAGGAAACTACCATGTGTTTGTGTTTGTAAGAGACTCAGTCAAACGCTGCTGAAAAACCACACAGAAAGGCCTGACATGGTCAAAGTCTGACACCACAGAAGAAGAAGGAGACCGTAGTGATGTGTGGAGGACTCATTCCACTCCTCTAGTGGCTCAGATGGATGAAGACCTGCTTCAGAGGTCACAGGGTCACACCCACACTGGTTCATCTGAGGGACTTTCTTCTGCCACTGTTTTCATGTTCAGACCTGATGCAGCCTGTGTGTGGAACTGATTCACACTGAAACAGCTGTGAACAGGTGGAACCGCTTCATCAGTGGGTCCAGGATCAGGTCTGGAACACATAGGTTGTGGGTTCAATTCTCGTCTACGCCGTAATATTCAGTTTGGTAGAACTGTTTCATTTTACAGAAACAGTTTAAAGTTGAGGCAACACAGTGTTGAAGAGGTTAAAGGTGCAGACAACCCATCACAAAGACACATGTTTAAAGCTCTGCAAACATCCCATAATTCCATCTGTCAGACTGTCATGACATTTAACCCTAAATACTCGAACACCAACAACCAATAAAGACTTATTACTGCCACCGGAGGGCAGCAACGGCCTATGGAATAAATATTAGAACACCTTAGAACGCCTGTGGACGGACATTTTGAACCATTTATTCTGAAACTGCTGTTTGATACGATAATGACCATGGACAAGTATTTCAATGTGTTTGAACCATTTACTTTATTAGTTATTAACAACCCCCAGTGGTCAAACAGTAAGGCTTTACTATGAACATCAAAAATGTCCAAAACTTGTTCAAATTTAGTTTAAAACCTTCATCTGGACTTGATATGATGCGTTCAGGGTCCTTTAGAAATGTGTGGTTAATTCTTGACTCTCTGTACAAGTCAATAAATATGTTGATAAAGTAAATAATGTAAAACCCTTTTTAAAAAAATATTTTAACCATCTCTAAAATGCAGAAAACAAAGCCAAGATGATGTCTTTTAAATCCATGTTTGTCTGAAAATAAGTTTTAAACCCAATTAAATTCACTTTGTTCACATAAACTGAATCATTCACGTCTGAACAGCAGAAAACCAGTTTCTTCTTCTTCTTTAAACTTGGTCAGTTCTGCTGTAAATGTAAGAAAGTTTCCCAGGTTTGATGTTACATTACTTTAAAGGGCTCCTGAACGCCCCATGGACACTGAATGAACCTCATTAAAGGTTGAATGAGTATTTGACGAGCGTTTCAGTGTTTTATTGTGACAGACGTCTGCGGCTGATGGAGGGAATGAACCAATCAGATCAGAGCTCCTCCAGATCTGATCCAGGACCAGCCGGAGTTCAGATGTGACTGATCCACGACACAAAGTCTGTCAGTTCAAGGTTAGAAAACACACAGTCCTGTTGTTCCTGACATTAGAGAGGACAGTAAATGCAGCGGCAGCGATTGGTCAGCAGGTGGTGCCGTTGAACTGTTTTCCTACTGAAACATGATTTTATTAAAACAGTTGGATTTCCAGTTGTAACAGTGTAGAATGTTCAGAATCCCATGGCTCTGGTTGGATCCAGCAGCTGAGTGGACAGAAAGTGTGAAAGTCTGTAAAAGGTGAAGTGGAATTACCTGAAGGTGGAGGATAGTTTTATTATGTCAGAGAGAATGGATTTGTGTGAACATTAATGGAACAGATACTAATACAGTCACTCACCTGTCTGAATTTACATCTGTACTTTATTCATGTCAGTGTGGGCGGGTTTTTAAACACGTTAAAATGTTCAATCCTGGAAATAATATAAAGCCAGTTTCATCACATCTGTTCACCTGGAATCTATAGGGTATCCCATAAGTCTCCATACATAGGAGACATAATACATATGGTTCTAACATGTATTTCTTTATATTTCTTCTTTATAGTTCTTCAGCAGTGGAGGACAAGCATTGAAATGTGTTCCCGACAAAATGGCAGTCATATAGAGCATATTATATAAATAAAAATGGTTCATGTCAAGAAACCTTTATTTTTCCTATGTATGGAGACTTATGGGACACCCTGTAATTACCGTAAGTTTTCAAAGAAAAAAGAGGAGCTATTTAAAAACTTAATGGAGGTTTCATGGGAGGAGGTGTTCAAACATAAAGAGGTTGATTGTGCTCATCAAATGTTTATGAATATATTTACATCTGTGTTTGAAAATTGTTTTCCACTCATTCAATCACAGAGTAAAAATAAGCATAAACACTCTAAACCTTGGATTACTCCTGGCTTACAGAAGGCCTCATCTGTAAAAAAAAAAAAAAAAACCATATAAGAAATGTATTGTTTGTCCCACGCCATTTAATACTGATTGTTATAAAAAAAAAAATACAAAAATCAGTTTATGAAATTACTGAAAACTGCTAAGAAAAAGTATTTTTCAGAAAAATTCTCAGAGTCCTGAAATGACACAAAAGCTACTTGGAGACTCATAAATGAATTGTTGAATAAGGAAAAGGTAGCTACAGTTATTCCATCTCAGCTATCTGATGGTGTGAGGAACTTTACTAATCCCTCTGAAATAGCAAATGGATTTAATGAATTTTTTTTGTCAATATTGGCCCTTCTTTAGCGAAAAACATGAAACATTCAGATGATAATTTCTTAGAAAATATAAATGAGAAATATCCTAATATAAGTATGTTTGACCCTCCTACCCTAAAAGAAGTTCATGACATCATACTTGGAATGAGAAACTCCTCTGCAGGACACGATGAAATAAGAGCAGGCTTGATTAAGGAAGTAGTTTCCTCTGTTACTGAGCCTTTGACATATATTAGATCTGTGTCTTTCAAATCAGGTGTTGTACCCAGAGACCTCAAAGCAGCCAAAGTAATGCCACTGTTTAAATTGGGAGATTCCAGTACATTCACAAACTACCGCCCTATATCTGTTTTACCCTTTTTTTTCTAAAGTAATGGAGAAGCTAGTGTACACAAGAAAAATAAAACATTTGGACAGAAGTAATATATTATATAACCATCAATATGGCTTCAGAAAAAACATGTCAATGGAAATGGCTCTTTTGCAGTTTGTTCATAAAATCTCTACAGACCTAGATAACAAAAAAAAAAATCTCTTGGTATATTTTTAGACTTATCCAAAGCATTTGATACAGTTGAACATCACATTCTCATTGCAAAATTACAGAAATATGGATTTGATGATGTTGCCTTGACATGGCTACAGGATTATCTAAATGATAGAGAACAGTATGTATTATTCAATAAATATAATTCAAATAGAGCTAAGATAATGTGTGGGGTTTCTCAGGGTTCGATTCTTGGGCCTCTCCTTTTTTTGATTTACAGCAATGATCTCCCTATGGTGTGTAAAAACGTCTTGCCTGTTTTGTTTGCTGATGACACGTTTGGTTATATCACATGAAAATTTCAATACACTGATTAGAGAAGCAAATGAAGAACTATCGTATATTTCTAGATGGTTTCAGGTGAATAAACTCTCTCTCAATACCCAAAAATCTAATTTTATCATATTTTGTAACTAAAATAAGAAGTATAACAAAAAAATATTCATAGATAACTTTGAAATAACCCAGGTTTCTTTCATTAAATTTTTAGGTGTTATTGTAGATGAAAAAATGAGTTGGAAGTCCCATATTGATCTTGTCTGGAAAAAAAAACATGAAGTCAATTGGCATTTTGAGCAGAGTCCGTTCATTGATAAATCATTCCAGTTTCTTGACTTTTTATTATTGCTTAATTTATCCTTACATTATTTATTGCAGTACCGTTTGGGTGCCAACCTGTCCCACATATCTCAATAAGATTCTCCAATTCAAAAGAAATAATTAATATTGATCAGCTTTTCTATCAGACTCCACTCATCTGCTCCTCTTTTCAAAAAATTCAAACTTCTCTTAGTTTTTGATGTGAATGTTTACCAGACCTGTGTCTTCATGTCCAAATATGGTCACTTAACTCACTGTTAAGGTTTTTGTTTTTTTTTTTATTCTGTAATGGGCTGTGTCATTGGTTCTGTTGTATTTTTGTAGTTTTTCTGTTCTCTTCTGTGTGTGGGTGTGTTCTTTCCCTCCAAACAGATAGCAGTTGATTAAGGATGAGCTGCAGGAGTGGTGTTGGTGTGCTGGCTGCAGCTGATTGGTGTTTCGGAGATGAGCTGGGAAATTTAAAGGCCAGATCTTCATTCCCCCAGAAGAGACTCCTCTCATTCCATCTCTCCCTCTGTGTAGACCAGCCTTTTGTGATTTTTGTTAGAACTTTGTAAAACCAACTATACAAGGAGGGAATCTTTTTCTTTAAGTTTTGTTGGGTAAGATTGGTGTATTTTGATTTCCTTCGTTTGTTTTTGTAGAATATTAGGATTCCCTTACCTGATTTAATTTTTCTTTTTTTTTGTAAATAAATATCTCATTGCAGTGCCGTGGCTGCTGGTCATTTTGTTAATTTGCTCCTGTTTGTTAAGGGACATGGAGGGAGGGGAGTCTCAAACCATGTTGCATCTCGGCAACCCCTAGATTGAGCGTAACATCATATTCTTCCCAAAGTTTTTCAAAATTTCTTTAAGTTGTCTTCTGTTATTCATAATTATTCTACACGATATTCAAGCTAATGTTATCTTCCGTACTGTTGAACTTCTGTCAGTCAGTATTCTCTGAAATATCGCGGACCAAATCTGTGGAATTACTGTTTCTACGACTGGAACTTCAATCAACATTTACTTTATCATTATTTAAAAAGCATCTGAAAAGGACTGGAATGTATGAAAAAATGTACGGAAGTATATCATTTGATTTGTTGAGTTGTAATGTGATTTGCATTTTTGTTGTTTTGTCTTTAGTTTATTAACTCAGATTGTATTTTTAATTTTTTTTTTTTCTCTCTGTGTATTGTTCATTTCCGGGGAGGTATTCATATAAGCCTTTTTTGGCTTCTAACCTCTCCTGTGCAGTGATGTTAATGGTTTGAATGTTGTTGTTTTTTTTAAATTATTTTCTTTTGCTGTTTTATGATGTACAAACAAAAATAATAAAAACTTTAAGTTTAAAAGAATATAAACTCTATTCAAATGCAGCTGAGAACAGGTGGGTCTTGAACCTGGATTGAAATAAACTCAGTGTTTCAGCTGATCTGAGGTTTTCTGGAAGTTTGTTCCAGACATGTGGAACATAGAAGCTGAATACAGCTTCTGACAGAAAACTGTAAGTGGTTTAAGGCGTGACACGGCAGGCTAAAACATCACTTTTTCATGCACTGGTCAATTTGGAGATTTTGGGCAAGTTCACTCCTTCAGTATGTGTTCTTTCAAGCTGCTGTAAAGAACACACAATACAACGTACACATTTGATTTAACTTTGTTTTACTTACTTTATAAAACTTCAGGAAGCTATTTACATATTTACATTTGTCATTTAACTTTATAAGATCCTGCTGAGCCAGGGAACTCCCTGAAATTTTAATTAGAATTTTTAAACAGATGTCTATTGTCTAAGATAAAAAATAACACTTTGACATGTTGCAAATCTGAAAAGCTGTTTAATAAACATATGCTTAAAGGCATTTAAATTTTAAACAAAGTTAAGTGTTGGAGTTCGTATTATTCAAAATTTAGATGCCAGTATTTTCACTTTTACTACAAATGAATATCGGCTCCTAATATCGGTTATCGGTTTCCTTGACTACTAATAATCAGTATCGGCCCTGAAAAAACCATATCAGTTGATCCCTAGGCAGTACCCAAACGTTTAGCTGTGTTGGTCATTCCATGAATGCACTATCCTCAGGAATCATGAGGAGATAAGATACGATTAACTATTGACCCCAAACGGAAATTCAGTGAAGTCAGTGAGCTCATCTATTTATCAAAGAGTCTGATGGAGTTACATTTATGCAATTTCACTCACCTGTGCAGCCAATTTCACTTACAATTTCAACAGATTCATAATCGGAGTACAACTACGTCTTTGCAGATGTTAATGAATTATTTGGATTGTAATTGTGATGGTTGAAGCGCAGCAATGAGTGTGTATTTGCACACTACTTAGGCATTCAGGCAATCTGCAATACTTTGCTTTCTCTCATTTCATAATTGTGGCAGTGTTGCCTTTCTTGAACTTAAACTGGAGAGAACAATTGTGGAAAATTGTTACAGGAGTAGCTGGTTTCATTTGTGAACAATGAACAGGTGAGAACCCCGACCAGCAACAGAATCATAACAAGTGACTGATTAAATGTCCACAAAGTCAATAAGTAGCAGTATGTTCAGTTTGTGTCCTTTGTGGAAAGTTTTGGCACATTCTTTTTTGGTACATTGCGAACCTGTGATAAAAGATCTGTCACAAAATATGCACTGATAAGGTTTCTGTCCAGTATGAGTCTGTTGGTGACACTTGTAAAAGCTGGACGACCAGAGGATCTTGGTGCACTTATCACATGGGTACATCAACTTCTTGTGGTGAACGTGACAGTGAGAACATCATGCAGACAAGGCTCTGAAAGCCTCCCCATACTGGTCACAGTGTCCTGGTTTTTCTCCTCTGTGGGTGCATAGGTGTGCCTTACAGCTGGACTCTATGGAGCCAGATCTGGAGGTTTTTAATTTGATGTTCTTGTCAGAAGAAGTCGGTGCTGCTGGTTCAGACACTGCGTTTCTTGTTGTCATCTAATGCTGAGGTACTGTTTGGTCCAGACGATGATTCACATCTGTGTTGATGGTAGTAGAGAGCAGAGTGTGACAAGAATCTTTGTTCACATTGGTAACACTCAAACTGTTTTGATGTGTTTCTCCTCTGTGGATGCGTAGGTGTGCCTTAAGTCCATTTATATGGGTGTATGTTTTCCCACACTGGTCACAGTAATATGGTCTTTCTCCACTATGGACACGTAGGTGTGTCTTAAGGCCACTCATCTGGATGAAAGTTTTCCCACACTGTTCACAGTAATATGGTTTTTGTCCACTGTGGATACGTAGGTGTTTCTTAAGGTGATTCATCTGGGTGAAAGTTTTCCCACACTGTTCACAGTGATATGGTTTTTGTCCACTGTGGATACGTAAGTGTTTCTTAAGATGACTCATCTGGGTGAAAGTTCTCCCACACTGTTCACAGTAATATGGTCGTTGTCCACTGTGGATGCGTATGTGTGTATTAAGGCTACTCAAGTGGGTGAAAGTTTTCCCACACTGCTCACACTCATATGGTCTTTCTCCACTGTGTATGCGTAGGTGTGACTTAAAATTACTCAAATCAGTGAAAGTCTTCCCACACTGTTCACATGTATATGGTTTTTCTCCACTGTGGATGCGTAGATGTATCTTAAGTTTACTCATCTGGGTGAAAGTCTTCCCACACTGTTCACACTCATATGGTCTTTTTCCACTGTGGGTGCGTAGGTGTGACTTAAGATTACTCATATCGGTGAAAGTCTTCCCACAATGGTCACAGTCATATGGTCTTTCTCCACTGTGGACACGTAAGTGTCTTGTAAGGCTACTCATCTGGGTGTAAGTCTTCCCACACTGGTCACAAGTGAGTTTCCCTTCCATATTTGCTGGAATCAGGTGATCTTCACCTGATACAACTTTTAGGTTTCACTTAAAATCCACCTTCGGCTTCTTTCTACATCAAAACAAAGAGAAAGAAGAAGAGGTGGTCACTGAAATGCAATAGAATGTAACAGAACAAACATCTCTTCAGGACCAGATTAAGCAGATAGACAAAATTAACTAGTTAGGTCATCGACAGGACATTTTCAAAACAACCAATATTTGATGGGTTCTCCTTAAGAGATGTGTTTCCTGTATGAGACCAGAAAAAGTAACTAATAACAGACAAACTGATGATGAAAAATGTCAGGTTCTCTCCAGTGTTGGCAGATTCTTTAAATAGTTACAGAATCACAAAACTCTGCAAAAACTTGTTTCGTTTGGTCATTGAAAGTAAAGTCAGACCAATTCACTGTATTATTAGGGCCCAAGGACTGAGAATTGGCTGCAAAGGCCCTATTGTCTGTCAAATGTTTTCTATTATCATTATTATTATTATTATTATTCCGTTGATGACTAGTGTGACATCACAAATCCCTTTGGTGCCCAAACCCCTGCTGCTAATGTAAACAGCAGTGGCTGGAGTCCAGGAACTGGTCACCTTTTTCGCACACACATCCTACCTTGCTGACTTCCCAAAGCCGGCTGAAAGAGATCTGATCTGTCAGAACTCAAATAGAGTTCTAAGAGTTAAAGGAGCTGTATGGAAGAATTCTGTTCCAAGGAATCAGAAAAGGGCCCTGAATTCGCCAAAAATGAAGGAATCATGTTTATTTCAAATACTGAGAATGTTCACATTTGAAAACCGAAGTGTCAGCCCACAACTAATGTCTCTGTTGTCAGGTTGTGTTTTGGTCTGATGCTCCGCCCATCATCTATCTCCCAATCACAAAGTCAGTAGTGTTTGTTCATCCAGGTTGCCAGTTCCCACTGAGCTGCAGCTAGGAACATTTCTGATCCCAAATGTCTGACTGTTGGATTTTTTATGGATTGTAAGTACTCTTTTATCTATCTATTTATTTATTTTGTATTCTATGCATTGTCTTTTTTATCCTCTGATGCACAGTGTCCTTAGGTGTCATGAAAGGCGCTTATAAATCAAATTTATCATTATTAAAATTTATAGGAGTTAGTTTAATGCCAGGTGGAAGTCTGACAGGGAAAGTTCAGGTGTCAATGAAAAAGAGGAGCTACGAGGCTGAAGTGAGAGCGAGTAGCTAGCAAACACAAGGGTTTTAGCAATAAAGCTAACATTACTGTACCCGGGTAATGTTAGCGATTAATTAGCTATGTTAAAATAAGTACCATATGGTTGGTTGATAACGTAACTGACAACACACACACATCATTTTGCTTTAAAGTTACATATAGACAGGTAATGTTATATAAGCTAATGTTTAGCGCTAGTACTAGCTTGCTAAAGTTAGCTACTAACGCTAGCCAGGAGCAGGTCTTTTCAGATCCTGGACGTTTGGAGCATGAGACAGTTTGCACCTGGCCTGGACGTTTCGAACCCTGGGATAAAGATGTCTCGGACCAGACTTGGCACACTGATAAACACGTAAGTACAAGAAAATATGTAGACGTGTGGATTTTTTAGGGCTGATGCTGATACCGATTTTCTTCTTCATCAGCCTTAGCCGATGACCGATACAGGCTGCCGATTTTCTTGCATTTTCCCCTGTCAGCCTGTACTTCTGCAGGAGAAGCCATTTATTTCACTAATAACACACCTGATCTGGAGCTGGGGGGGTGGAGGGGGGCGACAGCGGTCCATGATTGTGATGACGTAGCAACCAGCAAGGGCTGGACCATAAAATGATATATATCACGATAAAACTTTTCCTCGATAGAAATATGAGACATGCTCGACACAATTTCAATAGAATTCATTGGTCTATGTTTAGACAGACAGAAGAACACCCAATCAGAATTAAGCAGTGCCACACCGACCCAATCACACGAGAGCCACGTCAAGTTAGGTCGACGCCCACAGCACAGGTGTAAGAGCAGCTGCAGCACACACACTAATGTTTGGGCTGAAGAGGGAGTTAATAAGTGTTCCCTCCCCAGCCAGCATGTCCATGTGGGCCCCAGAAGGGTTCCATTTGGGCTGCATAGAAGGGTCCCATGTGGGTTTGTCCACAGTTTCCATGGTGACCCCATGTGTTTGACCAGAGCAGAATCAGAGATCTGAATCTCTTTACGGTCATTGTACCAAGTACAACAAAACTGAGGTAAAGCTCTAAGGTTCAGTGCAAGAATTTGCAGAAAGACAACAAATATCAGTAAAACAACAACAAACATCAGTAAAACAACAACAATTATCAGTAAAACAACAACAAATATCAATAAAACAACAAATATCGGTAAAACAACAACAAATGTCAGTAAAACCACGACAAATATCAGTAAAAGGCACAGTTATTTACACTAAAAATAAAAACTGTTGCAAACTAAGTTATTTGTAAAACATAGAATTTAAGTAGTGCAAATAACATGAAAGATAAATATCATGGGATAAATAGTGTGAAAAATAAATAATATGACATATTCAGATCTCTGATTCTGCTCTGGTCAAACACATGTGGGGTCACCATGGAAGCTGTGGACAAACCCACATGGGACCCTTCTATACAGCCCAAATGGAACCCTTCTGGGGCCCACATGGACATGCTGGCTGGGGAGGGACTAAGTTTGACTGAGAACTGGGGCGACTGGGTGACTGAAAAGTAGGGTGGAACCGTTTTGGTTCGGGGCTTTCAATACAATACAGAGATACATGCAGCCTACGTGAAGAACGCAAAGACTCACCACGACAAAGTTGGCAAGAAATTCACTGATTCACACTTTGAGGCTCAATAATCATTGAGACACAAATGACGGCTGTATGCAGCTTTGGTAACACACAGAAGAAACTACAACCCTGTTTACATCCAAACAAACGGTCCTTAACGATCAGTAAATGGCATTACCTCGAATGTGGAGCCAGTTAGTGAGCGAAGGTTTAGGGACCATCTGCAAAGTGCAAACTGGAAAATTTCTACATATTTAAAATTCAGTCATTTTGCTTCTACTCAGTGAAATGGCACCATATTTATCTGACACACCCATGAACCCCTTCTGCACACACTACAGCACTGAGACTGGACAGATATCAAACACAGATTAGACTGAATATAATATGAGCTACATCTGTATTTAAATGGGACTATATAGTCTGTCCACAAATTATGTATTGTTGGCTTGTTAACCCTTGTGCCTCGACCAAAAAAATACCTCTGCTCACCCTTATGGACAAAAATGTGTACGCACAAAAAACCACTATGAAAAATAATCATATGTCAAGATTTTTTTGGTTAGAAGGTTAGAAGAAATGGGCATTTCTGACTTTGCATCAGTACCTGACAGAATGGAGCGAGATTTCAGGCCCCCCCCCCCACACACACACACACTAACTAAATCCTACGTGGTGCCCTCATCTCATGTCTAATCTCTTCCCTTTATCATTAAAAAGAAAAAAATCTGTCAATAGATTATCCTACAGAGATTTTAGTCAGGATTAGAAGCAGACACCTTACTCTACCCACATCACCAAAAGCTACACAAACACATTTTAAAACTTTAAATGATATCTGTCCTTGCAATGAGTTTCTGGAACAAAGACTCAACATCAATAAAAACAACTGTGTTTTTCTGATCTGCCGGACTCTGTCACAGCTCGTAATCGTCATCCGAACACAGCTGGTATCCTGAGTTGGACAGATCCTTCTATATAAACACAGTTGGACAGATGCTTCCAGGCCCGGACTGGGTAATCGGGAGGACCGGGACAATTCCCGGTGGGCCGGTATAATATTTAGGCCGCAAGGGCTGGAGTTCATTTTAAATATACAGGGTGGGGAAGCAAAATTTACAATGAACATTTAGTTGTTTTTTCTCAGCGGGCACTACGTCAATTGTTTTGAAACCAAACATATATTGATGTCATAATCATACCTAACACTATTATCCATACCTTTTCAGAAACTTTTGCCCATATGAGTAATCAGGAAAGCAAATGTCAAAGAGTGTGTGATTTGCTGAATGCACTCGTCACACCAAAGGACATTTCAAAAATAGTTGGAGTGTCCATAAAGACTGTTTATAATGTAAAGAAGAGAATGACTATGAGCAAAACTATTACGAGAAAGTCTGGAAGATGCTATTAAAGAAGAATGGGAGAAGTTGTCACCTGAATATTTGAGGAACACTTGGGCAAGTTTCAGGAAGCGTGTGAAGGCAGTTACTGAGAAAGAAGGAGGACACATAGAATAAAAACATTTTCTATTATGTAAATTTTCTGGTGGCAAATAAATTTTCATGACTTTCAGTAAACTAATTGGTCATACACTGTCTTTCAATCCCTGCCTCAAAATATTGTAAATTTTGCTTCCCCACCCTGTATATGAATTTTTTATTTTTTTTATTTAATATTTTATATATTTATTTATTTGGGGGGGGGGGGGGTGATCAGTCATAGCACTGGGTTGATCACGTAAACTGCAACCGCTGTTCCTGGGCCCCACCCCCTGTACTAGCAAGCAGACGCAGACGCACCGTGACCTGACATAATCTGTCCTTGCATAACGGTTAGTAGCTCTGTACTGTAGCTGTGGAGCATATACCATCTGTGTTCTGTAGGCTGTCGATGGTCAGCTGTGTATGCTGTTTTAATAGAAAGAACAAGGGTGGTGCAGAGAAGGCAAGAATTAAAAAGAGGAAAGCTCTTGAGGCAAACGCAGCCAAATGTGCCAAAATCTGCAACTTTTTCACAAAAACGACCTCCCGATTGGAAACAACTAATGAGGACGATGAAATGGGTAAAACCACCTTTCAAGTTAGTTAATTATCGAGTCAGTGAATTGTGTGGCATTGTGGCATGTAACATAACGTTATACAATTTAAATGATAGTATGATGCAACGCCACAGAACTGGGAAACTTTGTCTTGTAGCTCCTCAGAGTCAGAAAGCAGATCCAGCAGCAGACACCAGCCATGAGCCCACAAGTCCAGAGTGGGCAGGTAGGACTGCTCAGAGAGGGAAGATTATTAGAATAAATAGGCTCCAATGAAGAGTATGGTGTAGGCCTGTTCAATATGAAAGGTGCTCTGAGATGCTAGATGATTCAACACTACATGAATGAAACTGACACCAAGGCTTTGCAAAATAGAAGATTTGTGCTGAGAATTATGAGCATTTTTAAAATGTGCTTTAGTGTCAGAAGCAGAGCCAGGAGCCAGTAGTGATGAGGGGATTGCTCCTGTCAGGATGGAAGGAAAAGGTGAGCTGTTGGAACAGACTGTGTGAACAAGCATTAGTTCCAGTAAAACCACTTTCTATACCCACACGATAGTCCTGACCTATTTTATTTTTTATTATTAAAAGTGAGACAGTAAATACACAAAGCCCACAATTGAAAGGCAAAAGCATAAGGTAATATCAAATAAGACAGCATATTTTGCCAGTTGTAAATATCTGAATTGGTTAAGTAAGTCAAAATGTCTGTAGATATTTTTTATTGTGATACAGGTGCAGGTGAGTCTAGGGAAACTGGAGGAAGTGTGAAAGGGAGAGCAGAGTCTACTGATGACAGAGGAGCAGCTCAGCAGCACAACCCTGAACCACTAGGCACAAATGAGACAGATGAAGATGAGTCTGTTGTTAGCTTTGATTACTTTGCTCGCCCTCAATCACAGGACATACATACATTTTTTTCTTATCATCCTCATCAAACCCCTAATATCACTATACCAAAAGTTTTCAATAGCAAAGATGGAACAAAGCGCAAATAAGTTGTGATGGAAATCTTTTGTTGCAGAGGATACGAAAATGATAGAGTTATTAGAAAGTGCAGCAGGCTTTATTTTTTGTATTATTTTTTTTTATTTAATATTTTTATATATTCTTTTACTTCATTTCAAACATTTTAAAGGTTTGAAAAATGTTAACACTTATAAGAACAAAAATATAGATTTTGTTATTGTTGTGTTGTGAGGAATAATAATGTAGGAGATGTGGATGTGCACTCACTGTTGAAATAAATCCACATTGTGAAGCAACCTTTACTTGCACTGAATTGGAAATATTTTAGAAAATACACTGAATTACAAGGCTTTGCAGAGCAGTGTGTAGACCTAACATGTAAGGTTATAATTCCATGATTTTAATAATAATCGGTCGTGATCTAAAGTGGGCCGGTCTGAGGTATGAAACTCCGGGCCTGAAAATGAGTCTTAGTCCGGCCCTGGATCCTTCTATATAAACACAGTTGGACAGATCCTTCTATATAAACACAGCTGTGACACTTCCATAAACTCAGCTTGTATAAAATGGTGGATGAAATCTGGCCCTACCTCCGGGTTCTAGAGGGGCTGATGTTCCTGCATTGAGTGGAACGCCGTCGGAACACATTCTTTAAAGTTATTATTCATGAGTTAGAGGAAGAGAAACTTCTGTCACTTGGCGTTTGTAAGATCCGACTCATCCCATAAGGATACTGTTGAGTTTGTTCATGTTTAGTTTTGAATGAGTTTGTCGTCCGTGCTAACGCTAGCATGCTGTTAGCCGCTATGCTATCCGCTGGTGAATGCCTTATTGTGTGTGTTCTCAGAGCAGAGCTTGGCAGACACACAGTGTTCAGATAAACACTGTTTTCTGCTTGAACCTCAGTCCTAGAATAGTCAAACTGAAAATACTCAATTGTCTCTCCTTACGAGTACAGAACAATTCCAGAATGAATGAACTGGTAAAGTTAGCACCAGTCCCGTAAGTAGCCTACCCATGCTAACACCAAACCTTCCCCCAAAATGGAAGTTTTCAAAGGAATAAAGTCAGTCCTTTCAGTGGTCAACCCCACTGCTCAAAAGCACAACTGACACAACAATACACACAGTAGTGACACAACGGTTGTGTGGAGTGATGTTACCTCAGACACTGAAGCTTCCAAACACACTTCAAACTCGATAGGTTACTGATTGTGGAGCAGTGGACCGGAACTGGTTCTTCTTTAGTTTTTACGGCGGGTGGCACCTAGCGTTAAGGTGCATTAGCGCCCCCTACTATGATGGAGTGTGGAGCAGAGTTTATTAAAAAAAAAATAAAAAATCGATATCTATATATATATATATATATATGCACACACACACACACACACACACACACACACACATACATATAATAGAAAATGTAATAATAATAATAATAATTTAATCATCCTTTTTAATGTCTTTCACTCTTGGGTGTACTTTTGACAGTGAATAAAAACATGTTGAACTGATTCTTCTTCTTGGCAGTAACTCCATAATCCTGTCGGATGCTTCCTGATCAGCTTCATTGTTTTCTTCAGTCTTGTATGTCCTACCCTCAGCCTTGTTTAGACTTTCTCTTCTTGCTTCTCCTTTTGCTTATTCTCTCCATTCCCACTTGCTGCTGAACTGCATACAGATGTTTTCCTGTTTTCCTGTATCCCATCTGTTTTGCCATTCTTTGAAAATGTTCCTTTTAATTCTTGCCTTTGCCTCAGATTTACTCAAAGGGATGTTCATCATTTCTTCTAGTTTTAGAGCATTCTTAGCTAATGTGTCCACTGTCTCATTTCCTTTTCCTCTCCTGTGTGCTGGTATCCACAGAAATGGGATCAAATGATTCATGTTATTCAGTCTGTGGAGGTTTTCATATATTTCATGAACTCAGTCCTCCCTACTTTGATGTAAATGACTGCAATTACATTAAAGAAGGATATGAATCTGAGCCAAGAACAACAGTTTGAATGTGCATCTCTTCTATCCACTTCAGTTCTGTTGCTATTGTCAACATCTCAACAGTGAATACTGACAGATGATCTGAAGTTCGTCTTTGAACAGAAACTTTTAAAGTAGGAATACTAAATGTAATGCTGAACTGAACCGAGCTGAACTGGAACCCTCTGAACGGCCTTGAACACATTTCCACAGCTTCCTGCCTATGGTTCATTTGTGTGGTGTCTGGTTTTTCCTCATTGTTCTGTAGCACAAGGCTCTCACACTGACTTCCCCCTGCGACCTATCTTTATTGGACACTGGAGAACATGTATCGTTATGGTTCCAAATGTATTCGGCTACTGTCAGGTTCAGACCACCTAAATTCAAGGAAAGACACAAGAACACACAGGAGTCAAGTATCTCTTGCTCGCGAGGAGAGTAGTTGACAGAATACTGCTCAGTCACAATGTCCCAACTAACTCTGAGGGTCCTGCCCTTGCTCTCCTCATTTATTTCATTTGGGTGTTCCCTAGTTACATGGGTGTGATTAGTCTGAGGGTTTATGTACTGATCACATTGTTAGTACATGGGTGCATGATTATTTTCCTCTTATTAAATGTCAAAACTGAATTGTCCAGACACATCTGTGTAGCCTTTGTGTGAACTTCTGCTTTTGATCAGACGACATGGGTCAACTGGTCTCCAAGGCATGGTCCCCATCTTCCGAGGTGCTTTCACTTCTGCAAAACCTGTAAAAGAACTCTAAGAGCACTTTGCCCTCATTCAACATAGCATATAATAACATCATAAGTATGGCATGAATGTGATAACTTATGTACAATTATTCTAACAGCTACTCTCTCACACCAACATGTCTATGACAGCTGACACAATACTGTAGACAGATCAAGTTCAATAGATATTAACGACTGATGACAGACAGAAAACAGGTTTGAAATGTCACAATATCACAACGTTGTGAAGAACAAACCCCAGATGACGCACATAATCCAGTCCTCCAGTTGTTAGCTAACGCTCACATCAACCTGTTCAAAGTTCTTCCTTCTCTTCCAAATCATGTCTATATGATCCACATCCAGTTGGAATCCTCTGTCCACTTTACTGGGAGGTGTTGGAGTTGGTCCAATCTGAGGAACATCGCTGATATGAAGTTTTGGGAGCTCCTGAGAACAGCACGTGTAGACCATCTCCATAGTTACACTGGAAACAACATAGCAGTGTTGACTTTAGAATACCTGGTCGTCATAGCGACACTGGGCGGAACTTCTGTGTTGTTCCGTCAAACTCCCATTGAATGTTTTCTTTTCTTTTTTTTTTTTTTTTATTGGCAAAATATACAAAAATAACAGTACAACAGTGCCTTATAACAAACATGGCATTGTGAATGTGCATTGGCAACAAATGGGAACAATTAAATTTCAAGAAAGACAGAGAGAGAGAAAAAGAAAAAAGAAACAAAATCAGTCTGCAAGGGGAGGTTAGTTCATTGTTCATTTGAGTCCAGGGGAATGTCACATAAATAAGAGTGAAGTTTTACAGCTTTGGGTCTTTTCATACATTTTAAGGATTTCAAGTACAGTTTGAGTTCATTTTTGAAAACACAAAAGTTGGGTGGGCATTTTTGACATTTGCTTTTGTGAATACAGAATTTAGCAATACATAAAATCACATTAATACAGAGTTCTTCTTTTTTGTTATTTACCAGAACACCAAATGCTATGTCATCTCTTGTAAAATAATACGTAGATGATGGAAATATTTCTTTTAACCAATTTTGTAATTCTGTCCAAAACACTTGCACCATGACAAGAGAAAAATAAATGGTCTGTTGTTTCAATATCGGTATTGCAGAATGTACAACTGTTATCCTGTACATTGAAACAAAGTCTAAGTAACTCTTTTGATGGGTAGATATCATTCATTATTTTGAAGTGTGTTTCTTTGGCTTTGGGAGCTATAGGAAAGGATAAATACACTGTTCTTAGCTTTGAAATTGTTCTTTTGTTGAATTTGAACAAAATGTCATTTTTATTTTGTAAACCAGGGAAAAATTCATCAGTAAGACATTTTCTAATAAAGGAATTACAACATTTTTTTTAATCTAAAATGGATATTCCATGAATCATCGGAATAGGAAGATGGGGTTGTGCTTTTTGATGGGCTAAGAAGTTTTTGGATAGAAAAATAAATTCTTTGGGAAGAGCATTACGTAAACGCATAAAGTCTAAGAGAGAGGGATTAAAGTTATATTTTGTACAGAACTGTTCATAATCTAATAAATTTCCTTCATCATCCATAAGGTGTAGTATTGACCAAATATTATTTTCATACCAGTCTTCATAAAATAGAGATTTGTTGCGATGTAGAATATATCGGTTGTTCCAGATCACTGTTAAGTGTGGAGAGAAGTTGTGAACATATAACATTTTCCAGTAAAGTAAGATTTGCTTGTGGAACTCTGATAGGGATATAGGGAGCTTTTTTTAAGTCAAAGTCACAGACAAGCAAGAGGTTTAATCCGCCCAACTTTTTAAAAATAAAGTTAGGGATACAGTACCATAGGGAGTTATAATTTTTGATCCAAGATTTAACCCAGTTTATCTTTAATGTTCCAATTTAGGCCACCTTCGCTAGTTTTTTTGACCATATGACCTTTCCTAATGTAATGTGGTTTATTATGCCAGATAAAATTGAAATTCAGTTGGTTTATTAGCTTAATTAGATTAGAAGAAGCAGCATTTGAGTAAAGAGGGTATATACACCTTGATAAGCTCTCCATTTTTGTCAAGTATATACAGCCAAATATTGATAAGTCTCTTTGGAGCCATATATTTAATTTTGTCTTACTTTCTTTAAGTTTTGTCTCAATATTGTTTTTTTGGCATGTGTTTTTGTCTTTACTGAGTTGGATACCTAGATATTTGATCTCTGATTTAAGAGGTATATTACAGATTTCTTTTAATGTAGAGTCATGAAGAGAGAAGATTTCACATTTTTTTAAGTTTAAATGTAATCCTGAAGCTTTGGAAAATTCTTAAATTTTTTCAATAACTTTTGGAATTTGTTGTTCATTTTTTAAGAATAATGTTGTGTCGTCAGCCAGTTGGCTGATCACAATTTCTGTACCGAATACATTCAATTTTTGAATATCTTCACTTTTTTTTTATATAAATAGATAAGATCTCAGTCACCAAAAGAAATAAGTAAGGAGAAATTGGACACCCTTGTGGAATACCAATCTCTACGTTGAAGCTTGGGGTAGAACCCTTTGGGAGGAGAACACAGCTCTTTATGTTTTCATATAGTCCACTAATTAAATTTCTGAATTTAAGACCAAAACCAAAATGTTCAAGTACAGCAAGAATGAATGGGTGTTCCACCGAATCAAAGTCTTTGTAGAAGTCCAAAAAGAAAATAAAGCCATTGTCTTGGATTAGATCAGAATATTCAATTAAGTCCATAACCAACCGTATATTATTATGTATAGATCTACCCTTCATAAACCCAGATTGTGACTCTGCAATTATGCTTGAAAGCCCTGACTGCAGTCGAGAAGCAAAAATATAAGTTAAAAGTTTGTGATCAGAATTTCTGAGTGTAATCGGCCTTCTATTATCAATAATTCTAGGGTCTTTATTGGGTTTTGGAATAGAAATTATAATACCATGTCTCATTGTGGTTGGGAGAGAGCCTGTTTCGAATATTTCTAAGAACACATTGTACAGCAATTCCTTAACATCCATCCAAAAATGTTTGTAAAAGTTTCCTGTAAGGCCATCTGACCCAGGAGATTTGTTAGGGGCAAGACGGCTGATTACAGCATCAAGTTGTGTGATTGTGAGGGGATCATCACATACATCTCTGTAGTTGTCATCAATTTTTGGGATATACTGTGCAATATTTTCCAGAAAAAATTCACAGTCAGTTTTGGAGAATTTTGAGCAGTAGAGTTTGCTATAAAATTTATAGGTTTCTATGAAGATCAATTTATCATCTGTTATTTCTTTGTTATTGACTAATAAAGATTTTACATTGTTTTTATCTTGTCTATTTTTTTCCAAACTACAAAAATAAGCTGAATTCTTCTCCCCTTCTTCTATCCATTTTGCACGAGATCTAATAAATGCTCCTTGAGCTTTGTAAGTGTACATTTCATTTAAAGTTGACTGTAATTTCAAAATTGTTTGTTTATCATCATCACTCATCATTTGTTTGTAACAAAGAGCGTTCAGTTGGTTTATGATGTTTAATTCTTTCTGACCAAGTTCTTTTTTTAAATTTTTTGCTAAAAGAAATAGAAGCTTCACGAATTTTAAATTTAAGAAACTCCCATTTTTTAACTGGAGTTTTGAGTTCCTCAGATGATTTAATTTCATTTATAAGTGATTTTATCATTTGGCAATAATCATCATTTTTGAGCAAACTTGCATTAAATTTCCAAAATTTGTTTGAAAGGCTTTTATGTCTGGATTTAATATGCAAAAAAATAGCACTGTGATCCGTTAAGGGTGGCGCAGAAATAGTTGAGTCGGTATCGTAGCAGAGTAAATTGTTTGAGATCAACCAGTTATCAATTCTTGATTTTGAGTTATAATTGGAACTAAACCATGAAAATTGAGTTGCTGTAGGATTATGGTATCTCCAGGCATCAGTTAGAGATAAACCACAACAGAAACTATTAAATATAATATTAGGGTGACTTGAAGTATATCTAGATGGAAATCTATCCAAAAAATCATCATTAACCAAACTTAGATCTCCCCCTATAATTATATTGTCAGTGGACTGTGACATTTTCAGGTTTTCTATATGTAAAGTTAGTTCGTCTAGTAAACGTTTATTGTCACTAATATTATTGAAACCATATATATTCACTAGAATGATTTTCATATGGTCAATAGTTACAATAAGAACCAACCAATGGCCATGCTCATCAGCTATATTATGTAGAATCTGGCCCCAGAATTTTTGTAGGAGAATAGCTACCCCTGCAGATTTTGAAGAGCCATGACTGAAGTATGTTTTGTCTCCCCATTGTTGAGTCCAAAAGGTACTGTCTTCATCTTTTGAATGTTTCCTGTAAAAAAATGAATTGTGCTTTTTTCCCTTTGCAAAACAAAAAAATACTCTTTCGTTTTGTTTGATCTCTCAGACCCCTTGCATTAATAGATAAAAAAGAAACAGAACTTTTAAGTTCAATCATAAAATAGTAGCTGCTTTAAAACAAGCAAACAAAAATAACTTTGAAAAGTTCACAAATAAGTCACCAACAGTACCTAGAGGTAGAACCCTGAGTGCAAATTAGAATTAATAAAGTGAACCAACAGGACCATGTAAAATCATGGTGTGACTCTCTGACTGTTTATGTATGCATAGCGACCACGGTACGCCACCTTGTCTCCTCTTCTCTTGGCTGCATCCACTTTAGGCCACACCGCCGCTCTTGCTTCCAGCACATCCTTGGTGAAGTCTTGGGCAAAGCCGATTCCGAGATCCTCGCAGATTTTGTGTTTTTTTTGTCACTTTCCAAAGTTCATCCCTGTAGATCCTCATGGTGAACTGCAGGATGATCGCTCTTGGGTGGGTAGTGGTTGTGATTGCTCGGTCGAGACGATGTACAGTGTCAAGGATGAAATCCATTTTGTCTTTCCAGTGAAGGACAAGTTTCAGCAGAAGGTTTACAATCATCTGTCATGTGTTTTCCCCTTTCTCTTCTTTGAGGCCTTTTAGTCTTAAGTTCCATCTTCTTTTGTAATTTTCAGCATCAGACACTTTTTCTTCCAACTCTGTTACCTTTTTTTTCCAGCTCTCCATTTTTCTCTTTAAGGACATTCACTTCCTTTTGCAGCTGTTTATTTTTCTCTTTGCATTCTTGTATTTCAGCAGAGTTAAATTCCAGAGATTTGTTGATGTTGGCTATGGCAATAGTATTTTGTTGAAGGTCTGATTTGATGTCAGTAACCAGAGAATGCAGGGCTTGGATTTCATTGGATTGAGATTGGATTGCTTTCAGAACATCTGCAATGGAGGCAGATTCTGGGTTGGCATTATCAGAGGCATCATTATTGGTGGTTTTTGCCTTCTTTGGGGGCTGTGAGGCTTTTCCAGGGGATGCACGAGCGTTTTTCATTCGTTTTAAATCAGTTTCCATTGCGTCGAGGGAGCAGTAGTCATGGGAATCGAGCGCTTTAGCCACTTTAGCATTAAGTTTAGCCATGGGTTCGTTCTAAGTCTCTTAACTTTGCCAAATTTACTTGCTTTAGTGTTCCAGCGTAGTTCAACACAGTCTTCAGGTTCGTCACGGAGTCTGTTATGTGGTTTGAAATTGATCCTGCATTATTTTATTCAGGGTTTTACCGGAGAAAGTTACCACGAGACTGTCCCCTCCGCCATCTTCCGTGACCACACCTGTAATGTATGAAATACAGTTATGGTATTGTCACTTTAAGAGACAGCCGCGCAAGGGTTTCTGGGATGTGTAGGGGCCATGTATTGTGGATTTACTCTGTTGAGTAGTAAAAAGACACGGAAAAGCAACCACATGTTTTCGCCTTATCTTTTATGTCTTGTAAGCTAATAGAGACATTACATGGTGTCAGAAGTGGCCCTCATGCAACGAGGACATCACCGGAATGGCGAAGTTTAATCCACCGAGCGAGTTTAAGTTCGACCGTCCTGCCGACTGGCCCGAATGGAAACTGAGATTTCCCCGGTACAGGCTCGCAACGAAGCTCAGCAAAGACAGTGGCGACATTCAAGTGAGTTCGCTCATCTATTCAATGGGGAGCGAGGCTGAAAAGATATTTAGCTCGTTCAGCTTTGCAAACGAAGATGAAAAGAAAAGCTATGATGTGGTGCTTCGGAAGTTTGACGAGTACTTTATTCCCCGCCGCAACGTAATACATGAGCGGGCATGTTTCTATCAGCGCGGCCAGCAGCCCGGGGAAACGGCAGAGCAGTATGTCCGTGTTTTGTATGAGCTGGCGGAACATTGTGAGTTCGGCAACAAGCGGGACGAGCACATCAGAGATTGCCTGGTCGTGGGCATTCAAGATAAAGAGCTGTCCCGAAAGTTCCAACTCAAAGCAGACCTAACTTTACCGGAGGTCATTGAGCAAGTCCGCCAGGCGGAGGAGATTAACAAGCACGTCAGTCTCCAGTCCAGCGCGCCGGAGGCCATGGCGGTGATGTGGTGCGGCGACAGAGCGGACCACACACGGACGGACCGGGGCGTCAGAGACAGCGCCAGGGTGCCAACAGCCGACAGTGGACACACAAAACGGACGGCTGCGGGAGATGCGGTAAGCCCGAGCATTCAGACATGAAAAAATGCCCGGCTCTTAAAAGCAAGTGCAACAAGTGTCAGAAACAAGGACACGGGGAGCGAGTGTGTCACTCCAAAGCTGTTAGAGAAATTACTGAAGATGCAGAGCAGACATACTTCCTTGGAGAAATTGGCAATGAACTGGCAAGAAAAGACAAATGGTCAGTGGATTTGGACATAAATAAGGTAACAACAACATTTAAAATAGACACTGGTGCAGATGTTACAGTCATCAATAAAAGCACATACAACATGATGAAGCCAGCAGTCGAACTGCAAACACCCAACACAAGGTTTGTGAGTCCAGGGGGGGATCTTACATGCATGGGACTGTTCCAGGCTACCACTAAGTACAAAGAGAAGGACTACACGTTTAATGTTTATATTATGGAAGGTAAAGTCAGCTGCTTACTGGGGCGCCATGAGGCAGTGGATATGGGCCTTGTGAAAAGAGTGAATGAGGTCAACACAGTTTTTGGCTCAGGTGGACTGCTGAACACTGAGCCAGTAAAGATAATACTACAGGAGGATGCTCAGCCATACGCGGTGCATACAGCTAGACGGGTCCCCTTACCTCTTCTCCCTCTCGTGAAGAAGGAACTGCAGCGAATGGAAAGTGAAGGCATCATCGAAAAGGTGACCCAGCCGACAGAGTGGTGTGCACCCATTGTGCCAGTACTCAAACCCAACCGACAAGAGGTCCGCTGTTGTGCAGATCTCAGGAGACTTAACCACGCTGTTAAATGTGAAAAGTATGTCCTGCCTACTGTTGAGGAAATCCTACCCAGACTGGTGGGATCCAGAGGGTTTACATCTCTAGATGCAGCCAGTGGTTTTTATCAGATACCACTACACAAGGACAGTCAGAAGCTCACAACGTTCATTACTCCGTTTGGGAGGTATGCCTTCCGACGCCTCCCATTCGGGATCACGAGTGCACCAGAGATTTTCCAGAGGAAAATGACAGAGACTCTGGCAGGACTTCAGGGGACTGAAGTGTACATGGATGATATTTTGATTCATGGAGAAAATGAGGAGATCCATGACCAGCGCTTGACAAAAGCACTCAAAGTCATTGAGGCAGCAGGGCTCAAGTTAAATGAGCGCAAGTGCAGATTTCGTCAGGATCAGATTCGCTTTCTCGGACACGTTATCGACAAGGACAGCGTCCGCCCAGACCCAAACACGGTCACAGGAATTGAGAACTTCCCTCAACCAAACAACATCACAGAACTTAAAAGGTTCTTAGGGATGGTGAATTATTTGGCTAAATATGTTCCAGAACTGTCTACTGTAGGCCAACCACTCTACACTCTGCTCAAGAAGGATCTAGAGTGGGTATGGGAGCCCACCCAGCACACAGCTTTTCAGAAACTCAAAGCTTTGTTGGTCACAGCCCCTGTTCTTGTTTTTTATGATGCTAACAAACCTACTGTAGTTTCAGCAGATGCAAGCAGTTACGGACTGGGAGCTGTTCTACTCCAGCAGCATGGGGACCAATGGAAACCTGTGGCTTACGCATCCAGACGTCTCAGTGACACAGAGACCAGGTACGCTCAAATCGAAAAAGAGTGCCTGGCCAGCGTCTGGGCGTGTGAAAGGTTTGAAAAGTACCTGTTCGGACTTGACAGCTTTAGACTGGTGACTGACCACAAGCCTGCATGGGTGGGTAAATACTGCATTTACCCACAACTACAAGCAGCCAGGTTGTTTCTAGGCTTAAGGCCACTTTTGCACGTTATGGTATCCCAGAGGTGTTAGTCAGTGACAACGGACCTCAGTTAACCTCTGCAGAAATGAAGGACTTTAGTAGGGAGTATGACTTTGCCCATGTCATGTCATTGCCACACTTCCCTCAAAGCAACGGACATGCGGAGCGGGCTGTTCAAATTGCAAAGACTATTCTGAGACAGGATGACCCCCTTTTGGCCCTCATGACATACAGGGCTACCCCCAACTCTTCCACTGGAGCCAGCCCTGCGGAACTGTTAATGGGCAGGAAACTCAGAACCACTCTACCTATACTACAAGACAATCTGAAACCATGCTGGCCTGATATGGACAAAATCCAACAGGCCGATGCCTCAGCCAAACAGAAGCAGGCACACTTCTACAACCGCAGAAATGGAGTGCAGTGCCTACCATCACTGGGCCCAGGGGACCCTGTGCTCACAAAACTGGATGGACAGAAACAGTGGACAATGCCAGCCGTAGTTCAGAGTGCCAGCTCCACTCCCAGATCATACTTAGTGGAGACTGCACAAGGTGAGCGTTACAGAAGGAACCGGCGCCACCTGCTGGCCATACCTCCCAGGGCCACACCAGAAAAGGCTGTTGCAAACTCAAAGACTGAGGACTCTGACATGACCAACGAAGAGTTTGCAGCTTCTACACCAGAGACTCTTATGTCAGGGTCCAGGGTGACGCGCTATGGCAGAGTGAGCAAACCAGCAGCTAAACTCGACCTGTAGCGAAGTAGACTGTAGTTCAAGGTTTGATGCCTAATATGTGTTTGATCTACACAGGGTTTTTTCCTCACTGTTAATTTTCTGCGACATTTTTGTCATTTGGTTCTGCAGAGTTGTTGTTAGTAACATTAAAAATGTGTTTTTTTTTTGTCCCATTAAGGGGGATGACGGATGGACTGATAAATTCGGAAAATGGTATTTGTTGCAGTGCCTCATGTATTTGGACTATTTCAAATTTAATCTATGTGAAATTATTGTGATGTTGAGTCAGAGGTACAGAAATAAACTTATTTGGTGCTATGGAATTTAAATTTATCTTTGAGAAGGGGAGATGTAATGTATGAAATACAGTTATGGTATTGTCACTTTAAGAGACAGCTGCGCAAGGGTTTCTGGGATGTGTAGTGGCCATGTATTGTGGATTTACTCTGTTGAGTAGTAAAAAGACACGGAAAAGCAACCACATGTTTTCGCCTTATCTTTTATGTCTTGTAAGCTAATAGAGACATTACAACACCCTGTTGAATGTTTTCATCGTCCACCAAGGGCAGAAATGTCTGAACCTCCTGGACCGACCACAGTGTGGTTTTGCAAGCTGTCATTATGGATTAGCCTACCGCTATATTTACTGTACACTTCCACATCTGGTTTTTAAAATGGTGGGGCGCGCATTGATGACGCAATGATGCAGAGACAATTTTCTGACCAATCATCAAATAGGTACCATAGATTATGCCATACTTTAATGGACGAATCAGAATGCTGTATACTGACATGTCCAACCAATCAGAATGCAGCTTGTCATTCCAGGAAGTGCCAGCCCTGTTTGTTCCTCCTTTGTTTTTGCTGTTAGAGCCAGAGACAAGCCGTGAAGCGGG
Source organism: Sphaeramia orbicularis (assembly GCF_902148855.1). Taxonomy (NCBI): domain Eukaryota; kingdom Metazoa; phylum Chordata; class Actinopteri; order Kurtiformes; family Apogonidae; genus Sphaeramia; species Sphaeramia orbicularis. The sequence goes on from NC_043972.1 coordinate 55,186,048, forward strand.
TTCATCCAACTTCATTCTACTTGATGTTTGTCGGTGGGTTTGGACACAGATTCTCATCTTTTGATACTTAGGAGCAGTTTGAGCTCAAATCTACCCAAGTCTTTTTCCTCCTGGATATCTCGGTGCTCTCCGCTATAGTTAGCCGGTACCGGAGCTGCTAACTCTCGTGCAGTGAAGCGGAGACGGTCACGTATGGGGCCATTATTGTAGCAATATTATTTGCAAATGCGTGTGGAGAGTTGAGTGTCCGTATTTCAGTCTGTCTGTGCGCAGTCGGATTTGCAAATGTGTAAATGAATCTGTAAATGCGTGATGAGATTTGTGTGTCTGTACAACAATCTGCAAATGTGTAAAACAACTTGTGTGTGTAATCAGATTTGAAAAGTCAAAGTATTTTCACTACAAGACCCAGAAATACAGACAAATCATTGGTTACAAGTTAAGCGGCTTCTCGATTGGCTCTCTTTACACACGTGAATTTTGCTGCACTTCTGTCGTGACAGATCCACAAATGCGCAGCGGGATTTGTCTGTAAAACCAGGGTTTGCGTGCCTGGGCTCAGGCTCCCTCATTCCGGCTGCGTTCGGCTTTGCTCGCTCTTGAAAAAGATCTTTCACTGTTCATTTTAAAAGGGTCATGGAATACACCTTGTGAAGAAGAAGAAGATTAATCTTCGTGTTCGATTTTTAGTGGCAGTTGGTGAACCTTGCAAGCACAACTCACGTAAACTCACGTCAGGTACAAGAGGAAGCAAAGCCGAACACAGCCGGAATCAAATCTGACTGCGCACAGACAGATTGAAATACGGACACTCAACTCTCCACACGCATTTGCAAATAATATTGCTACAATAATGACCCCATAGTCACGTGAGTTTTGATGGATTTCCTTTTCAGTCCTCGCGCTGCTTGAACATGCTCCGGTTGTTTTCTATGCACTGCATAGGAGTTTGTTTAGGGCCGTTGCTATGGAGATAACATGGCGGTAGTTGGAACACGAGAGCACCAGCAGCGCTGATATTTCTAATTCCGACCAAAATACACAGTTTAATCTTATTTCCTGTTCAATAGAACAGAGTTTATTCTGATATAGATACTTCTACATTGTGATGAATAACAGTGACTAACGCCCCCGTTTGTGCCTGAGCCCCCCCCTCTCAGCTTTCTCATCCAGAACGCCCCCTGGGGGGCGGTCCCACCCCCGTTGACAAACCCTAGTGGAGGATGTTAAAGTCATGTCTGCTGTTTGTTTGTTCCACTTGTAGATTTCCTGCCTCAGTGGATGAAATCCTGGAAATGCAGAGCCATCATACAGACCTTCTGGAGCTGCTGGGTCACAGATTGGATCTTTAGGACTGAAAAGCTTTTCTGAGGTCAGTGAATACTCCAACTGTGGGATGATTTGGATTTATTGAATTGCTGATTTCCTCTGTTGAGTCTATTAATGCCAGTGAAGTTCCTCTGCTCTGCTTTATGTTTATCTATGAATTTGTCCAACCGTTTACTGAATAGTTTTTCTAGAATTTGTGAGAATTGAGGTCGTACTGAAACAGGTCTGGAGTTTGTGAAATGGTGGTTAATCCTAGATTTATGAAGAGGGAACTTTAGCAACTTTCCTTTGGTTTTAACTTAGACATAGTCTAAGTTGACTGCTGGTTTACAAAAATATATATTCCTGATGTTTTATACACCGTATAAGTGTTTTTGTGTTTTTTGTTTTGAAGATGGTTTGAGATAGCTGCTGTCTAGGTCGTCTGACTGAATTTATCGTGTATGGAGCAGGAGATGAGGAGGGATTTTTCCTCCTGTTGCTCAGTACATGTGCAGACTATTAGTAGATGGAGTTGTAATGTAAAACAAACTTCACTTTGTTCTTGCTCCTTAGTGAGTCATGTGTTGTTTGTATGTGAGGTGATATCAAATATTGTTTGTCCTTTTAACATTGAGTATCTGTTGCTGTTTGAATCAGAATCAGTTGCTTTGCTTCTTTGAACTGGGGCCTGTTTCGCAAAACTAGGATAAGGGATTAAAGCTGGGATATGTTGGCTATCCTGGCTCAACTTATCCATGATCCGGTTTCACAAAAGCAGGATAGGGGAAAGCAGGATATGTTTTGGTATAAGTTACCATGGAGATTTAGTCTGTGGAGCTTGCCTGGTCCAGACCAGGCTAAGTTCTAGGGTTTATTTTATCTCATCTCAGTCAACAGTCACCACAAATGGAAACCAATAGTTATTTCACTGTCCATTAAACAATGGAATCACAGTAACTAGACCCACTGTCAGTATATAAACATTTGTGATTATTAATTTCAATAATTTTACATAAATGATGATTTCAGATGATTTTGCAATCAGTAGATCAGTTCAGTTCAATTGTGTTTATTCAGACATTTCAAACATTAGACATTTATGCAGATACAGTGTTTAAAAAGTAAAGAGTCTGTAAAGGAATTGGTTGAAGCCTAAGATCATTCTGCTGACCCCCCCATTCATATCACCAAACAAAATGAAATAAAATAGATACCAATGCCTTTAGCTTAGTAACAATACAAACAACAAAAAACTAAACAATTCAATAGTTTGAGTGGGAAAATGAACATTCACATTCTTCATATATTTTCATGACATTTAAACATAGTTTTAAACATAAATAGTGTTGTACAGTCTTTGAACTCAGGATATAACTTGTTCCAAACATTTCCTCCAACACACAGACTAAATGTCTTCATATTTGTTCTAACAGAAGGTTTATTGAACACATGACTTCCTCTGAAATTAGAAATAATTTCCCATATTTTAATCAAGCTCTGAATATGAACAGGCAACCGATTTTTTTTTAATTTTCAACATGAATTGTTTTGTTTTAAAGTGGACTAAGTAACCAAACTTTAAAACTTTTAATTTGATCATAAACTGATGTGTGTGTTCCCTATAGGACACTGTACTGATCAGTGGTATTGGCCTTTTCTGAATAATGCTGATTGGATTTGTATTAGTTCAGTCAGTATTCCCCCACACCTCCATGCACTAACACATACAACAACTTCACTTCTTTTGTATAGTTATTCCAAGGAATTTGATTCCGCTGACCCTTTCAGTCTCCGTATTATTTATACTTAGGTAACTGACAGTTTCCTATAGACTATATATGCCATATAAATATAAATACACAGAGAGTAACATGATGTTCCTTTATTGAATAAGGATCAATCAAAGCAAGTAAAACTATCAGGTCCTTTAAAACTGAAGTCACACAGTGACTGTACAAGATAGAAAGAACAGAACCAAAATATATGATAGAACAGAAGAATAAATACACATTCAAAGGTCGAATACAGCCCACGTCTGTACACTGAGAGAAATACCCATGTCTGTACACTGAAAGAAATGCAAAACAAATCCATATGTAACAAATGAACAGAGAAATGAATGGATGCAGTAGCCTCCTTGCAACACAGTACACACAGTACACACACAGTATATACACAGTATACATACAGTATATACACAGTATGTAACACAAACATCAAAACAGGCCAAATCAATTTAAATTGAATAACAAAAAACAAACAAACCATAAATTCCTCTGCCCCTGCAGGACATATTTAACTTAAATCATGCACGTGAATTAAAATAATTGAACACATATTGGTCCTTGGCCAGCTGCCCACTGCGGTCATCAGGGAAGATGGCAGGATTGTCCCAGTCCATGTGTGATGCACTTTTTTGAGGGGGGGGTCCCTCCCTCCCTCTCCTTCCTCAGGCCACACTGTGGAGGACAGTACAGGCCACAGTGATGTCACATGACCTCAAAGGGCTGACCCTTAGGGGGTGAAGACAGTGAAAGCATTCCTTCAGGAGGTCAAAGGTCATTTGGATCCTGGCCCTTGTCCTGGCACGGGCATGACTGTAGGTCTGCTGTGGTTCCTGGGGGTCTGTGTATGGTGTCAGGAGAAAAGGATGGTAGGTAGACTCCCTGTCCCCCAGAAACACACCAGACAATTCACCTGTCAACACAAAACCTCAGCATCGCAACCTCATAAATACAGACACATTCTGGACACAGATCTGATGCAAACAGTGGTTGTTAACAGAGGCTGTGTGGTTCACCTTGTGATCGGTGCTGACAGATTCCAGAGGTCCGATAGACTCAGGAGTCATGGACTGAACCAGAACCAGAACCAGACCACTGAGACACAACACTGATGAGACAGTCAGCATGGACCATCTGAAATGATAAGATGAAGAATATTAAACCAAACAATGAACATCACAAACAATGAGAGGAGTTCCAGACCGGCTGTCCTCGACCAGCTGGTCCAGACCCTGGTCCAGAAGCCTGAACCTTTCACACATGTTTATTTCCCTTTTAATCTCAAGGCACCTTGTTTTTGCACCTTTTGTTTTGTTTCAATTTTCAATAAAAAAAAATCTAACATAATACTCACACAAAGTTACCGTCAACTTTTCGCGTTAGCATTAGCTTAGCAACGAACCTTCACACAGTGCACACAAGGGCCATTTACCACTGAAAACTAACCCCAACCATACCCTAACCCTAACCTTAACCATTTAACGCCCATGCCTAACCTTGAGCAGACACTGGAACCGTATTTAATCATTTAACTGCTTTGCAAACTATATTAATGTAAATATCTATATTTTAAAATAACTTTATTTTTTAGCGCACGACCTCCACTTCCGGTGGGGTACTTCCTTAGCATTAGCCACATTAGCCGAAAGCCTTAAAATTTTTCAGCCTATCCTTTCATTTTTTGTGGTGGTCTTAATTTTAAAGCAAGACACCTGTTGGGTAAACAGCGCCCCCGTAATTGAAAAGGTGGATGATGTTTTTTTTTTCTTATAGTGGATATTTTTTTGGGCTGCTCTCTTTTTTTTCTCATAGTAGATAAATTTTTTCACCTGTTCTTTTTTCTTTTCTTATAGTGAATAATTTTTTGGGCTAGTAGATAATTTTTTTTTGCCTTTTCTCTTTTTTTTCTTTTAGTGGATAATTTTTTTGGCTGGTCTCTTTTTTTTCTTATAGGGGATTTTTTTTTCATCTAGTGGATAATTTTTTTTAGGCTGTTCTCTTTTTTTTCTTATAGTGGATAATTTTTTTAGGCTGTTCTCTTTTTTTCTTGCAGTAGATAATTTTTTGTGTAGTGGATAATTTTTTTAGGCTGTTCTCTTTTTTTTTTCCTTATAGTGGCTAATTTTTTGGGCTGTTTTTCTCTTTTTTTTTTCTTGTAGTAGATAATTTTTTTCATCTGGTGGATAATTTTTTTAGGCTGTTCTCTTTTTTTTTCTTGTAGTAGATAATTTTTTTCATCTCGTGGATAATTTTTTTAGGCTGCTCTCTTTTTTTTTCTTGTAGTAGATAATTTTTTTCATCTAGTGGATAATTTTTTTAGGCTGTTCTCTTTTTTTTCTTGTAGTAGATAATTTTTTTCGTCTAGTGGATAATTTTTTGGCCTGTTGCACCTCTGGGCCACCGTAAATAGTGACTTGAATACTTCTCAACATCCATTTTTGTATATCTGATATATAATCAAACATCATTTAACAAAAAAAAAGGGTATGGTCTCACTTTGTACGTTATGATGATTTTAGAAATGAATTCCATGTCTTGTGGAAGACATGAGTTTTCTGTTTAATTGTGTACGTGAGCCTTTCAGTAGCTCTGCAGGATGAGAGTTCAGTAATCCATGAATTCAACAATGGACAATCAACACTTTTCCAAAGTCTAGCTATAAGACGCTTTGCATGTATTAGACAGAGGTTCACCAGCCTACTTCCATGAGTTCTAAGGGCTAAAGTTTCTGGAATAAGACCTAGAACACAGATCTCTGGACACATTGGGATTTCTTTGGCTATAATATTGGAAATTGTGTTAATTAATCTTCTCCAAAATTCTTGCATGTGTTCACATTTCCAAATACAGTGATGCAAAGTACCTCTCTCGGTTCCACATTTTATACAGGTGTCTGGGATATTGGGGTTGAATTTGTGAAGTTTTTCAGGAGTTGTATAGGTTCTCATCAGCCAGTTATATTGAATTGATTTAAACCGGGTGACACGGTGGTGCAGTGGTTAGCACTTGTGCCTCACAAACAGAAGGTCCTGGGTTTGATTCCAACACCAGTCGACGGGGGGGTGGGACCTTTCTGTGTGGAGTTTGCATGTTCTCCCTGTGTCTGTGTGGGTTCTCTCCAGGTACTCCGGCTTCCTCCCACCATCCAAAGACATGCACTGATAGGTTAATTGGTTAATCTAAATTGCCCATAGGAGTGAATGTAATGTGACAGTGATTGTTTGTCTCTATATGTTCAGCCCAGTGATGAACTGGCGAAATGTCCAGGGTGTACCCCACCATCACCCATAAGTAGCTGGGATAGGCTCCAAGTGACCCCCATGACCCTAGTGAGGGTAAAGCGGGTTCAGATAATGAATAAATGAATAATTTAAATCTGCTATTAATGGATATTGTTTAGAGGTCGACCGATTATCGGCCGGGCCAATTATTGGCGCCGATATTTGGAAATGTGACATATATTGGTATCGGCCTTTTTTTAATCCGACAGGCCGATATTAAGAACTCAATTTAAAACTGGGTTATTTCGGCTCAGATGCAGCCATGCCCCCCCCCCCTCTCCTGCACTATCCACCCCGCGCCCCTCTGATTGGTAGACGCAGAAGCTGTCCTCTCACACAGACTGGGACTGACATGGGATGAGACTGTGTTCTACATACATTTTCTTCATTACTAATACGTAGTGTGCAGAGCGTTTAGAACCAGACTGATAAACTAATGTTCTGGTAAAAGCTCATCAGACTCCACCTTAGCGTGCTTCCTTAAAACAAGTGAAGTGAGTCAGGAGGTAACTTAGTCAGTGAGTTAGCAGAGCTCTGCCGCTAATGTTTACTTTGCTCTGACGTTCTTCTGAAACATTAGTTGTAGTTGTGAGATGTAGAGCACAGGGATGTTTAGTATAGTTTCAGAAGAGTTTTCTGCGTTTACCTTTGACACATGTGTTTTCTCTCCAGAGCTTCTCATGCGAGAAAACTTTCCCTCTCCGCGGTGGGTACCCCTTCCATGTCGAAATCTGACGCGGAAGGAGTACAAGTACAAGGAGTGTCAAATAGTGCTGCTATGGGGCTCTGACCGCATGCGTCGGTTTCTGACTATTTGGGGTAAGACTGTGTTGGTATGTAATGTAATAGTGTGTGTTTGCGTTAAAGTCACATGAAGAACTCTACAATTCACAACTACCAATCCTGCTGTGAGCTTTCTAGTCCTATGATCTGAAAATTAAAGTGAAGATGAGAGAGAGGGTCAAATTCAGAAGTGATTTATCTGAACATGGTGGAACATTTTAAATCCTGTGTGTACTCATTAAAGCCCTAAAGGCTGTTTGTGTTCTGTCAGGAGTTTTAATTGCACTCATAGCAACTATTATACTTTTTTATGTAGCTTTTGTCATATTAATCATTAATAATGTAGCAACATAGTTTTGAATGACAGGGTCCCTGCTATCGCATGGTAAAATATAAAATTTAACAATGAAATCAACTTAAGGCTTCCCAAATGCTGTAATAAATGAAGCATAATGAGTTGAGCAGATGTCAACATGTGGCCCAAGAGTTTACAAGAGTCTCCTTGGATTTTTGTTGTGTTTGAACTTAAAACAAAGATAAGTCATTATAGTTATATTTAAATTTTACTTTATTTACTGTGGAAAAATTTAAGGGCACTATTTATTTCAGCTTTTATTCAACTTTATAAGAGATGCTTCTGAGTCTAGGAAATCTATGCACTTCTGGAGCGATTATTTTCTATTTGTTTGATTAAATAAACATGCTTTAGGCATTTAAACGAAGTTCAGTGTTTGCATTATTCAAAAATTCTCACGCTAATTTTTACACTTTTACTGCAAAGAATATCGGCTCCAAATATCGGTTATTGGCCTCCTCTAACCACTAATAGTCCGTATCGGTATCGGCCCTGAAAAACCCATATCGGTCGATCTCTAATATTGTTTGCACCTGGGAACAAGCTTTGAAGGTCTTCTGTCCATGCTAGTTTTTTATAATTTGAGGACTCTTTAGTCATTTTTATCAATTTTTTTCATATATCATTGAGATCTTGCCCTAACTATAGGGGTCTGATGTTGCTAGTTCTTCTAAAATACTTAGAGGACATTGATATGACTGCATCTTGGAGCAAATAAAACTACGAATCTGAAAATATTTGAACAAATGGGTTTGAGGGATTCCAAATTTTGTTTTAAGAGTTTCAAAGGACATTAGACTATTATCTTTATAAAGGTCTGAAATCCTTTGCAATCCCAACTGCGCCCATTGCCTGAATCCAGGATCAGATTTACCTGGTTTAAATAATGCATTGCCCCAAATGGGGGTAAATTGGGATATCCCAGGTTGTTCTCCAAACATGTCTTGTGTTTCATACCAAACTCTAATTGTGTTTTTTAGAAATGGGTTAACTGTGTCCCTCTTAAGTTTCTTCAAAGAATCTGAATAAAGATACCTATCTAGAGTAAGTCCTCTGGCATTTTCTCTCTCTATCTGAACCCAAGGTAAATTGGAATGTTCAGAGAACCAGAAGAAAGTCGATCTAAGCTGGGCTGCCCTTAAGTACCACAAGAGGTTAAATTAGCCAAAATTTTAGAAAATAATTTCCCATCTGATTAAGCAGAAAGATAGGACGAAAAGAACCCACGTCTTCTGGGTCTTTACCCTTTTTGTGTATCACTGTAATGAGCGCTTCTGTTAGGGTGGGAGGAAGGACACCATCAGAGTGGGCTAGAGTGAACACTTTATGTAGATGTGGGCAGAGAATTTTTTGAATTTTTTTATACAGCTCACCTGGAAGGCCATCAGGACCTGGGGCTTTATTGCTTTCAAGTGAAGTGATGGCTTTTTTGAAACTTTTTCAATAGAAATTTCCTAAGTTCAGCTGAGCTGATTCATTTTCATCTAACTGGGAGAGATTGCATTTATCCAAGAAATCCTGCATAGCTGTATAGTCTGTATTGTTTTTGGAAGTGTACAAATTTTTGTCAAATTGGAGAAATCCATCATTAATGTCCATGGGTTTCATCAGAATCTCACCTTTATCAGATTTAATTTTATGTATTGTGCGATCACTTTCTGTTTTCTGACTTGTGGGGCTCAAAGTCTGTGGCTTGTCATTAAATTCAAAATATTTCTCTTTGGTAAATCAGAACACCTTACTAACTCTTGCTGAGAGTATTTTGTTATATTCATATTTTCAGACATATTTTTTTATGTAGTTCATTGGAAGGAGTTTGGGCATTCTCTTTGTCCAGAAGGTTGATTTGGTTGTCTAGTTCAAGTAATCTTGTGCTTTGAATGCCTCCCAGAGAATAGAAGGGGTGGTTTCTGAATTGTCATTAGTATCAAAATAGAGGGAGATTTGAGCTTCTAAATAATCACAGGACTCTTTTTCAGTTAGTAACAGAGGATTCAGCCTCCAGTTCGTCCGTGGCTTCACCATGTTTTGAATATTCACAGTGCACGTTAAAGGGCTGTGATCTGAGATCAGAATATTATGGTATGTCACATCTACAGCATATGGCATTAATTTGGCTTCTATGAGACAGTAATCTATCCTGCTGTATGAGTTATGCGTTGCTGAGTAAAAGGAGCACTCTCTGCCAGTCGGATTAGTGATTCTCCAAATGTCGTTGGACACTTTTAAGAGGATGTTGTATGACTTAGAGAGGGAGACATCTGGCTGCAGACGTTTTGCCTAACGCACTTTGTCTTCATCTCATGGGCACTTTTTGCAAAGTTGACTTTAGAAGGTTTGACTTGACTATGGGTTTTTTAAGTATTCGTTTTATGTATGAAAGTCTGTGTCTGTAACTATTTAATGTACTGCTGCCCATCTTGGCCAGGACACTCTTGAAAAAGAGATTTTTAATCTCAATGAGGTTTTCCTGGTTAAATAAAGGTAAAATAAAAATAAATAAATTAGTATTATTGATAAATGTGTTCAGAAAGACACTCAAATTACTTCTCTCTATTCTGTGGGTGGAAGATCTATCTAAATACGGGTCTATGTTTTGACGTTTTGATGTGCAGGTTGAATGTATCCACCTCAGATTTGGTCAAATTGGATTCAATATGTCCAAGTTGGTGACCTTACATGACATCATATGATCATGGTGGTGCAACGAATTCTGAGGTTTGTCATGAAACAAGTAATTGTTGTAACTCATTTGTACATTGTTGAATCTGCATCAATTTTCACATGTAGAATAAAAGGATTGAGTTTTTAAGTGTTTGAAAATGTCCTATTAATTATCTAACTAGTTAATTTTGTCTGTCTGCTTAATCTGGTTTGAAAGGGATGTTTGTTGTTTCATTGCATTTCAGTGACCACCTCTTCTGTTTCTTTGTGTTTTGATGTAGAGAGAAGACAAAGGTGGATTTAAAGTGTAACCTGAAAGTTGTATCTGGACAAAGATCACCTGATTCCAGCAAACATGGATGGAAGACCCACCTGTGACCAGTGTGGAAAGACTTTCACCACAGCAAGTCACCTAAAAACCCACCAACGCATCCACACTGGAGAAAGACCATATGAATGTGACCAGTGTGGAAAGAATTTCACCACAGCAAGTCACCTAAAAACCCACCAACGCATCCACACTGGAGAAAGACCATATGAATGTGACCAGTGTGGAAAGAATTTCACCAAAACAAGTAACCTAAAAACGCACCAACGCATCCACACTGGAGAAAGACCATATGAATGTGACCAGTGTGGAAAGAATTTCACCAATTCAAGTAACCTAAAAGTCCACCAACGCATCCACACTGGAGAAAGACCATATGAATGTGACCAGTGTGGAAAGAATTTCACCTCAGCAGGTGAACAAAAAGTCCACCAACGCATCCACACTGGAGAAAGACCATATGACTGTGACCAGTGCGGAAAGAGTTTTGCCCAAATGATTGGGCTTAAACGTCACCAACGTATCCACACTAGAGAAAAACCATATGAGTGTGATCAGTGTGGAAATTCTTTCACCACAACAAGTTCCCTAAAAGTCCACCAACGCATCCACACTGGAGAAAAACCATATGAATGTGACCAGTGTGGGAAGTTTTTCACCACAGCTAATCACCTAAAACTCCACCAACGCATCCACACTGGAGAAAAACCATATGAATGTGACCAGTGTGGAAATTCTTTCACCAGAACAAGTTCCCTAAAAATCCACCAACGTATCCACACTGGAGAAAAACCATATGAATGTGACCAGTGTGGGAAGTTTTTCACCACAGCTAATTACCTAAAATGCCACCAACGCATCTACACAGGAGAAAGACCATATGCCTCTGACCAGTGTGGGAAGTTTTTCACCCAAGTTAATCACCTAAAAATCCATCAATGTGCCCACACTGGAGGAAAACCAGACCAGCACAGATTCTTTGACAGATCTTTTATCACAGGTTCAAAATGTACTAAACGTGAATGTGTCAAACATTTCCTCAAAGGACAAAAACTGAACAGTCGTACAAAAAGTAAGACATTGGACTCTAGTGGAAAGAGTCAGTGTCATAACACACCTAAACAGTTTGAATGTTTCCAATGTGATGAAAGATTCTCGTCATCCTCTGCCCTCTGCTATCATCAGCGCAGATGTAAATCATCAACGTCTGGACCAAAATGTCCCTCAGCATCAGATGACAAGAAGAAACACAGTGTGTATGAACCAACAGCACCCACTTCTGACAAGAACATCAGACTTAAAAACCTCCAGATCAGACTTCACAGAATCCAGATGTGAAGACAAACATCTGACTGAAGGCTGTGTTTTGTTGTCCTCAGAGTACAGAAGTGTGTTCTAATGCACCACCTTCACAAAACAGTGATGTTACTGAACCTCAACCTGCTACGAGGTGAAAGGTTCAACTAGTGGAGGTCAACAAGGACCTGGTTTCTATGGTGATACTACTTCTCACTGACTCTGTGGACTTTAATCAGTAACTTGTTGTTGTGATTCTGTTGCTGGTTGGGGTTCACACAGTTGGATTTACATCAGTTAGAAACAACATGATGAACATAATATAACTGAGACAGAATGACTGATGAGCTGGTAGTGGTTTAGTCCCAAACTGAGGCCGACAACATGAAGAAGATCACATTCCATTGGAGGAGGAAGTCTGTTTAGCAGAAAGTTCACAACCACCAAAGGAGACGTCACAATGAGTCAGTGCTCCATCTAGTGGTCCAATCTGGTATTGGTCTGGTCCAGTGTTTACCTTAATATCAAACTGGATTCAACATTTTTCCGCTGGTCTAACCCTGACCTGCAGAATGTGCTTGATTTGACTGAAAATGTGTTGAACTGCTGATGACTGTGGTAAAGAAGAACCACTGGATGGATCAGAAAGTTCAGGACATCAATGGAACTGGAACAAACATTTAGTCATGTTCTGTTGTTCAATGTTCTACTTAATCACCTTGTTTTATTCTAATTCTAAAGTGGACCTGAAACATGAGACAAAAGTATTTACCATAATCACCCTTTAACAGTATCCACTAATTATTTGTTCAATTACTTCTTAATGTTTTACTTTTTCCACTTATTGAATTGAATGAATTGTTAATTTTGGTTTGTACGTTAATCATTGCACAAAGTACAATAATTAGAATAAACATCAAAACCAAAAAAGGAATAGTCTAGAAGCTGAAGCCTATTTCAGTTAATGTTAGTAGACATTAAATTAAATATGTTCAGCATCGAGCATTGTCATTATAACCAAAGAATCAACAACAACAACAACACATCTACCATCTCAACTTCATATTCCTGAATGATTTTATACTTAAAGCATTTTTTAAACTGTCAGAGAAGTGATCAACTTAAATTCATCATCAAATCCATCCCATAATTTCACACCCACAACCCAAATCCATCTAGTCTTCATGTTTCTTGTCATTTTAGTCCATTCACAAATATAAAAACCTCTTCAATTCTAATTACTCCGTCTTAATTTAAAGAAATCTTGAATGCTATTTGGAATAATATTATTTTTTTACTTTATAAATCATATACAGTATTTAAATATATACAATATCCTGCAATTTGAAGGTTTTAAGTTGAATCAATCAATTATTAGTTGCTTCCAAATATCCTACTTTATTAATTATTCTAATAGTTCTGTTTTGTCATTTTTCTAATGTATGTATAATGGTTTTTCTTCATATTTCTGCACAATATGTTCAGTAGGACAGAACCAAAGAACAATAGATCATGTACAGGCTGTTTTTGTTCAGTCAGTCCCTTGTTTTATACAGTATGTCTATAGATTTGGACACTTTACTTTGAATAGACTCAATATGAGGTTTCCAACACAGTTTACTATCTATGATGACACCTAAAAATGTCGCTTCATAGACTCTATTATCAGTTGGTATGTTTTCAGTACAGGTTCTGTTATTGTCATATTTATTTCAGTGAAATATGACTTTGTCCTGATTTGATGTGTTATCATGTGCATCACTGAGTGTTCTTTAAGTCTTATTCAAACATAGACTCAGTTCTGTTTAGTTTCTTGCGTTGTTTGACTGTTTTCCAGCAGGTTACGGTGATGAAGGAGTGTGAAATGTTGTGTGTAAACAGATTCAAATGTGGTTGAGTTGAATGTTGACATGTGTCCTCCACACAGCACTGGGAGGATGACTCTATGTTTGTGTGAGGGTTGGAGTTCTCCTCATCCTTCTGCTGTTGGATCATAGACTGTCAACAACATGGACTCCATATACTTTGACTGAACTCATACACTGTGTCAAATCTGCATATGATGGGTTCGGAGTCATTTATTGTGTTGAATTGTGTTCCCTGGTCACATTCTGCACTCAGAGCAGATTCAGACATTTTGAACAAATGTCCCAGAGCAGCTGCTCAGAGTTCAGTGAGGGTCAAAGGTCAAGGCTTTCCAACTGTCCTTTTTCCACAAACATGTTGAAGCCTCCTATGTGAGAGTTAGAATAGATTATTGGTATGTTTCGGATATCCTGTATTGTTAATTATCTGTATCACTGTCTTTTGAAGTGTGCATTATGGCTGTAGGTTGGTTTTGGAGGTATCTGCCTGTTATGACCCGGGGTCATAATTTGTCTATTTATATGTATGTGTTTTCTGTTTAGTGTGTGTGTTCTCCCCCGTCCTGTAGGTGTGCTGTGCCCCTTTTGTGTCTGTTTGTTTGCAGGTGCTGATTGGTGGATTGTGATTGACCGGCCCCTTTAAAAATGGCCCTGGAACTTCCATCCATGCTCTCTCTTGCCTCCTTCCAGCTTTCAACCCTGTGTTCGTGTGTTCGTGTGACACTTCAAATGTGCATAGTTGTAAGTAGTTGTTTTTTTTTTGTAAATTGATCCTTTTTCTGGTAGGGGAGGTCGGCTCTTTTGTTTTCCCGTTTTCTCCTGTTTTTGGTTAGGAAATTTAGGCAAGTTTTCTGTATTTTATTTCTTGCCTTTATTTTTGATTAGGTAAATTAGTGTGAACTGTAAAGAAGATACTTTGTTGTTTTAGCCGCACCCTCCCCTAACCCTTCCTTAGTTGTTGAACGAAATACTGATAATAAATACTGTGAATTTTTAGTTTTCGACTGACGTGTGTGCTTGGGAGCTGGGAGGGGACAAAAGTGAGCACATTATGTTCGCCCTGGTGAACCCCTAGGCCGGGGCGTGACACTGCCCATACGTCTACACAGTCATTCAAACAGGTAAACACAAGTGAGTAAATAAAGAGTGTGTAAAGCTTTGTCATCCAGTCAGTACCTGGCTCTTCCTATCAGTCCGATCGGTGTTGTTCTAAAAGTCGCCGACTGACTTATGGGGCTTATGTTGCACAGTAGGTCGCACCTCCCCTCATCCTCCCCCTCCAAAACAAATGTCAAAACTCATCCATTCCCAAAGACCTTTCCCTCCCGATACAAACCTCAACCATGTTAGCTACATTTCATATTCATAAAACCAAATAAACGCAAAATAAACCAAATAAACGTCACTTTGAAAACCAAGTAAAGCAATATTTGAACACAATTAAACATGTCTCTAACCAAAAATCCACTAAAATATAGAACTCAGTTTGTAAATATTTAAACTCTGAGGACTGAAAACCACCTCAAAGTTTCCCAGTGTTTCCTTTTTAACTTGTTTATTAATTTTCTTTTTTTTTCTTTAATATCTAATGTTTATGATTCTGATATTTGTTGTTACCATCCCAATCCTGTTAACCTGGCTTCTTTATTGCTTATGTTGTGTGGACAGTGTCTGTACCCATCTATGTGCTTGATTCTTATGTTCAATAATAAAAAAAAAGCTTCACAATGATATAGATCACTTACTGTGTAGGACGATACATGTTTTCACATCACAGTCTCTAAATACAATAAAAGTCTCCAGTAGAACCAGAAAAAGTCGATGGATTTGTCGCTTGTCACTTTTGAAAAAAAAGTCATCAAGAGAATTTAAAAAGTTTCCAGATTTAGCGACAAAGTCTCCAAGTTGCTAACACTGACTCCAATACTCGGTGCTACTTTTGCAGTCACTGAATGTATGTGGGGTTTCCAGAACTTATCGTCTAATATCACACCAAGAAATTTGTTTTTATACTCTCTCTATATGAACTTTGTTTATTATTACATTTACCTGTGAGTTTATTTTTCAATTTCCAAACAGCATAGATTTTTGGGGGGACAGATTTAATACTAATTTACTCGACTCCAACCATGTTTTCCATTTATTCATTTCTGTTCTGACGACATTGAAAAGCCTCTGCAAATTTTTCCCAGAGTAAAAGATGTTCATATCATCTGTGAACAAAACTAACTTTAATTTACTTAAAACCTGTTCAGAATGATCCTAAAGGCTTCACTAAAGGATGTTTGAGGTATTTAAGGATGTTTCAAAACTTTTATCAGGGGTTCGTCAAAGCCCCCTGGTGATCCAGCAAAAGACTATACTATGATAATAATAATAATAATAATAATAATAATAATAATAATAATAATAATAATAATAATAATAAACTGCATTTTAAAAAGAAGAGAAGACAAAAAGAAAGTCTATGTATTCGGAAAAATTAAATTTTGTTCAAAATTGTTCAATTTTCTTAAACTCAATTCTAGATAATCCCAAAGGCATTAATTACTGATGTGTGAGGAATTTAAGGTTGTTTTAAACCATTTCCCAGGTGGTCTTTGTTTCCCCCGGTGGTCCAGAGTAACATTATACTAAACTTCATAAAAATGTAATTTTGGTCCAATTTTTGCATTAATTTAAAATCACTTCTAAATAATCCCAAAAGTATCTATCAGTGATGTGTGAAGTATTTGAGGTTGTTTTAATCCATTTTCCGGGTGGTCGTCAAATTTGCAACTTTTGACAATGTTCCAACTTTGCTGGAAACATTTTGTGGGTAACTAAAAATGGCCGTCCCGTGGCTCAGGGTGGTAGAAGCCTATGGAGATGAAACAGGGACCAGGTTTCAAGGCCCATATGAGTAGAAGTCTATGAAAGTTCATGACGAACCCTTTCCATCTTCATAACCCCACAGGGTAGACAATCTAAACTGAACCCCAATAACATGTTCATTAATGTTAGGAGGTCCAGATGTTAATGAAGATACAACATGGACAGAAGCAGAAACATGTGAAACTGTCAGTGCAGGGAAGTGATGTTAGATTGAGTTGATTTGGCAGATGTTCAATCTCTGCACACAGACCATTATTCTGATCCTTGTTTTGATTCTGTTTTCAGGGTCCATTTGTGACAGGTGTAGTAGACCACTGTCAGGGTCCAGTGAGCCCCCTTGTGTCCATTTTATGTACTGCACTCCATGTTGAACCTCATCAGAAATTGCTGCTGTTGTGGTTCTTTTGTTGTTCAGTGCAGTTTATTAATGACATTGGTGTTCATTTGTGTATATTTTCCATTCAACAACAACTAAACTACAGAAGTGTGTGTGTGTGTGTGTGTGTGTGTGTGTGGTTGAGGACCATCATTAACCCTTTCATGCATGACGTCCACATTTGTGTAGACATAGTTTAAGCTCACTTTCCAAAGGGTTATAAATGCAGTATTCTCCAAACCACATGGGAGCAGGCTCTATAGACCTGAAGCAACACAATGAAAAAAAGGATCATCTTAGTTTTAAAATTTTAACTGCTTGACGATTGTATAAAGTTTAGATGGTAGCACATGGCCATCACAGCCATGTGCTGAATGCTCCAGGAAAATCTGTCAAAATTTCTACAAGAGAAGGCTGAGCCAGGAGAAAAACATATTAGTGTGTAGAGGAAAGTGTGTTGAACAAATATCTGCTTTAAAAATGAATTTGGATGAAAAATACAACTTGTACACCCTGAAAATCAACTGTCCACATGTGGGACTAATATAAACATACAAAAAATATAAGTTTGAAATCCTCATTAAATGTAATATTAGACTAAATTTCTCATTTATATGGTTTAGGCATCTTTATATGTCTGATAAATGTTCATATCTTTGGGTATAAAGCAATACATTTTCAACAATTCAAATAAAACTAGCATAATCACAGCTACATGTTATTTTGACTCCTTTGATGCATGATGCATCCAGTATTCAGACCACCATGAGGAGTTTCCCTCTAAACATGTCAGATCAGTTTTTTCTCTCTTATACGTGTTTGTACATCCTATAAAAACATTAAACTCTCATAATGTTGCAGTTTTATGTCTGAGGCTATTTATTGATTTTTAACATTTTTACCCCTTTGTTGCATGGTGTCCACATATGGACACTTAACCTCCTGAGACCCAGGAAATGTCAGCAAAGTACAAGCTTTTTTTTTAGTCTTTTATTAAATAAGTGCCAATATTGGAAACATCATGATGCAACAGTTTTTTCAGATGCAGTTTTTAAAATTTTTATGGAATGTTCTTTGTGGTGGACAGTTTTCTTTTTTTTGTCGAAAGTTGTGAAACTTGTCCACAAGTGTGGACAGAAAACCCAGAGCTGGGTCTTAGGAGGTTAAATATCTTAATAAAAGCATATTTTTTAAACAAAACAATTCAAAATGCATTTCAACTTTAGCCTAATTTTGAGTAATAAAATCAATTAAAAAAAAAAAAAAATCTCGATACTTTTTAAAATAATTCCTGCATGAAAGGGTTGAGTGGCCTAAACTCCTGGAGCGCTGCCGTCTTTGTGACAGAACACTGAGGCCACACTTGGAAACACCAGCATCCATCCATCTACATATACATCACACTGACCAAGGCAGCTCATTATGATGGGATGGAAATCTATTTGTAGACTTTTATCTGGACTCTGAGACAAATGTGTGTTTTTTGTCGGTGGATGAAAATAATCCTAAATGTGTTGTTTGACGTGTCCACATGAGTTAGTTTGTCCTGTGTGTGGTTGTGAACTCCTGTTTGCTGAATCAACCAGAACTTCAACCAGAAGAAGAAGAACAACTGTGGGACTTCAGATCTGCACAGACCTGCCCCGGTCACCAGGCAACTTCTATTAGAAGACTCTGTGCTTCTCCTGAACAGCTGTGGGACCCTAGACCCGCACTGTCCCCCCCCCCCCTCCGGTCAATGGAACAACTATGGGACCTCGGACACGTACTGCCCCCCCCAGGTCAGCGGGCTAACTCAGCTGAGCGACTACGGGACTCTAGAATCATACCTGCCCCCACCGGTCAGCGGGCTGCCTCCATTCGAAGATCCTATGCTGTCCCTGTTTTAAATACTAACAGACCAAGAAAACACTACTCAGGTTATAGACACCTTAGAGTCATCAACACCCATCATAGACCCGATCCACAGCCCATCTCAGAGCACCTACAGTTAAATGTAGGGTTGCTAAATGTCAGATCACTGACTAATAAATCCTTCATAATTAATGATCTGATAATGGAAAAAAACCTACACTGTACGTTTCTAGTGGAGACATGGTTAAACAGTGTCACTGGAGTAGCAACGCTGATAGAGACGTGTCCTTCAAACTACAAACATTATCAGTCAGTCAGACATAATAGAAAGGGGGGTGGACTAGCTGCCATTCTATCCACGTCACTTATATGCAGTGACATTGACTTAGGTGAATTCACATCTTTTGAATATCTGGCTGTTGAATTCAAAACACAATTATCTCTGTTTGTAATCACAGTATACAGACCACCTAAACATTCTTCACTGTTTTTTCAGGAATTCTCAGAGCTGATCTCACTAAGTATCACTAGATGTGAAAGACTAATAATACACGGGGACTTAAATATTCATATTAATAAGAAAAATGACCCCAAGGCTTTGGAGCTTATGAACTTAGTGGACAGCTTTGGACTAGAACAGCATGTAAAGGATCCCACACACCAACTTGGTAACACCCTTGACTTAGTGATAACAGCAAGAGTTAATATCGACAAGGTTACAGTAACCGAAGTGTCCATATCTGACCATCACTGTGTGTACTTTGACGCCAGCCTGATGTTAACAGAGACCAGAAAACAGGCTGTAATCAAAAAACGGGTATTAGATGACAGAGCTGAAGAAAAGTTTATGAACATAATGCGAACAGTGGCGCCTAACAACCTAGATTGCTCTTTAAATTCCATGGTGGACAATTTTAACAATGCACTATCATCTGCTTTGGATGCTGTTGCTCCGTTAAGGGTTAAAAGGAAGTCGAAGGTCAGAATTTCCCCATGGCTAGGCAGCAGCACTGTTAGTCAAAACAAACAAACCTGTCGGAGAGCTGAGAGAAAATGGAGAAAAACCAAACTTACAGTTGACTATGATGCATATAAACTTGCAATTACCACCTATAATCAATCCATTCGAGTTGCAAGAAAAGATTACTTCTCCAAAATTATCACAGAGAATGCTGGAAATTCCAAAATATTATTCTCCACTATCGACAAGCTGCTCAACACCCCCCCCCCCACCCCACTACAGCCCTCCACATCCAAGTGCGAGGAGCTTGCAGTGTTCTTCAAGGACAAAATAAGTTCAATCAGACCCAGCATTAATTCCACCACATTAACAGATGCTGTCTGCAGTCCCTGTACTGTGACCATGGGAAAATTCACCTGCATAACATCAGCAGAACTCTACCGAACTGTCAGGGAATGTAACTCCTCAACCTCATGTGTCGATCCAATTCCCACTGCATTCTTTAAGAGAATGTTTGACAGCGTCTCAGATCATTTACTCCCAAATCATAAACAAATCTCTTCATACTGGTATCTTTCCAGATGCCTTCAAAACAGCTCTTATCAAACCCTTACTAAAGAAACCTAACCTTGACAGTAACGCTATGACCAGTTTTCGTCCTATATCTAATCTCCCGTTCATAGGCAAAGTACTGGAAAAGATAGTCTCTGCTCAAATAAATCACTATCTCAAAGAGAATAACATCTAAGAGGAATTCCAATCAGGCTTCAGGGCTGGTCACAGCACTGAGACCGCCCTCACCAAAATAATCAGTGACCTCAGGCTCAACTCTGATGCCAACAAGGTCTCAATCCTGGTCCTCCTTGACCTAAGTGCTGCATTTGATACAATTGATCATGACATCCTGATTAATCGGCTAGAAAAGCTCGTAGGTCTCTCTGACAGTGTACTACAGTGGTTCAAAACGTACATTAAGGGAAGACAGTACTACGTCAAGCTTGGAGATCACGTGTCAAACACACATGATACATGCTATGGGGTTCCACAAGGGAGCTGCCTGGGTCCACTACTATTCTCCTTATATATGCTACCACTTGAAGATATCATCAGAAAACATAATGTTAGCTTCCATAGCTACGCAGACGACACACAAATATACATCTCCGCAGAACCCAATGACGTGACAGCCATCCATTCCATTACAAACTGCCTCACAGCAATGAATCAATGGATGTGCAGGAACTTTCTGAAACTGAATGAGGAAAAAACTGAAATCCTGCTTGTTGGCCCAAAAGCAAAAAGGGAAATGCTGATGAGTAGGATGGGCAAACTCACTTCCTGGATCAAACCAGAAGTGACAAGCCTGGGAGTCATTATAGACTCAGACTTAAACTTTAAGTCCCACATAAAGAAAGTCACTAAAACGTCATTCTTCCACCTCAGAAACATAGCCAAAGTAATGCCGGTTATAAATCGAAAGGATGCTGAAAAACTGGTCCATGCTTTAATCTCCAGCAGACTGGACTACTGTAATGCACTCCTTACAGGTCTCCCAAAAAGCACCACAGACAGACTTCAGCTGATTCAGAACTCTGCAGCTAGGTTATTCACCAAAACCAAGAAGAGAGAGCACATTACTCCAGTGTTGGTTTCCCTGCACTGGCTACCGGTAACCTACAGAATTGATTTTAAGATACTACTCCTCACGTATAAAGCTCTAAATGGAACCGGACCAAGTTACATTGCAAACTCACTGATAAATTATGTACAAACTAGAACACTGAGGTCATCAAACGCAGGGTTACTAGCAACTCCCAGAAATATTACAAAGAAAATGGGGGACGCAGCCTTTACTAACTATGCACCAAAGTTATGGAATACAATTCCAAAAGACATTAGAGAAGCCAGTTCACTGAATATATTTAAAACCAAATTAAAAACATTTTTATTCTCATTAGCCTTTGAAAGGAGATAAAAATGGGGTCACAATTCAGGAACCAGGAATGTGCGGTTTTTCATTTTTATTTTATTTTATTTCTGTTTTTATTTTTTATTTTACTCTATTTCAAATTTCATCTTATTTCTTGCACTTCAAAAATTCTATGTATAATCAAATATTTTAATGTGCGCCGCTTTTATTTTTATTTTATTGTATTTCTCTCACATTTCATCTTATTTCTTGCACTTCAAAAATTCTATGTATACTCAAATATTTTAATGTGTGCTGTTTTTATATTTATTTTATTGTATTTCTAATCAAATCTAAATGTATTTTAATATTGTATTTTTTTCAATCAATGTGAAGCACTTTGGGCAACAATTTCTGTATGAAAGGTGCTATACAAATAAAGCTTATTATTATTATTATTATTAACTTTGCCGACTGCTCTGAGCTGATGGAATATGTGAGTGTCCAACTGGTGCTGAGTAGAGTTGTGTTGGTGTTTAGTGTTGATCAGGGACTGGAACCCCAGGCATATATAATGGTGTTGTGGAGCTGATGGGACATGTAGACTCGTCCTCTGATGCTCTTCAGATGGGACTGTCCTTCAGCGAGGGGTTGAAGGTCCATCCTGTCCAAGTCTGGCAGATCCACTGTGTGTCCACCAGTCCAAGCAGGTCAGTGTCAGGGTTTCTCACACCACACTTGGTCCTTCTTCCACCATAATGTCTTCAAATGCATCAGCTGTGGAGAACCACCGTCTCCATGGTGACGACACAATCGCAGCCCCAAGTGTCAAAACCAAGAGTAGAACTGATCCAATGAAGTGACAAAACAGCATTAAAGAGTCCGGCGTCCTTGGTTCCAATAATGTGAACTGTGTCATGGATTTGATTTGTTTTGATTCTGGACAGTAAATCCACCCTGGAACTGACTGTTGTCTGGACATAGAACTGAATTAGTAAAGTTTTTATTCATGTTGTTGATAAAATGACCTTTTGCTGTCGCCGTCTCTGGATCAGATGATTGTGATTCCTGTGTTTGAAGTATATAAGTAAGTAGTTTTTAGAAATAAGTTATTTTACACATTTAAATTACAACTAATGATGAAATAGTTCATTTAGATTTTAACTTTTAAGATTTTAAAATCTGACCCATAAACTAATGATTTGGAAAGCTCATTCAAAGTGAGTAAAGTTAAGTGAATTTTATTAAGATATTTAAACTAATGAATTTTGGTTTAGTTCATCTTTCAGTTTCATGTTAAACTTAACTAGTAATCTTTTATGCTTTCAGATTGTATTAAAAAAGGTTAAGCTATTCAGTAAATAGCTCCACAACAAGTTACTTTAAATTCATGTTACAAAATACTAATCACAATCAAATACATAATAATAAACCACAGTATGCAGTCTACAAATAAAGTCACCTTGTTCTGCCCTCACTATGTGTGAAGCCACCCTTGCAGAGCGAGGCAGACAGTTAACAACAGAAGGTGAAGAAGAATCAGGAAGAGACCAATTTGTGTTTGAAGGTGAAGTCTTGTTTTAGTTGCTTATTTTCTTTCCTTCCCTTCTTTTAATAATACTTTTGTAGAACTGCAATAACATGAAATACAAACAAATACATGTATTACAATGTGTGCTGAAATATGTTTCCACTGTAAGCACTTCTTAACTTTTACCCATCCTTTTTAAATGCATGAATTAACATCCATACATGAATTAAAGTTAAATATTCCACCAATTACAAACCAATGAAATAAGCATGTACAGTATATAAACCATATGAAATTAACTTAAATATGCAATGAGGGGCAAAAGAAATGTTGTAATCTTGTACAGAATGTACACAGTAAAACACGTTTTTCTAAACTGCATTAACATTACATGTAATCTAATTGGCATGAATCAAAAATACTCCAGTGCTAATAATATGCACAAGATTCTCCCGGAGTGCACAAATAATTTGCTAGTAAAGGAAACACAGCAATTGCTACCAAATAACATCCGCATTAGCTCCGAACTGAGTACATACAAGTTAGCACTGACACAAAACAGACTGCCACCTGACTCAAATATTAGCAGTGAACAGAACGCTTCTACCACAAAGTGAAAGCTTATTTGTGCTCTGTAAAAGATGCTAGCAATCATGCTTCTAAGTTAATGACAAAATAATCATAAAACTAATACTTAGAGACGTATATCTGCCCAGATTTATCGACCAGAATGAAAGCTGCACATAACTTCAATGGCGTGGCCAAACAGAATGACAACAGTACATACAGGGCGCCCACAGATGGCGCCATTCAACTTTAAGAGAAGAACACACCTATGAACACAAAAGTTAATAGAAAGCCATTCAGTTCAGCTAACAATGACATTACAGTTGTAAAAGTCCGTTCACATCAAAGCCTGAGCGTTTACCGCCTGTCTCTCCAGAGTCTCAGTGAGTCATTCACGCTGATGATTCTTCTCTGATGGTATCCACACTGTAACAAACTCCTCTTGCTGCCGTTGCCATGGTGTCCAATAAGCTCCCAGTACCCAACAACATTAGTGTCCACCATTTTATTTTATTTATTTATTTTCTGCCATTTTAAAGGGTCTGGGCATGTGCACCTAATTTATAAATTGGTTCCACCTGGTTTCTCCCGCAGAAGTCGGGGTAACGGGCAGTACAATGAGAGAGAGAGAGAACAGATATATGTTCAGGGGAGAAGCCAGGACAGTTTGGGTTCCAGGGGAGCCGGCAGGTGTCCTCTGAACCGGACAGAGAGCAACCATAGTCCGAGCAGGACCAGGCCCGCCTGCTCCAGGGATTCAGATTCTCCTCTCAAGAGTCCTGGGTCCACACCAGTCCACTTCCAGATTCCTCACTTAAAGTCACATCAAGTCTTTTCCTCCTTTCCTTTTCATTGTCACTTCTCCTGTCGATCAAACCTCCTTCCAGTCTCTCCTTTGTTTGAGTTTCCCTCCACCACACAGCTCTCAGGTGGGTCTGATTTCTACCCTTCCCTTACCAGTGATGTCACCTCCTGCTTCCTGCTACAGAGTGGTGCATTAGAACATACTTCTGTACTCTGAAGACAACAAAACAGCTTTCAGTCTGGTGTTTGTTTTCACATCTGGATCCTGTGAAGCTTGATCTGGAGGTTTTGACGTTTGATGTTCTTGTCAGAAGAAGTCGGTGCTGCTGGTTTCTTCCAACTACGCAACATCTCCAAACTCAGATCTATGGTGTCCATAAATGAGCTCGAGATGATCGTTCACACTTTTGTGTCTTCTCGCTTAGACTACTGCAACAGCCTGTTTACATGCTTAAACAAGAAGGAGCTGGCCCGTCTACAGTTTGTCCAGAACTCTGCTGCCAGGCTCCTCACCCGCACAAACAGGAGAACCCACATCACTCCCATCCTTAAATCTCTCCACTGGCTCCCTGTTCTAAATCGTCTTCATTTCAAAATTCTTGTGCTAACTTTCCGGGCTCTACATGGCCAGGCCCCTGCATACATTGCTTCCCTGATCCAGCCCTACAGCTCAACTCGTAGCTTGAGGTCTTCAGGATAGCACCTGCTGATGGTTCCACGCACCTGTTTTAGCACACGCGGTGACAGGTCTTTTAAAGCTGTGGCACCACGTCTATGGAATGACCTGCCTCTACACCTACGGTCCATGGACTCTGTAGAGAGCTTTAAGAGACACCTCAAAACCCTCCTGTTCAAAAAGGCTTTTTAGTCTCCCACCTGACCCAGGGCCACCACAAACTGATTACACTCTATGTATTCATCATAACGTACTCCATGTGTCATCCCCCCCCCCCCCCCCCCCAGTCTCTCTATATCTCTATCGCTCTCTCTTTTCTCCTCCTTTACTCTCTCTGTCTCTCTTTAACCCCAACTGGTCAAGGCAGACAGCCATCCTTCAGGAGTCTGGGTCTGCTCAAGGTTTCTGCCCGTTAAAGGGAAGTTTTTCCTCGCCACTGTCACCAATCACAAGTGTTTGCACCTGAAGGATTCTGTTGGGTCTCTGTAAACTTAATTTGATTCTGATTTGAATTGATAAAGCACTTTGTGACTCTGTCTGTGAAAAGTGCTCTATTAATAAAATTTACCTACTTACTTACTTACTGGTTCAGACACAATGTGTTTTCTTCTTCTCATCTGATGCTGAGGTACTGTTTGGTCCAGACGTTGATGATTCACATCTGTGCTGATGATGGGAGAGAGCAGAGGATGACGAGGATCTGTTTGGACATTGATAACATGCCAAATGTTTTGGTGTGTTTTGACTCTGATTGCCTAGAGTCTTACTTTTTGTAAAACGGTTCAGTTTTTGTCCTTTGCGGAAATGTTTGACATGTTCATATTTGGTACTTTGTGAACCTGTGATCAAAAATCTGTCACTGACTCGGTGCTGGTTGGGATTCTTTCCAATATGGGTCCGTTGGTGATGCTTATAAGACGAAGAGGACCAGAATATCTTTGTGCACCTATCACAGGGATACATCAACTTTGTGTGGTGAACACGGCGGTGAGAACGTAAAGCAGACAGGAATCTGTAAGTCTTCCCACACTGGTCACAGTCATATGGTCTTTCCCCAGTGTGTATGTGTTGATGTTCTTTCAGCCAACTCATACTGGTGAAAGCTTTCCCACACTGGTCACAGTCATATGGTCTCTCTCCAGTGTGGATGCGTTGGTGGCTTTTTAACGTGTTTGCCAAAGTAAAAGTCTTCCCACAATGGCCACAGTCATATGGTCTTTCTCCAGTGTGAATTCGTTGGTGGCTTTTTAAGTCACTTGTAGAGGTGAAAGCCTTTCCACACTGGTCACAGTCATATGGTCTTTCTCCAGTGTGGATACGTTGGTGGTTTACAAGCACACTCATGTGGGTGAAAGTCTTTCCACACTGATCACAGTTATATGGTCTTTCTCCAGTGTGGATGCGTTGGTGGATTTTAAGCACACTCATACGGGTGAAAGTCTTCCCACACTGGTCACAGTCATATGGTCTCTCTCCAGTGTGGATGCGTTGGTGGATGTTTAATTTGCTTGCCAAAATGAAAGTCTTCCCACAAAGGTTACAGTAATATGGTCTTTCTCCAGTGTGAATGCGTTGGTGGCTTTTTAAGTCACTTGTAGAGGTGAAAGCCTTGCCACACTGGTCACAGTCATATGGTCTCTCACCAGTGTGGACACGTTGGTGCCTTTTTAAGTCATGTGTTGTGGTGAAAGTCTTTCCACACTGGTTACAGTTATATGGTCTTTCTCCAGTGTGGATGCGTTGGTGGATTTTAAGCGCAGCCATTTGGGTGAAAGTCTTCCCACACTGATCACATTTGTATGGTCTTTCTTCAGTGTGGGTGAGTTGGTGTCTTGTAAGTACATTTATATGGGTGAAAGTCTTCCCACACTGGTCACAGGTATATGGTCTCTCTCCAGTGTGGGTGCGTTGGTGGACTTTTAAGTTACTTGCTAAGCTGAAAGTCTTCCCACACTGGTCACAGTCATATGGTCTTTCCCCAGTGTGGGTGCGTTGGTGGACTTTTAAGTTACTTTCTGAGGTGAAAGTCTTTCCACACTGGCCACAGTCATATGGTCTTTCTCCAGTGTGGATGCGTAGGTGTTTCTTCAGCCCACTACTTCTGGTGAAAGTCTTCCCACAATGGTCACAGGTGGGTCTTCCATCCATGTTTGCTGGAATCAGGTAATCTTGGTCTTCCTCCAGATATAACTTAGGTTTCAGTTCAAATCCACCTTTGGCTTCTTTCTACATGAAAACACACAGAAACAGAAGAGGTCATCACTGAAATGCAATGGAACAGATCAGAACACACACATCTATTTGGAACCAGATTAAGCAGATAGACAAAATCAACTAGTTAGGCAATTGATGAGGCATTTTCAAGACAACCAATATTTAATGATTTCTCCTTAAAGGTGCAGGAGACTTTCGTGACCAGTTTTTCATCAAATCTTTAAAATCCCCAGTCATAGCCTAAGTATCACTAATCCGTAAATCGTGACATGCATTGTGGGAAGCTGAGGTTCGTGCAGCCGCCTGGCAGCAGCAGTGCAACAGCCACGATACGGAAACGGGCAGGAGCTCCGCTCCCCTCTATGCATATCCCTCCAGCCATTTCCACGTCGTGTTTGATGTCATATGGTCGCACTGCCACTGCCGCTGCCAGGCGGCTGCACAAACCTCCACTTCCCACAGTGCATGTCTTGACACAATTCCGTAGATGCCCGAGTTACCTACCTGCTCTGTTTGTAAAAATATGTTTTTTTTATGGTGGATGGCACTTCAAAATTGTTCACCGTGATGCAAGAGATTCAGGGGAGTAATCACAGAAAGACTTACAGATTCGTGATGCCTAGGCTATGACTGAGGTTTTACAGATTTGATGAAAAACTGGTCACAAAAGTCTCCCACACCTTTAAGAGATATGTATGAGACCAGAAAATAACAAATAATAACAGACATGTTGAAAGATGTTGAAAAATGTCAGGTTCTCTCCAGTGTTGGAACATTCTTTAAATAGTTACAAAATCACAAAACACTGAAAATAACTGTTTACTTTTTTCACTGGAGCTAAATTAGATTAACTAAATGCAGTATTAGGGTCCAAGTGCTGAGAATTGGCAGCAAAGGCCCTTTTGTATCTGTAATGTTCTCTGTTCTTATTCTTATCTTAAAGCGTTGCAGGAAGTTTTGAGGGCCTGAATATGTGTGAAAACTCAATATTCTTATTGTACATTTGAAAACTGATGGAGATTCAACAATTTACAAATGAGTTCTTTTGTACTAGTAGTTGTAGTAGTAGTATATCCACTGTTAATACTTGTATTTGTAGAAGTAGTACATCCACTGTTAATACTTGTATTTGTAGTAGTAGTATATCCACTGTTAATACTTGTATTTGTAGTAGTACTATTAACACTTTTGTACATTTGTTCTAGTTATTGGTAATTATTCTAACACCAGCTGTTCTATTTTTTAATAGTTCTACTTCAGTCTGCAGTGCATCCATGTACGGCTGGATGATTTTGGCCTAAAATAAAATCCCAATTTGGAATTTTCCAAAATCATTTGCTTCAGCATACGACGAAATTTAGGACAATTCCATGCTCCTAACTTTGAGGGAACAGTTTGCGGATGGTCCCTTCCTGTTCCAGCATGACTGTGCACCAGTGAAGAAAGTAAGTTCATATGGGAATCGAGGCAGGTGAGCCAATACAGCTTGGTTTTAATGAATTATATTAATATAATATAATAAATTAGGCCCATTAGTGCCTTTGTACTTTCACACCATGAATAACGTATACTATAACTTTTTAAAAAATTTGGTCTTATCAGATATGAAATCCACTCAAATTAATCACCCTTGAGTAACCATTTTAACTTTTACCTTTTTTTTCCTATATAACTTTACTAAAGTAAAGGAATTAGAATCTATATTTATTTCTGCAGTCTACCACTGCAGTTTTTCTCTTTGTCTCAACAAACACCATAAAACATACAATGCCAGCGTTCATGAACATTTATCAAAACCATGGTACAACCCAACAGAGCTCTAGGAAAGCAAAAATAACTCATGTGAATCTCCATCATTCTCTTGGAGTTTCAGACAACAGACATAAACAAACACAGAGACCCAGAAACACAGAGACATGGACATGTCTTCACAGACACACACAAAAAGCAACAAATCTATCCCTATCTATCCCTATAACGGCTCAATACTAAATATTAGCAGAACAGGCTCAACATTATTAATATGCAATGGAGCTTCAGCTCAACATTATTAATACACGACGGAGCTACTGACTCAACGCCACTTTCAGAGTAATAAGAGAAATTAAAAACACACATATGCTTATACTTTACTTGTGATCATTTCAAGTCAATGAGACCACTCAAAACTTTTTATAAATGTATGATTATTATTCATTCATTCATTTTCTGAACCCGCTTTATCCTCACTAGGGTCACGGGGGTCGCTTGGAGCCTATCCCAGCTACATAGGGGCGAAGGCGGGGTACACCCTGGACAAGTCGCCAGTTCATCGCAGGGCTGAATGATTATTAATCTTTCATTATAAATTTTAGTATCATAGAATTACCAGGTTCAGACAATTCAATTTAGACTAGTCAATTTGCAGAAATTCTGATTTTAGAATCACTTTTATAATCCTTGTAAACTGAACTTCAAACTCTGGGCTGACCCCCTTGTGCTAGGTGGGCTGGGTCACAGAAAATGGACTTGTGTCATCTTACTTTAAAGGCAAGTAGATGTAATTCCTCAACTCAGTGCAAAACCCCATAATGACCGTGTTTACCTCTTATCTCTTCTTTGTTGTTTATGATCATTTGTGGGCATGTGTATTTAAACGTGTGCCTAAGGTAAAGTCCTGTGATCATATAACTGTCAGTTTAGTATGTGACCAAGATGGGACCTATCCTAAAAACTTTACAACTGACCAGTGAAACAAAAAAAAAAATCTAGTGACACAAAAGAATCCTGACCAATACTGACTAACATGTGATTAAACCCAAGAATTTAACCATCCAAATTAAAATAATATTTCAGCAATGTGTCAAACTATCCAGAGATGGTGCTATTGTTAAACATGTCTGCTACTTGTGTAATAACACACATGAAATCTATCTTTGCAAGACATGGCATAACTCAGATTGTTTACAGTGACAATGGACCTTATTATAGTTGCAGAAAATTCCAACTATTTGCTCAGGAATATGACTTTAAACATGTGACCTCAAGCCCACTGTATCCTCAGTCTAATGGGAAAGCAGAGAAAGGGGTACACATAGTTAAACAGTTACTCAAATAAACACCAGACAGTAAGGCAGATCCTTATTTGGCACTACTGAGTTACAGAGCTTCACCAGTAGAACATGGTAAATCTCCTGCAGAGATACTTATGGGAAAGCAACTACGACCACTGTTCCTTATACAACTACTAAGAAACACAAACAAGTGAAAGACAAAATGAAACTGTTGCAAAACAGACAAAAAGTAAGCTACGACAAGTCCACCAAAAGTTTAAAACCACTTGCACCCAATGACACAGTCAGAGTGGAAGATACAAACATCTGGGCCAAAAAAGTAACTGTACTAGTGGAAGTGAGGTCGAGATCATACAAGGTGCAAACTGAAGATGGACTGATACTAAGGAGAAAGCGGAGGAGTTTATTGTGTACACAGGAGACAATAAGAGCACAAGACAGACAGTGTGAGGACTACAAGAACACAACGCCTGAACCAACCTCACCTGTTAAAGACAGTGTTGAGCAAAGTGACCAATCACCTGTGCTCAGAAGATCAGGACACACTGTCAAACCACCTGATAGACTGAATAGTTAAATGAGTTTATATGAGTTCAGAGACGTAACAAATGTTGTTTGATTAAACAAAAAATGCACTTAATGCAGAGTTGAATGTTCAGAGTGGTTCATCTGATAATGTCAGTTTAGATGCTAGAGTACAATCTGTGATTGCTTAGTAGTGGTAACATTCAGTTTTCATCTAAAGCAGGGATCTCAAACATGCGGCCCAGGGGCCAAATGCGGCCCACCAAAGGTTCCAATCCGGCCCGTGGGATGAATTTGCAAAGCGCAAAAATTCCACTGTCAAGGTTGTCGAACTAATTCTACTTAAGGTTCCACATACAGACCAACATGATCTCAAGTAAAATAATAGCATAATGACCTACAAAGAATAAGGACTCCATAGTTTCTTCTCGGTTTGATGTGAAAAAAAAAAAATTACATTATGTTAATAAATACTGACAACTTCAAATGTTTGTCTTTGTTTTAGTGCAAAAAACAACATTAAATTATGAAAATATTTACATTTACAAACTATCCTGAAACAATAAAATGAGAATAACCTGAACAAAT
Organism: Sphaeramia orbicularis; assembly: GCF_902148855.1. Taxonomy (NCBI): domain Eukaryota; kingdom Metazoa; phylum Chordata; class Actinopteri; order Kurtiformes; family Apogonidae; genus Sphaeramia; species Sphaeramia orbicularis. The sequence continues at coordinate 55,217,647 of NC_043972.1, forward strand.
ATGAACAACCTGAAATGTCTAAAGAAAATTAAGCACAATTTTAACAATTTTCTGCTTGTTACTAAGTGTTTAGGGTCTTTGTAGATCCGATCCATAATGCACATGTATAAATGATAAGTTGAGGCATAACATTGTTAAAATTGCACTGATTTTTCTTAGGAAATTTCAGTTTTTTCAGGTCATTCACACCTTTTTGTCTGGATAGTTTATAAAAGTAAGTATTTTCATAATTTTGTGGGGGGTTTTTTGCACTAAAATCACAACAAAAATCTGGAGTTGTCATTATTTATAGGTTATCATGCTATTATTTTACTGGCCCGGCCCACTGTAGATCAAATTGGGCTGAATATAGAACCTGAAAGAAAATGAGTTTGAGAGCCCTGATCTACAGAGGGATGTGTTGATAGGAGTGATTTGCACCAATTCAGTTTCACCACCAGAGGGCAGTCGAACATTACCCTTACCACGGTATGGTAGAAGCAGGAGGTGCTTTTGTTGTTGTGTGTATGGAAGGCAGCAGCCACGGTGATTCAAAGGCTAAAGCTGAAACCCACGGCTATTTCTGATGTTTTATTGAAAACAGAACACAGTGCACTCACCAGAATGGAATGTTGGACAGAACTTTGCTCATGGACGTTAGTGCAGCTCACACAGCCCGAATTTCCATCCACTGTAACAGGAGACATGGGAATAAAAAACAGGATGAACATTTAACTTTACTAAACAACCGGAGCATGTTCAAGCAGCGCGAGGACTGAAAAGGAAATCCATCCAACGTCACGTGACCGTCTCCGCTTCACTGCACTAGAGTTACCTGTTCTAGTTCTAACCTGCTGCCTGTGTTTCTCTTCTCCTTTGCCGGTTTCCCACTCACTCCCTCCCTCCACAGTTTTCCCTGTGCTGTCCTATCCAGTCGGACTGTGGAACACTTCCTTCACTCTGCCGTGGGACTCTCCTCCTCCTGGTTGTGGCTCTGCTGCCTGGGGCTATCTCCGGACTAATGCTGCTCCATGTTCAACTCCTCCGTCTCACAGCTGCTCAAACTCAACACTCGCTCCATTCCATCATGTAGATCCACCTGAAAACAATACGGGCTCCTCCGCAGACCTCCTTATATCCACAGAGGGTCACGGAGAAACTTTATTTCCACACAACCTGCCGGCTCCGACTCCAGTTTATCCCTCTGGTCTGCAGGTCTGTGCGTCGCAGCTCGAAGACGTCATCAGTGCGCTGCTGCTGAGGGGAATTGTACCGCGGGAAATGCTATATCAGTTTTGCTTTTTAAACAATACCCTTAGCATTTTTGAATAATACTAGGGGCATTGTTTAAAAAGCAAAACTGATAGAACAATTCGTTAAATAACATTGATTCTTTCAGTTATTGAGACACGCTATACTTTACATGGACCAATCAGAAGGCTGTATCGGTATGATCAACCAATCAGAATGCAGCTGTTGTCATTCCCGGAAGTGCCAGCCTCGTTTGTTCCTCCTTTGTTTTTGCTGTTAGAGCCAGAGACAAGCCGTGAAGCGGGTTCATCCAACTTCATTCTACTCGATGTTAGTTGGTGGGTTTGGACACAGATTCTCATCTCTCTCTCTCTCTCTCTCTCTCTTTCCAGGATTGAAGTGGGTCACTGTTGATGCTCGAGATCCTGGTGGAGGTGCCAACTTCAACACACCACTGCCATCTAGTGTTCAGGTTAAGAATTCCATCTTCTGTTTCAGTAAATGCATTGAAGTCAGATTGAGGAGGGAACTTCACTGCCATGCATTAGACGTTTGTACTGAAATAATCTGATTCCGACTGATTACAGATGTTCTCTACAGTCTTTATTTCAGCGCTGATTCTGATCAGAACTCTATGGGGTAAGGAAGCTGTCCAAATATTCATGGACATAAGACAGATCTGTGTCCATATTAGTCAAATACATATATGTAAACTCTTGAATGAGTTCAGTTGTATATAAAATGTATTGTGTGTATTTTATCAGAATACAAATAAATAAGTTTTGACATCAGGAATTACAAACATGAAATATAACTTTACGATTGTGCGTTCTCCATCACGAATACGAATTCACCAACGTGACTCTACTGAACCCATTCCAGAGTTTATTTGACATCAGCCTTACCCCATAGACACTGACTTTACTGGTTTAGAACGTCCACTCCCAGTTTGAGACAGCTGGACACCATGGTTCAGACTGGTTTAACTGGATGCACCTGCACAATCCAACCTTTGTCCAATAATGGAGTGTGTTTGTGGTCATTTGTCAGTGCCTGAGGTCTACATGCACTTGAATACCACTGAAACCAGCAAAACCACTGACTCTAAATGTGGATCTGATTTTCAGTGACAAAGCCAGGGTCTGAATGACAGAAGGTAGAAAAGGAGGCCAGGACACATCGAACAAACACACTGACATTAAATATATACACACACAGTGGAAGGAGACAACTGGTCTAACTGACTGACCCATGATGGGGAAGAATCATCCAAAATCAGAGGAAAATAATGAGAAAACCAAACATTTATGTAACAGTAAACTTCGAATTCTAAATCAGTCTAAAAGCTTTACTATGACGGCGTATACGGGCCACATACGAAAATAAAAACAACTCACTACGAGAAGTCACAAAATATCAAAATAAAGCCTGTAATTTTACGAAAATAAAGTCAGATTAACAAAAAAAAAACCCAACACAATTTAACGAAAATAACATGCTTTTATGAGATTAAAGTCATAATATTTTGAAAATAAATGTGCAATAGTGCAATAAACAGAATGTATAAATTGTTAGCCTTAAGCCTTGTTGACGACAGTTTCCGGTTACAGTGAACGCACCAAGCGAAGCATCAACTTTTACTTCTGTTGGAGTGGACGACTAATGCTAATGCGTTGATAGTGGGCGGGGCTAATAGGCTCAGTATTTGGCCTTTGCGCGTAAACCCCAATTGAAAGTAGAACCTCACAAAACGTTCCAAGTTCTTCATTATGAGACCAGTGGGTACGACTTTATTTTTCTATCTGTTTTTAAATTATGACAATATTCTTGTAAAATTATGACTCTTTTTGTGTTCCACTTTATTCTCATAAAATTCCGTGTTTTATCTCAATATTGTACAATTTTATTCTCATAGCGTTTTTATTTTCTTATGTGGACCTAATACCCCGTTGTACTTTACAGAGGTTAGTGAGATAAATTGGATTATATCTGTATTTTTAATGGTATTTGATGTTATTCTCAGCTCTTTCTCTGTCTTTACTTCACTGTGAACATGTATTTGTACTATTTTGACAGTGTTTTAGTCCATTTTTTGCAGTAATTGGACCCAAACCTCCTTTTCATAGTCACCGTCCATGAAATGAACATGAATGAATCCAATATTGGCCGTGGCCTCCTTTGCCATATTCTGGATTTCAGACTTCATGCTGCTTTTCCTGTTTTAATGCTGCCTCTGTGCTTCCAACACACATTAGTTGATGTTCAGTTGAAGCCAAATCAGTTCACTCCAGTTTTTCAGGGTTTGGATGATCTGCCCTTTCATTTGGTTCATTGGAACATCACTTGATTAGCAGAAGTTGTTCAAGTATAGATATGTTTTGGATTTTAACCCATAAAGATCCAGTGCTATTTTAGTGTCAGTTCGCAAATTAAAGTTTCTCTATATTTAACTTTTTTTCAGTGATTTATCAGCATTTATTCTGATATTATCTTCTGTCTTTTGCATGTTTTCACTATAAATCCTGTATTTTCTATATTTAATTCATTGATCATGTAGGTGTTCATTAAAGCTCAGATTAAAGTTGAGGGTTATTATATCACAAACAGACAAAAAGGATGAAAAAATGTTTTGTTTTGTTTTTTGTTTAAGTATATCAGTAATTGAATATAAAAACAAGTGTGTCTACCCACTGTCATTGATCCAACTCTATGGGTTTATTAGTTTTTCTTCACTTTTGTTCAGTCTGGGTCTTATTTTGTTCATGTTGATTTATTATTGATTCTTGTTGATTTTATTCATTAATTTAGCTGTTTTTGTTCATTTTGTCACTTATTTTATTATTTTACTTTATTTTATGTCAATGTTTTGCTCATTTTTTCCACATTATTATTTTGTAGGTTTTTATTCATTTTTGTTCATTTTATCCACTGTCACTGATCCAACTCCATGGGTTTTACACAGACAAAAACACAACCTGGTGCATATACGATCTAAAAAAAATCCCAAAACAAGTCACATATCTGAGTCTGTTTTCAGTCCAAAAGGAGCAAATTTGATGATGATTTCATGTTTTTTTTCTCAACATACGTGGCTGTAAAAACACTCAGTTTGGATTGTTGATGGAATAAATGAGCATAAATGAAATGTACTAGTATGTTCTGACACTTTCTGATGTGAATAAACTGATAATGACAAGTGTAATGTTGGAACTGATCAGTATCAGGTGGAGAACACAGGCCGGGGTGTGAAATATATGAAATGTTGGGTTTGTTTTTATTTTATCACCAGAAAAAACTTTATATTAGAGTCGGAAAAAAACTTTGTATTAGAGTCGGAAAAAAACTGGAAATGAGTTTTTACTCCATTTAATAATAACTTTAATGACTTTTGTAATGAATCCAAATGTTTTTTTCACTGTAAATGTCAATGTAATGTAAATCAGTGTCAGGTTTATAATAATTCTTCATTTAAGCAACAAAACAACATGTTACACAAACTTTGGACATGAATGAATGAATGAATGAACGTGAACATTTTACTGCTGAAAGGTGCTGAAATATCTAGAAACAGATGGAAATAACACTCACAAGCCTTTACCACTAAAATACCATAATTCCACCAATAAACAGCTGTTTATGGATGTAAATGTACAAAGGATAAAGGTATAATTTTAGGAAAAAAAATATAATTTTATGAGTAAAGAGTCAAAATTCTTTCCAATTTTAAACCAAAAAGATGAACTGAATGCAGATGTGGAGCCTATTCCCCAGATATTTCCACCTCTTTATGGCTTTTCTCCAAATATTGTCTCTATTTTGTAAACATGGTCCTTTAAAGTAATGGTCATTTTCAGCCTAAAGCCATAATCCTCTCATTGTGTAAAATTACTGATAGATGAGTTATTGTGAAGGCGTCGTCTCCATTAGTGATTTCTTCAAACATCTTCTTCCCTGAAACTATTGGTCGACTTCATTTAAATTTCATCTGGATCTTCCTTGGGACAATGTTTACAGACTTTGTTCACAGTTTGTAAAAATGTAGATTTTTTCAAATATTCTAAATGTTCCTTTCCTTCTAATGGTCCATATTTTGATGGTTTCTAACATGTAAATGGTTCCAGATATCAGTCTAGTTCCTGTTGATCACTGATAGAAGTCATATATGGACTGTGATTGGATGAGTTGAGTTCTCATCCAGTGAAAGTCCCGCCCACTTCTATAGTTAGATTGATGTGCATCCAGACCACAGGACTGGAACATAGAGACAGAACCTGACAACCTCACACATTCAACTGGGAATTGAGTCTGGACAGTCCAGTTCCACTGTATGAACAAGAAATCACATATTCATGATCATTTCATGACAAGAGGAAAAATACTTTATTCCAACATGATGGGCTGCAGTGTTCTAGCATAAGAACCTCTAAGTAATGACCACTGCAACTGAAAATAGAACAAAACAATCAACAGGAACTAAATAAGCAACAGGAAGAAAAATATAACGAAATAATCACCAACATTTACAAAAATTAACAAAATAATCAACATAAATGAAGAAACATGACAACATGGGATCGATAAATAATTCATCTTAATTAAGTAAATACTAAGAATTAAGGAAAAAATAATAAAACAAGCAACAAAAATAAATGA